>NW_022436952.1:2554122-2558480 GCF_009761245.1 Sapajus apella | reverse complement strand
CAAAAAAAAAAAAAAAAAAAAAAAAAAAAAAGACTGTTTTTCAACCCTGTGTGTTTTCATGCTCACTTTTGCATAGGAGGGAACTGAGAATCAAATGGGTGAAGGGACTTAGTCAGGCAGAGAAGCTCTCAAGAACAGAGCCCTGGCCCAAGGACCCTTGTCCCGGAGGTGTTTCTGTATTGTTTTGTTTTGTGTTGTGTCGTTTTGTAAAGTTTCGCTCTTCTTTCCCAGGCTGGTGTGCAGTGGCACAATCTTGGCTCGTCGCAACTTCCACCATTCTCCAGGAAGTAGCTGGGATTACAGGCGCCCACCACCACACCCAGCTAATTTTGTATTTTTAGCAGAGACGGTGTTTCTCCATGTTGGTCAGGCCGGTCTCCAAATCCTGACCTCAGGTGATCCTCCTGCCTCGGCCTCCCAAAGTGCTGGGATTACAGGCATGAGCCACCGCACCCAGCCTGTGTGTTTTTTTGAGACAGTTTCACTCTGTCGCCCAGGCTGGAGTGCAGTGGCGCAATCTCGGCTCACTGTAACCTCTGCCTCCCAGGTTCAAGCGATTCTCAGGCCTCAGCCTCCTGAGTAGCTGGGACTACAGGTGCACACCATCACGCCTGGCTAATTTTTGTATTTTTGGTAGAGACGGGTTTCGCCATGTGTGTCAGGCTGGTCTCGAACTTCTGATCTCAGGTGATCCACCCACCTTGGCTTCTCGAAGTGCTGGGATTACAGGCGTGAGCCACCATGCCCAGCCCCAGAGATATTTCTGGGTCATTGAGCTGCTATGAGTCTAACACCCTCTCTGGAGAGAGATCTAGAAACATAAACCCATAAGAGACGAACTGAACTAACGTGCAATTTTAGGAATCATCTTTTTTCCTTTTTTTTTAAGACAGAATCTCAGTCTGTCTCCAGGCTGGGTGCAGTGGCACAATCTCTGCTCACTGAAATCTCCGCCTCCCAGGTTCAAGCGATTCTCCTGCCTCAGTCTCCTAAGTAGCTGGGATTACAGGCACGTACCACCACACCCAGCTAAATTGTTTGTACTTTTAGTACAGACGGGGTTTCACCATGTTGGCCAGGATGGTGATCTTGCCCACCTCGGCCTCCCAAAGTGCTGGGATTACAGGTGTGAGCCACTGCACCCAGCAGGAATCGCCTTTTAGAGCTTGTCAGAAACAAGTTTGCTGCAGAAGAAAGGAATGAGAGACCCAAGGGAGCAGGAAACAGAAGTTGGGGACCATGTAGGGGGTTGAGAGAGAGAAGGGGAGCAGCAGAGACGGCAGAGAAAGAGCTGCCCATTGACATGGCCAGAGGGTAAGAGGCCAGGCCCTGGCACCAGGCAGCTCCCTGTGCCAGTCACAGTTTATTAGGAGCTGTGTGTCCTTGGGCTGGTTACTTACCCTTTCTGAGCCATTTCTCTATCTCTAAATGGTGATAATAAAAGAACCTGCCTCGTTGACTGATGTGAAGAACTAAGATTGGTGAAGCTTTTCTCAGAGATCTGAGACACAGTCATAGAAGACAAGGGAAGTTTCAGAAGTGGCTGGGTGAGAGAGGCAAGGGCCTTTCATGGGCTGCTGGAGGGAAGGTGAACCAGTCTGCCTCTGCAGGTCAGTGAGGTAAATACCTTAAAGATAAGCTTATCTGTTCACCTGGAAACCCCACTTCAAGGACTTTGTCCTAAGAAACACTGAAGGATTTTCATGTTGAATTATTCACAGGGATGTTCACCGCAGGGCTGCTGAGAGAACTGGGGACTGGAAACAATTAAGCTGCCCCATAAAAGGGGACTGATACGGCCGGGCGCTGCGGCTCATGCCTGTAATCCCAGCACTTTGGGAGGCTGAGGCGGGTGGATCACATGAGGTCAGGAGTTCTAGACCAGCCCGACCAAAATGGAAAAACCCCATATCTACTAAAAATACAAAATTAACCAGGTGCAGTGGCACAGGCCTATAATCCCAGCAACTCAGGAGGCTGAGGCAGGAGAACCGCTTGAACCTGGGAGGTGGAGGTTGCAGTGAGCTGAGATTGCGGCACTGCACTCCAGCCTGGGTGACAGGAGAGAAACTCTGTCTAAAAAAAAAAAAAAAAAAAAAAAAGGCGCGGGGTAGGGGGAGGGGAGGAGGAACTGGTTACATTATTTCTGCCACATCCAGACAAAGGAAAATTATGTAGCCAGTCAACAATATGGTTGTAGAATTATGTTTATCAGTATAGAAAGAGGTCAAGATACATCTG
Organism: Sapajus apella; assembly: GCF_009761245.1. Lineage (NCBI taxonomy): Eukaryota > Metazoa > Chordata > Mammalia > Primates > Cebidae > Sapajus > Sapajus apella. Next base: position 2,556,239 of record NW_022436952.1, on the reverse strand, counting down.
TCACCCTTTTCAAACGAAAATTTTAAAACTTGCACCAAAGTAGAACAAGTGATATAATGGGCCAGGTGCAATGGCTCATACCTGAAATCCCAGCACTTTGGGAGGCCAAAGCAGGAGGATCACTTGAGTCCAGGAGTTCAAGACCAGCCTGGGCAACACAGGGAGACCCCCCCCCCATCTCTACAAGACATTTAAAAATTAGCTTGGTGTAGTGGTATGCACCTAGGATCCCAGCTTCTTGGGAGGCTGAGGTTGGCGGATCGCTTGAGCCCAGGAGGCTGAGACTGCAGTGAGCTGTGCTCATACCACTGCACTCCAGCCCAGGCAACAGTGCAAGACCCTGTCTCAAAAAGAAGAAAAAATGATACATAATGAACTCCCATGTGCCCATCACCCAAAGCCAACAATTATCAAGTCATAATCAATCTTATACCCTCAACCCCTCCTTCCTCCCCACACATGATATTTTCAAACAAATCCCACACCTCGTATCAATTCCTCCATAAATATTTCAGTATGTAGCTATCATATAGAAACTCTTTTTTTTTCTTATTGTTTTATTTTTTTTGGAATGGAGTCTCACTCTGTCATCCAGACTGGAGTGCCATGGCATGATCTTGGCTCACTGCAACCTCCACCTCCCAGGTTCAAGTGATTCTCCTGTCTCAGGTTCCCAAGTAACCAGGACTGCAGGAATGTGCCACCATGCCCAGCTAATTTTTTGTATTTTTAGTAGAGATGGAGTTTCACCATGTTGGCCAGGCTGGTCTCAAACTCCTGACTTCAGGTGACCCACCCCCTCAGCAATCCAAAGTGCTGGCATTACAGCCATACCCGGACAGGACTCTTCACACCTAAAATAATTAATAATAATTTCACAACATAATTAAATACAGTGTTTAAATTTCTAACTCTCATAAATAATAATTTGTTTGTTTTTATTTTTAGTCAGGATCCAAACAAAGCCCACACAAAACAGCTGGTTCACCATAAGTCTTTCGATCTATATGTACCTCCTCCATCACGTTTCTTTCCCCCTTGCAATTTGTTTATTGAAGAAACAGATCATTGGTCCTGTAATTTCCACAGTGTGGAGTTTGCTGATGGCATTTCCCTGGTGTGGATTCACCTGTTCCTCTGTCCTCTGTATTGCCTGTAAATTGACAGATCTGAAGCCATGATCAGATTCAGGATTTCCTGCTCCTCCTTCTCCACAGGGACAATTCACAGGTGGTGCAGGAAGTATGTTGTTTCTCTTTTTGTGACTTTAGCAGCCTTCGATCATAGATGCCTCCATCCTTTCATTCATTCACTAGGAGTTGGGAAGAGGTTGACAATCAAATTGCATAATTTATACTTATTTTATTTTACTTTATTTTTTGGAGACAAGGTCTCACTCTGTCACCCAGGCTGGAGTACAGTAAGAGAACACAATCAAGGTTCACTAAAGCCTCGACCTCACAGGCTCAGGAGATCCTCCCACCTCAGCATCCCTAGTAGCTGGGACCACAGGCGTGCGCCACCATGCCCAATGTATTAGTTCACTCTCGTGCTGCTGATAAAGACATACCTGAGACTGCGCAATTTATGTAAGAAAGAAGTTTAGATTTACAGTTCCGCATGGCTGGGAGGCCTCGCAATTATGGCAGAACAAGAAGCAAGTCACGTCTTACATGAATGGTGCCAGGCAAAGAGAGAGGACTTGTCCAGGGGAACACCTCTTTAAAAAACCATCAGGTCTCGTGAGATTTATTCACTATCAAGAGAACAGCATGGGAAAGATTTTGCCCCCATGATTCAATTACCACCCACCGGGTCCCTGCTGTAAGGTCGGTTGCCTTGCCAGGAGGCCAGACACACCCACCTCTGCACTCAGCACCTGACTGGGCACTAGGCACCTAGCTCTGCCAAATGGCTCCCTTGGAAGGCTCTGGCTAACGCAACCCTGGCCGGCTCTCTCATCAGAAAACCCGCCCAACAACCCAACAACCAATAGCGGCCCGCCCCGTCTCAATCCTGCTCCCCTGGACCCAATCAGAGGACCCAGCTGTTGCTCGTTTCTCCTAGCTATAAACCGCGACCCCGCCACCACCACCACCACCCCCCCTCCCCCCCAC
>NW_022436952.1:2547878-2554022 GCF_009761245.1 Sapajus apella | reverse complement strand
AAGTCAGCGCCACTTCTCTGGCCCCCTTTCCCCAGGACCTCGCCCAGGAGCTGAATAAATTAGCATTTAATTTTCTTATTCTGGCCTCAGTTTCCTCGTTTTAAACTCGGCAATAACACTTACACCTACCATAACACGTGGGAATTCAAAATGAGATTTAGGGCCAGGCACTATCGATCTCACCTGTAATCCCAACACTTTGGGAGCCCAAGGTGGGTGGATCAAGAGTTTGAGACCAGCCTGGCCAAAACATGGTGAAACCCTGTCTCTACTAAAATACAAAAATTAGCTGGGTGTGGTGATGTGCTTCTGTAATCCCAGCTACTTGGGAGGCTGAGGCAGGAGAATCACTTGAACCCGGGAGGTGGAGGTTGCAGTGAGCCGAGATTGCACCACTGCACTCCAGCCTGGATGACAGAGCGAGAATCTGTCTCAAAAAAAAAAAAAAAAAGAATTGCTGAAGATGGTTTTTTGAGACAGTCTTGCTCTGTCATCCAGGCTGAAGTGCAGTGGTGGGATCTCAGCTCACTGCAACTTCCACCTCCCGGGTTCAAGTGATTCTCCTGCCTCAGCCTCCCAAGTGTAGCTGGAATTACAGGCACATGCCCGCACTCCCAGCTAATTTTTGTATTTTTAGTAGTGACGGCGTTTCTCCACGTTGGTCAGGCTGGTCTTGAACTCCCAACCTCCAGTGATCCGCCTGACTTGGCCTCCCAAAGTGCTGGGATTACAGGCCTGAGCCACCGCACCAGGCCTGAAAATGTTTTTCCAATCCCAAATTCCAGTGGAACTGCTGATGCCAACCAGTTTGAAGACTCCCACAGAGGAATCAAATTAGCATGAGAATGCAGTTTCTTCATCTCCCTGTCCCATGAATTCACCTTGCACCAATCAATGATCAGTTCCCTCCAAGACGCTTAAAATTCTTAGCCCGAAACTCCTCAGGGAGATGGATCTGAGGCTTCCTCTAGTTCCCTCATCCAGCAGCTCTATCATTAAACCGCTTTCTGTGCTACAACCCAGTGTCTCAGTTACTGACTTGCCATGTGCACATGGAGCAATAAACCTATTATGGTTATAACTTGTGTCTTAAGTGAAAATGAATTCTTTGGTGAGACATGAAGAGCTGTCCAGGGCTGCCTACAGATTGAAACAGCACAGAGCACAGGGAGATTCAAAGAATTCAGCATCTTCATAAATCACACATAACCAGATGGAAATAGGCCAGGATGGGGCCTGGTCAGCTCTGGGTGGTGACTGATTTAACAGGTGATTTTTCAGTTGCTTTGCTACTTTTTAAATTTTTATGCAATAGGCATTGAGATATTGAGATATGATATGAAAAGCATGTTTGATCTTGATCCCCAGGTCCCGGCAGAGAGCCCTAATGTAATATAATAAATTAATGTTGTCTTTTGTCCCCAGCTCCTGAAATATCCCTGGAGCAACAAAAGTAAAAGGAACATCTTTTGTTATCAAAACAAGCCCCTTTCAACCACACAGGAGTTTAAGTTAATGAGTGACTTTTGGAAAGCCCCTAAAGAGGGGCTAGATGCCAGGGGAACCAAGGATGTGATTAGAGAAGTGGAGCTTTCAGCCCCACCTCCCAGCCTCTGGGGAGGAAACAGAGGCTTGAGATTCAGTTTAATCACCAACAGCCAATGATTTAATCAAGCATGCCTGCATAATGGAACCACCATAAAAACCCAAAGGACTCCAGCGCAGTGGCTCATGCCTGTAATCCCAGCACTTTGGGAGGCCAAGGTGGGCAGATCACCTGAGGTCAGGAGTTCGAGACCACCCTGGCCAACATGGAGAAACCTCGTCTCTACTAATAATACAAAATTATCTGGGCATGGTGGCATGTGCCTGTAATTCCAGCTACTCAGGAGGCTGAGGCAGGAGAATTGCTTGAACCCGGGAGGCAGAGGTTGCAGTGAGCCAAGATCGTGCCATTGCACTCCAGCCTGGGCAAGAAGGGCGAAACTGCGTCTCAAAAAAAAAAAAAAAAAAAAAACCCCGAGCGCGGGGGCTCATGCCTGTAATCCTAGCACTTTGGGAGACTGAGGTGGGTGGATCACCTGAGGTCAGGAGTTCAAGACCTGCCTCAGCCTCCCAAAGTGCTGGGATTATAGGCATGAGCCACCACACCTAGCTCTGAGTTGTATTCTTTTATAGTAAGCTGCCAGTCTAGTAACTCATCTATTTTCCTGAGTTCTCTAGCAAACTATCAAATGCAAAGAGGGGGTCGTGGGAACCCCTGATTTATAACCAGTTGGCCAGAAGCACATAAGTGCAGACTTGTGGCTGGCATTGCAGTGGGGCAGTCTTCAGGAATCAGAGGCTGCAGTAAGCTATGATCACCACTGCACTCCAGCCTGGGCAACAGAGCAAGACCCTGTCTCTAAAAGTAGATAGACAGGCAGGCAGGCAGGCAGGCAGGCAGGTAGGTAGATAGATATTAAAATTTAAAGATGAGGTGGGGTAGTGTTGTAGAGTTATGCCATTAACCTATGTAATCTTGTGATTGGAGTTCCGAAGGACTGGTTTTGCAAGGTACAGGTCAGGAAGACCCCTCTGATAAAACAAGATGTAGTAAAGAAGCCAGCCAAAACCAAGATGGTAATGAAAGTGACCTCCGGTGTCCTTACTGCTTATTATATGCTAATTATAACGTATTAGCATGCTGAAACACACCGCCACCAGTGCCAGGGCAGTTTACAAATACCATGGTAATACCTGGAAGTTACCCTATAAGTCTAAAGAAAGAGAAACCCTCAGTTCCTGGAATTTCCCACCCCTTTCTCAGAAAATTCATGAATAATCTTCCATTTGTTTAGTATATGATAAAGAAATGGCCGGGCACGGTGGCTCAAGCCTGTAATCCCAGCACTTTGGGAGGCCGAGGCGGGTGGATCACGAGGTCAAGAGATCGAGACCATCCTGGTCAGCATGGTGAAACCCCGTCTCTATTAAAAATACAAAACATTAGCTGGGCATGGTGGCGCGTGCCTGTAATCCCAGCGACTCAGGAGGCTGAGGCAGGAGAATTGCCTGAACCCAGGAGGTGGAGGTTGCGGTGAGCCGAGATCGCGCCACTGCACTCCAGCCTGGGTAACAAGAGCGAAACTCCGTCTCAAAAAAAAAAAAAAAAATGATAAAGAAATAACCATAAAAATATTAGAATGCCAAGGCAGGTGGATCACTTGAGGTCAGGAGTTCATGACCAGCCTGACTACCATGGTGAAACTCCATCTCTACTAAATCTACAATATATTAGCCAGGCATGATGGTGCGCTCCTGTAGTTCCAGCTACTCAGGAGGCTGAGGCCGGGGATTGCTTGAGCTTGGGAAGTCAAGGCCTCGATGAGCTGGGATCCCACCACTGCACTCCAGCCTGGGCAACGGGAGTGAAACCTTGTCTCAGAAATAAAAAAAAAATTACCATACTCTGATAGCAATAGGAGGCAGATAAATTCCTAGGCAGACAGGGATGGGTACCCAGTTAAACTCAATCTTCAAGCCAATAGCAGTCTGAAGCCTGAAAACCAAGCTATGAGTTCGGATAAATCCACAGACCATACTGAGAGCTCCCATTCCCCTGTGGAATGCTCTCTCCTGATTGGTCCTTATCCTTCACCTATTTTGCATATACCTACTCTTCCCTGATTGGTCCTCTACACTTTCATGCCTATTTCCAAATGGTGCTTTTTCAAGCATACCCACACACCAATCAGCACGCATTTCCCCATTTCAAGCCCATAAACACCCCTAGACTCAGCCTCATGGCCAGCAACCCATCTTTGGGTCCCCTCTCACTGTCAAGAGCTTTTCTGTCCCTCAACAAATTCTACTCTGCCTTACTCACTCTCTGGCGTCCACATACCTCATTTTTCTCAGTCATAGGACAAGAACTCTGAACTCATTGAACTACGGGGGGTAATAGAGCTGTAACACTTCTTAGTAATTTTCCACGAACCTCCCTACCCTGATCCTTGGCTATAAATCCCCAATTTTCCCTATTGTAGAGAGAGTGGAACCCAATCTCTCTCCCCTACTACAAAACCCCAATGTTAATAGCTCCCCAGTGAATAAAGTCTTACTGTATCTTTAACAAGTGTCCTGAGTAGTTTTTCCTTTAACACCACACTGACCTGGGCAGGGCATTCAGCACCTCCCCAAGCTCTGGGAAGAGAAACCAGCAGTGAGTACAAGGATGTCTGCATGGGGCCCTGGACCAGACCTGGACAATCTTCCACAGCAGGCACACCTTCCAGGTTAAGGGCACAGGCGCTGGATTTGAATTCCAGCCATGCAACTTACTGGCTGTGAACTTGCAAAAACGATTCCACCTCTCTATGATTCAGTGTCTTTGTTATCAACGAAGCTGGCCCTCAGAAAATGGAGCCTTTCCCTGTCGCTACAAAACCAATATGCAAAACAGAAAGTGAGCGTCAAGGAGTGCAAGATTCATTAGATGGCCATGGAATGGAGAAGTGGGAGCTTGGGCTGAGCTCCTGAGAGCCAGGAAGTCACAGCTATAGGGCAACTTTAATAAAATGATTGGGTATTAAAAGCAAGCAGAGGGGCTGGGCGCAGTGGCTCATGCCTGTAATCCCAGCACTTTGGGAGGCCAAGGCAGGCAGATCACAAGGTCAAGAGATCAAGACCATCCTGGCCATGGTGAAACCCCGTCTCTACTAAAAAAAATACAAATATTAGCTGGGCGTGGTGGCGCACACCTGTAATCCCAATTACTCGAGAGGCTGAGGCAGGAGAATCGCTTGAACACAGGAGGCAGAGGTTGAAGTGCACAGAGATCATGCCACTGCACCCCAACCTGGCGATAAAGCGAGACTGTCTCAAAAAAAAAAAAAGAAAAGAAAGCAGAAGAATATTCATTTCTTTTCTGGGAATGGGTGGAGAACTTGAAATTGGAGTGCCGTCTTCCTTTTTGTGCTTTTATGGTTTCTTCCTGTCTTTGTCATGGTGACTGTTAACTGTCATGGTGCTGGTGGGAGTGTCATTTAGCACAGAAATTAGTTATAATGAAGTTAAGAGGTTCTTCAGCAGTCATGTGAGCTGCCTGCCAAGGCAGCTCATGTGGGCACCACCCACACATCTTAGCCAGTTTGGGCAGGAGGGGGAGCTTTTAACCTCAGGCACCCTGTTTCCTAAAGATAAGCAGAATTAAGGCAGGGCAGAAATCCACCTATGTCACGCAGGCATTACACTGGGTAACATCCTCATCTGTAAAAGAAAGTAACAGTTCTCGCCAGGCACAGTGGCTCACATCTGTAATCCCAGCACTTAAGAAGGGCAAGGTGGGCAGATCACCTGAGGTCAGGAGTTCAAGACCTGCCTGGCCAACATGGCAAAACCCCGTCTCTACTAAAAATATAAAACTTAGCTGGGCATCATGGTGGATGCTTGCAATCCCAGCTACTCAGGAGGCTGAGGTGGGAGAATCGCTTGAACTCAGGAGGCATAGGTTACAGTGAGCCAAGATCATGCCACTGCACTCCAGCCTGGGTGACAGAGCAAGACTCCATCCCCCCCAAAAAAAAGACTGAACCGTGTTGATCTCTCTGACCCAATTTCAAGCTCCTCAAAGGCAGAATGTGCCCATCACAGCACCTGTCAGTCAGGGCTTAGCCATGGTTTGCTCAAATAGAGAAATTAAAATCCAAAATTTGTTTGAAGCCAGGGGTGGCAGCTCACACCTGTAATCCCAGCACTTTGGGAGGCCAAAGAAGGAGGATTGGTTGAGCCCAGGAGTTCAAGACCAGCCTGGGGAACATAGTGAGACCCTGTCTCAAGACGAAGGGAAGAAGGAAGGGAAAGGGGGAAGGAAGGGAGCGAGAAAGAAAGAGACAGACAGAGAGAGAGAGAGAGAGAGAGAGAGAGAGAGAGGGAAAGAAGAGAAGAGAAAGAAGAGAAGAGAAGAGAAGAGAAGAGAAGAGAAGAGAAGAGAAGAGGAGAGGAGAGGAGAGGAGAGGAGAGGAGAGGAGAGGAGAGGAGAGGAGAAGAGAAGAGAAGAGAAGAGAAGAGAAGAGAAGAGAAGAGAAGAGAAGAGAAGAGAAGAGAAGGAAGAGAGAGAGAGAGAGAGAGAGAGAGAGGGCCAGGCACGGTGGCTCACGCCTA
>NW_022436952.1:2547523-2547778 GCF_009761245.1 Sapajus apella | reverse complement strand
AGGGCCAGGCACGGTGGCTCACGCCTATAATCCCAGCACTTTGGGAGGCCAAGGCGGGTAGATCACGAGGTCAAGAGATCGAAACCATCCTGGTCTACAAAGTGAAACCCCGTCTCTACTAAAAATACAAAAATTAGCTGGGCATGGTGGTGTGTGTCTGTGGTCCCAGCTACTCCGGAGGCTGAGGCAGGAGAATTGCCTGAACCCGGGAGGCGGAGGTTGCGGTGAGCCGAGATCGCGCCATTGCACTCCAGC
>NW_022436952.1:2533168-2547423 GCF_009761245.1 Sapajus apella | reverse complement strand
GGAAGGAAGGAAGGAAGGAAGGAAGGAAGGAAGGAAGGAAGGAAGGATGGAAATTTGCTTGAATCGCATACTGTGTGCTGCAAGATTGTCCACAGCAGCACCAGCCTCCCAGACTCACTCTCCAAACATGCAGGACACTTCGGAGTTCTGGAGAGAACTGGGGTGCATGCCCTGAATTGCTGGCCTCCATCAAGAAAACATCACCCCTTTATGAGGGAAGAATCATCCCAGAGGTTCCTCGCTCAGGAATCCTGGTCCATCTTGGGTGGCCAAGCAGCTTAGCAGGAAAAGGGCCACCACCGCCACCCTGCCAGGTCTCTGTCTGCAGAAGGACCAATTTGTCAGGATTCTGTGGGACAGCGTGTGAAACACTCAGGTAAGCTCGTAGCAAGCGCCCAACCACTGTAAAAAATGAAATAAAATGTACTGTGCAAAACTCCTCTCAGGAAGAGTCTTACCTATGTTAGAGGGACAGCTGCTAAGCTGTCTGGGGCAAAGAATGAGATTGATGCCCCCACTACCCTGGCGCATGCTCAGATGGCAGCATCTGTCCACTGACCAGCAGGAGGGTCGGCTTGGGCTAGGCTAGTGAAAAGAGGAGAGAACTTCACCTTCTTGGCCCAGGAAGGGAGCCAGTTTGGGTGGGTGAATACTCAATAAGCCACTAGAGGAGGAAAAAGTCCCCTCCACACACCCCTGGCCAGGCTTTGGTACAGATGACGATCACCAAGCTGTCTTCTAAACTGGGAGCAGGGAGGGAAGTATGCAAGCTCACAGCAGAGCGAAATCGCTGGGAACTAGAGAGGGTGGAGGAGGGAGCAGGAGACCAGGAAATGAGGCAGGTGGTGGCGGAGGAGAAGGCTGGAAAGAACAGCCATTCCTGTGACCACGGCCTGCCATGTGTGCGCCAGCGGGCATGCTTCAGTCAAGCATCCTGCTGAGCAGAACTGTCCAGTAGGAACAGAATGCACACCGCACATGCAACTTCAGATCCCCCAGGGGACACATTTCTTTAAAAAGAAACAGGAGAAATTAACTAAACAATATACTTTAACCTAATAGATCCCAAATATTCTTCTCTTAACAATAACCCATATAAAAAGTGTTGTGAAGGCTGGGTGCAGTGGCTCATGTCTGTAATCCCAACAATTTGGGAGGCTGAGGCAGGTGGATCACTTGAGCACAGGAGTTTGAGACCAGCCTGGCCAACATGCTGAAATATACAAAAATTAGCCGGGCTAATTAGGTGGTATATGCCTGTGATCTCAGCTACTCAGGAGGCTGAGGCAGGAGAATCGCTTGAACCCAGGAAGCGGGGTTGCAGTGAGCCGAGATCGTGCCATTGCACTCCAGTCTGGGCAATAGAGCGAGACTCCATCTCAAAAACAAAAACAAACAAAAAAGAAACAGGTGGAATTAATGTTAATATTTTTTTAACCTAATAGATCCAAAATATTCTTATTTCAATATGTAATCCATATAAAAAGTATTATGAAGGATGGGTGTTATGGCTCGCCCCTGTAACCCCAACAACTTGGGAGGCTGAGGCAGCAGATCATTTGAGCCCAGGAGTTTGAGACCAGTCTGGCCAACATGCTAAAACCCTGTTTCTACAGAAACACAAAAACTAGCCAGGCATGGTGGCACGCACCTGTATTCTCAGCTACTCAGGAGGCTGAGGTGGGAGGAACACTTGAGCTGAGACAGAGGTTGCAGTAAGCCGAGATCACACCACTGCACTACATCCTGGATAACAGAGCACGGCTGTCTCAAAAAAAATAAAATATAATAAAAAGCATTGTGAGCTTTTACAGTTTTGTTCATTCTTCAGGGCCCTGTGTGTTTTTACACTTACACTGCATCCTCATTCAGACTGGCCCCATTTCCAAGTTTCAGAGGCCACATGTGGCCTGTGCCTGCCATGGCCCTTTGTTAGATTTAATTTGGGGAAGATGGGTGGGTGCAGAGGATAACGGAAGCTGCCCAAAGAGTCATTTCCAGGTGACACATGCTTGGGGCCAGAGCTGCACACTGGGGACAACTGAGTGCTGGGGGTGTGCAGAGGCGTGGCTGAAAGGGGATCAGACCAGCAGGGTGTCCCAACTGGTGAGGGTTGTCACCACACAGCACCAGCCCTCTCTGCATTTCCTCTTGTCCTCTCGCAGTGAAAGAGAAGGACTTGAGGAGTCTCGCTGCTCAATTGCCAGTGGATGAACTCTTGGAGACAGGCCTTATATGAGTTACATTAGCTTAAAAAATAAAATGAGGCCGGGCGCGGTGGCTCAAGCCTGTAATCCCAGCACTTTGGGAGGCCGAGGTGGGTAGATCACAAGGTCAAGAGTTCAAGACCAGCCTGGCCAAGACGGTGAAGCCCCATCCCTACTAAAAATACAAAAAATTAGCAGGGCATGGTGGCACATGCCTGTAATCCCAGCTACTTAGGAGGCTGAGGCAGGAGATCACTTGAACCCAGGAGGCAGAGGTTGCGGTGTGCCGAGACTGTGCCATTGCACTCCAGCCTGGGCAACAAGAGCAAAACTCTGTGTCAAAAACATAAAAATAAAAAATTAAGGGGGATGGGGGGCAAGAAAAAAGAAAAAATTAAATGAAATGAAATAAAAGGAGGGCTGGAGGACCTGTGCCTAGGACCAAGGCAGATTGCTCCACCCAAACACACCTGCGAGCTTGTCCCAGAAGACGGGCCAGACCCAAAATGATTGCCATCAAATGTCTAATGCTCTTCCCTCCATCTGCAATGTCCACCCACCCTCAGCTAGAGGACACCTCCCCCAATGCCCAGTCAGAACACCGGACCCCTCTGTGCACCTGTGCCTGGCACCTCCTCCACACTCCTAGGCTCCTGGTTCCTTGCAGCAGGGTCTGAGCCCTCAGGGGGCTGTGGGCTCCTTGAGGCCAGATGCCGGGCCTGGCCTTCTCCACCTCCTCCACCGGCCCAGGCTGCACTTTATAACTTCTCCCACCCACCTCGGCGGTGGAGGTCGCAGCTGGGCCACCTGGATGGCCCTGCCTGGGAGAGAGGAACCAAGGGCTCTGGACTTTATCTCCCTTCCTAAATGAAGCTTTGCCCCATCTATAGCAGCTCCTACAGGACTCTCCAAAAGAGGAGGAAAGAGAGGGGGTGAAGGAGTGGGAAGCAGGACGGGGAAAGCAGACGCTCTGCCAGCAAACAGGCAAAGAGGAACTGAGCTGAGTCTCCGCCGTGGGTTGGTGTAAGTGGGTCCCTGGCAAGGGGAGGGAAAGTGAGAACAAGAAGAAAGGCTGACCGGGTTGGAAGGTGAGGATAAAAGATGACCACCATGCGCACCAAACACACACTGGCTCAACAGGTTTCGGCCACCCGGATCAAGAGGGAGATCATTTCTGGCACCCCATAAGGTTCCCCCACGTCAGGCTGGGTGTGGCATGGTGACTCACACCTGTAATCCCAACACTTTGGGAGGCCGAGGTCAGCAGATCACTTGAGGTCAGGAGTTCAAAACCAGCTTAGCCAACATGGTGAAACCCCATCTCTACTAAAAATACAAAAATTAGCTGGGCGTGGTGGCGCACACCTGTAATGCCAGCTACTTGGGAGGCTGAGGCAGGAGAATCACTTGAGCCAGGGAAGTGGAGGTTGCAGTGAGCCAAGATGGTGCCACTGTACTCCAGCCTGGGCAACAGATCGAGACACCGTCTCAAAAAACAAACAAACCAAAAAAGGCCAGGAGCAGCAGCTCACGCCTGTGATCCCAGCACTTTGGGAGGCTATGGCAGGGGGATCACAAGGTCAGGAGTTTGAGACCAGCCTGGCCAAGATGGTGAAACCCTGTCTCTACTAAAAATACAAAAATTAGTCTGGCATGGTGGCCTGTGCCTGTAATCCCAGCTACTCGGGAAGCTGAGGCAGGAGAATCGCTTGAACCAGGAGGCAGAGATTGCAGTGAGCCAAGATCATGCCACTGCACTCTAGCCTGGGTGACAAAGCAAGACTCCATCTCAAAAAAAAGGTTCCCCCATGTCCCTTGCCAGCATGTGCCCTGGGCAGGTGTGAAGAAGTGATGTACTGCCAGCAGAACCCTGGCTGATGCCTGACTTACACATCTCACAATTCACCCTGTGCAGGCTGTGGGTCAAGCTGTAGCAGGCCCAGGTCTCCCTCCTTTTCCAAGTGGTAAGAATAGCAGCCTTCAATCGTTGAGATCTTCTATGTGCATGGGAGCGGGGGAGAGGGAACTATTCTAGTCACTTACATATGCGGGTGGTAGGTCCCAAATAAGAAATGCAAGAAATACGGCATTCATTGGACTTGCTTTAAATCAAGCGAGATTTTTGCCAATTAACATCCTGCTGGGCTGCTCAGAAATCCAGCCTTGGATATGACAGGGGCTCCAGCCCTCCCAGGATTCTCTCTCGCTCACGGGGTTTTCTGGAGCACCAGAGCTACAAGGAGCTCCTAGACCAGATCATCCATCTGCCTCGGTTACCATGGAGATGTCTATTTCTCCAGAGGATGCAATCCGTTCCTGGAGGAAGAGTCTGCTGCTTCTGCGCCACGTCGGTGGCCTTGGAGAATCTTATTGGGGTCGAGGGTCCCAAGGTGTCCCACACAGCCATGCCTTTATCACATCCCAAGGAACACGATGGAGAGGTGCCCACCTCTGCCCCATCCTCATTCAGAGGGTTCGCTCCTGTCCTCTGCTGCTCTCTGAGGCTCTCTATCTCCCTTCCCCTGTGGGAAACTGGCATAATCTATTTAGTGGTTTCATAACTTTTTATTTTTATCCTGCTGTACATAGCCTCCTCTTTAAATCTCCTCAAGAGCCTATGAGAGGGGCATTATTGTCTCTGTCATACAGAGGAGAAAAATGCAGGCTGGAAGGGGCTAAGTCGTCCAGGCAGCAAGATGGAGAAGATATTCAGATACAGACACTCTGGAGCCTGTGCTTTGTACCCTGACCTTGGCTGCCCAGGTGACAGCACCTCAGCGCCAGGAGCACGGTAATGGCCAGCATTAACAGCAGGCATGCATGTCACTTTCAAACTAATTCTCCCCAGGCTCCTGGGGCTGGGACAACCTCCCACACTGGAAGATGGACTTCGGAAGACCCTTCTGGAAATGCTCCCAACCTGGGAGAACAGAGCTTCAGACTTTAGACCTGGGAAGAGATCACCCTGTTCTCCTTTTATGGAGCATACAACTGAAGCCCTGAGGGGTAAATCAGGTCACCCACAAAGCCGGTGGCAAGTCAAGAACTGAGTCTCAGGTCCAGTGTGGTGGCTCACATCTGTAATCCCAGCACTTTGGAAGGCCAAGGTAAAGCCTTACTTGAACCTAGGAGTTCAAGACCGGCCTGGGCAACACAGTGAGACCTCATCTATACTAAAAATTTTAAAAATTAGCTGGCCATGGTGGCACATGCCTGTAGTCCCAGTTACTCAGGAGGCTGAGGCAGAAGGATCGCTTAAGCCCAGGAGTTCAAGGCTGCAGTAAGCTATAATGGCACCACTGCACTCTAGCCTAAGTGACAAAGCCAGACCCTGTCTCAAAAAAAAAAAAAGAACTGAGTCTTGGCCAGGTGTGATGGCTCATGCCTGTAATCCCAGCACTTTGGAAGGCTGAGGTGGGCAGATCACTTGAGATCAGGAGTTCAAGACCAGCCTGGGCAATGTGGTAAAACCCCATCTGTACCAAAAACACAAAAATTAGCCAGGGATGGTGGCACCTGCCTATAATCTCAGTTACTCGGGAGGCTGAGGCAGAAGCATAGCCTGAACCCAGGAGGTGAAGGTTGCGGTAAGCCAAGATTATACCACTTCACTCCAGCCTAGACGAAAAAGTGAAATTCTGTCTCGAAAAAAATTTTTAGTATAACAAAATATTGCATGAACACTGGAAAGGACAGCTCCGATTCATTCATTCACACTCTCTCCCCAAACCCTTTCCAGCAAAACCACGTCTGTGAGTGTAAAGGTTCCCAAGTTGGCAGGCTGGGTCCATAGCTTCTCAAACAGCGATGACCATGAGACTGGGATGCCCATGACCCGGCCATGGTTCCTCCTTCCTGATGTCAAGGAAACTACACTATTAATCAAGTTTATTTAGTAAATACAGAATCAATTCAGAAGACAAGTAGGAAAAAAAATAAAAAAGAATCAAAACAAACTATCAGGCCAGGCACAGTGGCTCCTGCCTGTAATCCCAGCACTTTGGGAGGCCAAGGCGGGCGGCATCGCTTAAGCCCTGGAGCTTGAGGCTGCAGTAAGCCTCGATGGTGCCACTGCATTCCAGCCTGGGTGACAGAGACCTTGTCTTTATATATGTATCTATATATACACACATATATATACACACACATATACATACACACATGTATATACATATGTATATCAGGCACACCTAGCTTTTCCTCACTCAGAACTTTTCCCCTGGCAGGCACATGCCCTGCCCCACAGTGGACTCCTTCCTACCCTCTCTGTCAGCTGGAATGTTGCCTCCCCAGAGGCCTTCTCTGACCACCCCATCTGAAGGAGCCCAGCCCTGTCACATCACCCTGTTTATCTCCTTTATGGCACCAATCACAATGTCATTATCTGTTTTTTGTTTGTTTGTTTGTTTTTTGAAAGAGAGAGTCTTGCTCTGTTGCCCAGTCTGGAGTGCAGTGGCACCATCTCGGCTCACTGCAGCCTCCTCTTCCAGGGTTCAAACAATTCTTGTGTCTCAGCCTACCGAGTAACTGGGATTACTGGCACTCGCCACAGCATCTGGCTAATTTCCATATTTTTAGTGAAGACGGGATTTCACCACGTGGGCCAGGCTGGGTGATCAACCTCCTGATCTCAGGTGATCCGCCCACATCGGCCTTTCAAAGTGCTACGATTACAGGCGTGAGCCACCACGTCCGGCAACCCCGAGTCTCTTTTCACCACTCCACTTACCCCTGCAACTGAGAGTGTTGAAATAAATAAACTGAAAGCAAGAAAGGTTGACTGCTTTGAAGGAAATACTTCATCTAAGCTCTGGAAAGGCTCTACTCCACACAAGCTGTGCGACATAAAGGACACTCTCTGGTGCCAGAATTATTCTCGGGGGGCGGGGGCCAGAGCCAGTTACTATCCCTTGAACTCATGCCAATGAGCTGGGCACACTTTCCTTAGATGGATTAATCTAATCTAAATGAAAAATTTAGATTAACTCACTTTAGAATAGTCCAAATGGCAATCTGAATTATGCGGTTACCGTTTTGATTATGTTATTCTATTTCGATTAATCAAAGTGCCGCCCTAAATCCCGCTGTGGCTCAGTAGGGTGGGTAGGTAGGTGGGTTTGACACAGCGGGGATTTATCCTGTTTGGGAAGTTCAGCATCTAAGTCCCCTCTAAGGAATGTCCATCTGACCTATGAAACACCGCTTTTCGAGCAGGCAGCGATGCAACAGGGTCAAGAAAGTGGAACGTACCAAAGGACACAGTGCGTAGGCGCGCTCGAAACCATGGCCGGTTTTTTCGACAGCCCAGACACCGTCCACCCGCACTGCGCAGGCGCCGAGACAGATCAAGCTTTCCCTCCCCCTCCCACCTCTCCTAGAGTCAAGAGGACGCCCTCCTGCCGCAGACTTCCTGCGCAAGCGCCATCCCGTGTCCCCGCCCTCGAACCAATTGGAAGCGGCGCCGCATGGGCGCTTGGGGCACGACACCGTGGGTGGGGCCGGGACGTGAGGGCAGCGTGCTGGCGTCACAGGGGCGGGTATATAAGTGAACACAGGCACCGCCCCTCTGCCCCAGTCACTGAGCCGCCGCCGAGGACTCAGCAGCCTCCCCCTTGAGCCCCCTCGCTTCCCGACGTTCCGTCCCCCCTGCCCGCCTTCTCCCGCCGCCGCCGCCTTCCGCAGGCCGTTTCCACCGAGGAAAAGGAATCGTATCGTATGTCCGCTATCCAGAACCTCCACTCTTTCGGTAAGCTACGGGGAAGGTCGCAGGCTCGGGTGGGGCAGCGGGGCCTTCCGGGCCCGGAGACGGGTTCCGGGAAGCTGCCAAGCGCTTCGGGCCTTCGTAAGCTTGGGCAGAGAGAAGATGTCTAGGGTTGCAGGGCAGCGGGATCGAGGCCTGGGCCCCGGGGTCGGACCCTGAGCGCGACCGGAAGGAGCGGGCGGGAGAGCAGCTCTTGGGCGGGCTCGGCGTCTCGGTGGCGCATTTACTAATGGCTCCTGGATCTCTTCAGGCCACACCCGCCCTTCCCACCACCCTTGCGTCCTGTCCGTTACGTCACCAGCCGTTGTCACGGAGCCGAAGGGAAAGGCGGTGCCAGCTCTTAAGTGGCAGGCGTGTGCACCAATGGGAATGGGAGGCTCGGCCCCGCCTCGGTAGCTCGGGTTCCGGCGGGTTGCATCAGCCGGGTGGGGCACCGCCTGCCAGCCCGGGCTCCCTCGACACGTGATCGGCTTCCCAGGCAGAGGGGGAGGTCCGGGCGTTCCCCGAGTCTGAGGAAGCCGGCCGTCCCTGACTGACCTGCTCAGGGAGAGCCAGCAAAGAACTCATTCGGCTTCACCCAAGCCCTGTCGATTTCAGTGTTATTTTCTGCATACGCAAAATATCTGGGGGGATGGCACTTGCATCTGAGCCTTGACAGCTCTGAACGAGCTTAACCTTTCTTTTCAGACCCCTTTGCTGATGCAAGTAAGGGTGATGACCTGCTTCCTGCTGGCACTGAGGATTATATCCATATAAGAATTCAACAGAGAAACGGCAGGAAGACCCTTACTACTGTCCAAGGGATCGCTGATGATTACGATAAAAAGAAACTAGTGAAGGCGTTTAAGAAGGTAGGTCTTAAGTGAGATTGCGGAAAAGTCATAATGGTTTGGCCACAAGGGGGTGCCCGTTGTGTTGTATTGTTAGCAGAGGGGTATAAATGTATTCATGCTCTTGCGCGGCCTAATTTATTTTGTTTCCTTTTTGCTTGCAGAAGTTTGCCTGCAATGGTACTGTAATTGAGCATCCAGAATATGGAGAAGTAATTCAGCTACAGGGTGACCAACGCAAGAACATATGCCAGTTCCTCGTAGAGGTGAGTTCAGTCACTCTTGATTGTGCCTCTCTATGGGTAAATTTTAGATGCTATTAGTTTCTGCTGGGGGCATAAAAGTTGGCTAAGGCTGAGCAAAACCACAGTTGGGTTTTAAAGTACATAGACTTACTTATGGTTTTTTGGTTTTTTTTTTTATAAAGACGGGGTTTCACCATGTTGGCCAGGATGGTCTCTTATCTCTTGACCTCGTGATCCACCTGCCTTGGCTTCCCAAAGTGCTGGGATTACAGGTGTGAGCCACCACACCCGGCCAACTTATTTCTATTTTTAAAAAGGTAGAAGGAACTTATCTGCCTTCGATTTACTGTTTGTGGGGATCTGCTTTACAGATGCAAATTTCAGTAGCACACAGATATATTGCAAAATAAGCTAAATGCTGGCTTGTTTCTGTATTTGTACGGATATGAGGTTTTAAAAATGAATTTCCTGAGTATTAATACTAAAATACTATATTGTCAGCTCTTGATACAATTGAAGAGATTTCAGATATCTGACAAGTCTCATTCTCTACTTCAGAATCTTGGAAGGCACTGGGTGTTCAAAAAAGGTGGCTCTTAACTGAGGCCCCTCCGTTGAGCCATTGTGTGCACCCCTGGCTCTTGGACGGCGTAGTAGCAGGAAGGCAGGGTTGTTGCCATTAGAAATGGAGGCTTTAACGCTCCCTGTCCACCATTTAAAACTTTGCCTTTTTGTTTTTTCAGATTGGACTGGCTAAGGACGATCAGCTGAAGGTTCATGGGTTTTAAGTGCTTGTGGCTCACTGAAGCTTAAGTGAGGATTTCCTTGCAATGAGTAGAATTTCCCTTCTGTCCCTTGTCACAAGTTTAAAAACCTCACAGCTTGTATAATGTAACCATTTGGGGTCCGCTTTTAACTTGGACTAGTGTAACTCCTTCATGCAATAAACTGAAAAGAGCCATGCTGTTTAGTCTTGAAGTCCCTCATTTAAACAGAGGTCAAGCAGTAGGTGCCTGGTAGTGTCAAGCTTGAAACCAAGCAGTACCATCATGATTCAGCCAAACCCAGAGCCCTGAGATCACAGACAACCATGGCCAGAAGCTCCTCCGCTCTCCCTCTGCAGAGTTCCCTGCCCTAAGAGAATGTTACCACCTGAACAGTCCTCAGTGAATCTGAAAGGAGAGGATGGGGTAAGGCAGCACCAGCAGCTGTACCACTAGAAGGGAGCCTCTGGTGGTAGAAGATCCCCTGGTGTCTCCAGCCTGACCTGGTCAGAGTTCAGAGAGGCCCCCTTCCCTCTAGTGAGATGATAGGACATCTGGCTTGCCACAAAGGTCTGTTTGACTAGACGTATCCTAGCTAAGGGATGTCCAAACATCAGAATGTGAGGCCAACCTTCTATCAGAGTTAAACTTTTGACAAGGGAACAAATCTGAAACTGATGAGTCATGTAGCTAGCTGTAGAGCTTGCACCTTAATAGCAGTGGCTGCCTAATGCCATGTGAAGTAACAAACTGGTTTTTGGTTTTTTTCCCTTTCAGTTTTAATGTTATGTGTAATGTATTTAAACCCTTATTTAAATAAAACTTGTTTTCAGAAATACCTGACTTGCAGATTCTATTTATATATATATGGTCGATCTTGTAAATATAAAGGAACCACAGAAATGAGCAGTGGAGGGTATGTCTGTACCCACAGCTTCTCAACAGGGGCCTGAACTTGGCCAAGAAAACCTTTATGAGCTTGTCCCTCTAGTCAACTGAACTTTTTTTGTCTCTTTTTTGAGATGGAGTGCAGTGGCACAATCACTTACTACAGCCTCTGCCTCGGGTTCAAGCAATTCTCATGCCTCATCCTCCCTAGTAGCTGGGATTATGGGCACTGATTTTTGTGTTTTTAGTAGAGACGGGGTTTAACCATTTTGGCCAGGCTGGTCTTGGACATCTGGCCTCAAGCAATCCCACCTGCCTCGGCCTCCCAAAGTGTTGGGATTACAGGCGTGAGCCACCCTGCTCGGCAGGTCAACTATTTTTGCAAGCATTTACCCAGAGTCATGCTGTCCTGTTTATCAGTGTCTTGGAATAAGGGGCTGCATGGCTGAGATTCTTGGCCGCCAACAGCCTGAATGATGCATTGGTCTCTGGGCTATCAATGTTAGCTGTGGAGGAACTTTGATAGAGTAGGTTGCTTGGAAACCTTGGAGTCCCCTCAGTAACAGCCTTGGTTTAAGGGCACAGAATGGAAGGAGATGCAGGCTCTGTAACAAGGACAGTCATGCTGTGGGTTAAGATCCTCAAATTGCTAAAAGAGTGTGTGTACTCTGGGTAGTGAGTTTGTAGTATTTGAAGAGCTGAAGTGTTAAGAGGCCATCCCTCATAAAGGACAATCAGTGGCAAGTAAAAGACCAAGTTCTGTTCCTGGGTCCGTTAATTTAGTTTAAAAAGTTCTCCCGCGCTTGGTGTGGTGGCTCACATTTGTAATCCCAGCATTTCAGGAGGCCGAGGAGGGCAGATCATCTGAGGTCGGGAGTTCGAGACCAGCCTGACCAACGTGGAGACACTGTCTCTACAAACTAAAATTAGCCGGCTATGATGGTGTATGCCTATAATCCCAGCTACTCGGGAAGCTGAGGCAGGAGAATCTTGAACCCAGAAGGCAGAGGTTGCAGTGAGCCAAGATTGCACCATTGCACTCCAGCCTGGGCAACAAGCGAAACTCAGTCTCAAAAACAAAAAAAGACTCCCAGCACGCATATCTGGATGCGCTCACGTGCTTTCTAAGGATGCTTCATTCAACAATGAGCCTCATACATAGTTTTGCTACAATAAGATTATAATACATTTTGGGGGGTGTTTTTGTTGGTTTTTTGGTGTTTTTTTTTTTTGAGATGGCATCTTGCTCTGTTGCCCAGACTAGAGTGCAGTGGCATGATAAATATTGTTTTGTTTTGAGACTGTTGCTCTGTCACCCAGGCTAGAATGCAGTGGCGCGATGTTGGCTGGCTAACCTCCGCACCCCTGGCTCAAGCAGTTCTGTGCCTCACCCTGTACCTTTAATGTGTTCAAATACACAGATACTTAACACTGTGCTACAGTGGCCTACAGCAAGCTTGTATGGATGGCTTTGAATGTGGCCCAACACACATTATTTTTTCTTTTTTTTTTTATTCACATGGGTGCAGGTGGGCTAAGGCCAAAAAGGGCGTTAGCCTTTTTTTTTTTTTTTTTTTGGGGCCGGAGTTTTGCTCTTTTTACCCAGGCTGGAGTGCAATGGCGCGATCTTGGCTCACCGCAACCTCCGCCTCCTGGGTTCAGGCAATTCTCCTGCCTCAGCCTCCTGAGTAGCTGGGATTACAGGCACGCGCCACCATGCCCAGCTAATGTTTTGTATTTTTAGTAGAGACGGGGTTTCACCATGTTGACCAGGATGGTCTCGATCTCTTGACCTCGTGATCCACCCACCTCGGCCTCCCAAAGTGCTGGGATTACAGGTGTGAGCCACCGCGCCCGGCCGGAAGGGCTTTTCATAGAGGAACCTCTAGAACAGGCTGGAGGCCAAATGCACAAAAGACCACAATCAAGGTGAAACAGCAAGAGAAGAGAATTCCTTCTATGCTGTAGGTTGTGAACGCTAGGCTGTTCCATCTCATGCTTTTTAAGGCCCTCCAACTCTCTAGGATGGGATTATTCCAAGTTAAACCATCAATATCTATTAAGTCAGCTCTGTGGAGCCAAGCAAAACAAGTATCTGTGAATGTAAAACTGAGGAAGTTGGCCAGGTGTGGTGTCTCATTCCTGTAATCCCAGCACTTTGGGAGGCCAAGGCGGGTGGATCGCGTGAGGTTGAGAGTTTGAGACCAGCCTGACCAACATGGAGAAACCCCATCTCCACTAAAAATACAAACTTAGCCAAGCGTGTTGGCACAAGCCTGTAGTCCCAGCTCCTTGGGAGGCTGAGGCAGGACGATCACTTAAACCCAAGAGGCGGATGTTGTTGTGAGCTGAGAACGTGCCATTGCACTCCATCCTGGGCAATAAGAGTGAAACTCCATCTCAAAAAAAAAAAAAAAAAAACTGAGGAAGTTGGTGAGCACCCTTATCCAACTGATGTAACCTATCTCAGGCTGAATGAAGAAAAGTATAATTAAGAAGACATGATGGCCAGGTGCGGGTGGCTCATGCCTGTAATCGCAGCACTTTGGGATGCCAAGGCAGGCAGATTGCTTGAGTCCAGTAGTTTGAGACCAGCCTGGGTAACATGGATAAAGCCCATCTCTACAAAAAATACAAAAATTAGCCAGGCATAGTGGTGCATGCCTATGGTCCCAGGTACTCAGGAGGCCAAGGTGGGAAGATGGCTGGAGCCCAGGAGGCAGAGGTTGTAGTGAGCTGAGATCCCACCACTGCACTCCAACCTGGGTGACAGAGTTAGACACTGTCTCAGAAAAAAAATATTGTCTCCACTTGCTGCTTTAGAAAACAATGTGATGCAGACATTCCCAAGGTTAGTAAGTTGTGGAGCCTCATCTAGAACCCCAGACTCCCTGTGTGCCACTTCTCCCTCCAGCTGGACCTGCACATTCACAATTTATGTGACTCATTTTCCCGGCAGAGCGGGAGCAGAAATAAATAAATACTCATTTTTACAGAGATTGTTGAGTGGTTAGTATCTGCAGTACACTTGGGGCATGTCAGGCAGACCCCCTGTACTCAGGGAGCTGACTGCCTGATAGGCAGATGTAAGACCAGCACACAGCCTTGACACAGGACAGAAAGGGACCCAAAGAGTCACAGGTTCTCAGGACTGGGAAATCTTCCCCATGCCCATCTGCAGCCAAACGGGCCAGGAAGGCTTCATGAAGGAGATGCTGTCTGAAGCCAGGCATTTCGAGCAGAGAAAAAGAGTCACACTCACCGGTGAAAAGGCACCTGGAAGACTGGCTGGGTGCGGTGGCTCATGCCTGTAATCCCAGCACTTTGGGAAGCCAAGGCCAGCGAATCAGTTGAAGTCAGGAGTTCGAGGCCTGCCTGGCCAACATGACGAAAACCCGTCTCTACTAAGAATAAAATTAGCTGGATATGGTGGCGGGCAAGATGGTGCCACTGCATTCCATTCTGGGTGACAGAGCCAGACTGTTTCTCACAAAAAAAGGGTGACAGAGCCAGACTGTTGTCTCACAAAAAAAAAAAAAAAAAAAAAAAAAAAAAAAAAA
>NW_022436952.1:2512564-2533068 GCF_009761245.1 Sapajus apella | reverse complement strand
CATGGTGGCTCTCACCAGTAATCCCAGCACTTTCGGAGGCCAAGGTAGGCAGATCACAACGTCAGGAGATGGAGACCATCCTGGCTAACATTGTGAAACCCCGTCTCTACTAAAAATATCAAAAAAAATTAGCCAGGTGTGGTGGTGTGAGCCTGTAGTCCCAGCTACTCAGGCGGCTGAGGCAGGAGAATCGCTTGAACCTGGGAGGCAAAGGTTGAAGTGAGCCAAGATCACAGCGCTGCACTCTAGCCTGGCCGACAGAGCCAGACTCTGTCTTAAAAAAAAAAAAAAGGATTGATTATGGTGAAAAGGTCCCTCAGCTCTCTGCTCCTTAGTCCCCCCCCCCCCCCCCCAGACCCCCAGCCCTCCTGCTCCCATCCCCACCCCCTGCAACAGCCACACACCAGGACAAACTGAGTGTTTCTTAAAATGATATGAAGACAGGCCGGGTGCGGTGGCTCAAGCCTGTAATCCCAGCACTTTGGGAGGCTAAGGCGGGTGGATCACGAGGTCAAGAGATCGAGACCATCCTGGTCAACATGGTGAAACCCCGTCTCTACTAAAACTACAAAAAATTAGCTGGGCATGGTGGCACGTGCCTGTAATCCCAGCTACTCAGGAGGCTGAGGCAGGAGAATTGCCTGAACCCAGGAGGCGGAGATTGCGGTGAGCCGAGATCGCGCCATTGCACTCCAGCCTGGGTAACGAGCGAAATTCCGTCTCAAAAAAAAAAAAAATTTAAAAAAAAAAAAATTAAAAATGATATGAAGACAAAATGAAAACTGGTCAGCTAAAACTGCACAGAAAGCTACAAAAGGACTTTAGAACCTATTCTAATTGCTGTCAGCTCTATGAATAAGCCAGAAAAACACGTAGCATATTCGGAGAGCTGAACCTGACCCTCTTCCTTATTTAGCAGCCTCGATGGCGCCCCCTTGTGGCAATAGTGTAAAAACAATTTACTGTACACAAGCTTTGCAATTTTGCAATCAAGAGCCCCTTGACCAATTTTTAACTTCTTTTTTTTTTTTTTTTTTTTTTTTTTTCTTTTGGCAGGGTCTCACTCTGTTGCCCAGACTGGAATGCAGTGAGGTCTCCTGTTAGGCACCTGCACCCTTGCTGCCCCCTCCTGTTCAAGCCTCTCATTTCTTCCACTCTTAGGGATTGTCCTGACCATCTCCTCTCCCTTGGTGGTCCCACCCTATGTCATGACTTTGTTTATGTCTTCAGTGTTCCTGATCCTAAGGTTCTATGTCCAGCCATGACATCTCTCCCAAGTTCAGACTCCATCGACAGCTCTTTGCTGTGTTCATTCATTCATTCATTCATTCACGCCCATGGAGCAGGCGCTGTGCCAGGTGGGGGCCCAGTGGAGCAAGAGAAACCACACTCCTCACGGGGTTTTCAGTGCTGCAGTCGGGGAGTCAGATGCTAAACCAATCATCGTATAAATACTGAATCATTTCAGCTATGTCTAGAAGCGGCCACATTCGGGCCTGTGACGGGGAGAGGCGCAGTCTCTCCTCTTCCTGCCTTTTTTCTCCATAGCACAACTATATGACTTATTGATAGGGCAACAATGTAATTTGTTTGATTTGCCTGTCTTTCCCCACAAGAACATAAGCTCCATGTGGGCAGAAACCTTTGTCCAGGGCTGTATCCCAGTGCCTCCAAGAGTATCTGGCACATACTAGGTGCTGAATAAGTATTTATTGGGTGAATGAATGGGTCAGACTATGAGAAGTTTCAAATTGACAGTTACCCTCTATAATTATGTGACTTGCTAGGGCCAGGCACAGCGGCTCACGCCTGTAATCCCAGCACTTTGAGAGGCCAAGGTGGGCGGATCACTTGAGGTCAGGGGTTCAAGACCAGCCTGGGCAACATAGTGAAACCCTCATCTCTTCTTAAAAAAAAATTTTTTTTTTAATTATGTGACTAGGCCAGGCACAGTGGCTCAATGCCCATAATCTCAGCACTTTGGGAGGCCAAGGCGGGCGGATCACGAGGTCAGGAGTTTGAGACCAGCATGGCCAGTATGCTGAAACCCCGTCTCTATTAAAAATACAAAAGAATTAGCTGGGCATGGTGGCGCATGTCTCTAATCCCAGCTACTCGGGAGGCTGAGGCAGGAGGATCACTTGAGCCTGGGAGGCGGAGGTTGCAGAGATCCAAGAACACGCCATTGCACTCCAGCCTGGGCAACAGAGCGAGACTCTGTCTCAAAAAATAAAAAAAAATTATGTGACTAGCTCTCTCCCCTTTGCATCCCTACTTGGTAGATCCTGAAGGAAAGGCTGGAATTGCATCAGTAGTTCTCAGAGTCTGGAGACAATGTCAGTTGCCTGGGGAGGGGGTGGGAGAGAAGAGATGAGTGATACTGGTATCCAGTAAGAAGAGGTCAGAGATGCTGCTGAACATCCTGTGATCCACAGGGCAGCCTCTTACCCCACATAAATAACTATCTGGCTCAAAATATCAACAGTGCTGAGGTTGGGAAACCCTAGGTCACATGCACCTCCAGGAGCTGTCATAAAGCCGGGCGAGCTACTCAGCGTCACCCACGTGACTGTCTTCTGTCTTGCTTCCTGCAGCCAAGCAGCTGCCATCTCTCTCAGCGAGTCTCAACATTTTTTGGACCCAATGATCCTTTTCCCTGTTACATCAGCAATCTAGAGGACCAAGTTGAGAATTTTAGATGTTTTTCATCATATTCCTGGTGTATGCTAGGAATTTTATTTTATGTGTTTATTTAAGTAAAGACAGGGTCTCACTATGTTGCCCAGGCTGGTCTCAAACTCTTTGACTCAAGTGATCCTCCTGCCTTGGCCTCCCAAAGTGCTGGGATTACAGGTGTGAGCTACCGTGCCCGGACTATGCTAGGAATTTTAAGTACACGATAATTGGTTGGTAAATTATATGATAGGTTCTTCCTTCTCTAAAGTACATTTAAAGTCTAATCTGTGGTGATCATACCATTCCAAGACTATTTTGACTTTTGTCCTTTTAAAAAAATGACAAAAGCCTGAGTGTGCTGGCTCACGCCTGTAATCCCAGCATTTTGGGAGGCCGAGGCGGGTGGATCATAAGGTCAGGAGTTCAAGACCAGCCTGGCCAAGATGGTGAACCCTCATCTCTACTAACAACTACAAAATAATTAGCTGGGTGCAGTGGCAGCCACCTGTAATCCCAGCTACTCAGGAGGCTGAGGCAGGAGAATCACTTGAACCCGGGAGGCGGAGGTTGCAGGGAGCCAAGGTCATGCCACTGCACTCCAGCCTGGGCGACAGAGTGAGACTCCATCTCAAAAGAAAAGTGACGGCCAGGTGTGGTGGCTCATGCCTGTCATCCAAGCACTTTGGAGGCCAAGGCAGGCGGATCACCTGAGGGCGGAAGTTCAAGACCAGCCTGACCAACATGGTGAAACCCCGTCTTTAAAAAAAAAAAAAAAAGAAGAAAGAAAAGTTACAAAACAAAACAGCGTTTGTTCGTTTATTTATTTATTTATTTATTTTGTAGCTCTCCCAGGGACTCACTAATAAATACTGTATATTTTACTGAAACAAGAAAGCAAGCCAGTGTGGTGGTATGTGTCTGTAGTCCCAGCTACTCAGGAAGCTGAGGCAGGAGGATCGCTTGAACCTAGGAGTTTGAGGCTGCAGTGAGTTATGATCACACCAAGGCACTCCAGCCTGGATGACAGAGTGAGATCCTGTCTCAAAAAAAAAAAAAAGAAAAAGAAAAAGAAAGTGCCAAATAAATTGAAAGTGATATTGCATCATGTTTGGTTATGAGAACACATTGCTATTAAAATGCAGATTTAGGCCGGGCGTGGTGGCTCACGCCTGTAATCCCAGCACTTCAGGAGGCTGAGGCTAGAGGATCACCTGAGGTCAGGAGTTTGATTTTTTTTTTGAGAAGGAGTTTCACTCTTGTTGTCCAGGCTGGAGCGCAATGGCGCCATCTCGGCTCACCACAACCTCCGCCTCCTGGGTTCAAGCGCTTCTCCTGCCTCAACCTCTCCAGTAGCTGGGATTACAGGCACCTGCCACAACACCCAGATAATTTTGTATTTTTAGTAGAGACAGGGTTTCTCCATGTTGGTCAGGCTGGTCTTGAACTCCCAACCTCAGCTGTTCCACCCACCTTGGCCTCCCAAAGTGCTGGGATTACAGGCGTGAGCCACCTCACCCAGCCTGAGTTCAGGAGTTTGAAACCAGCCTGGCCAATATGGTGAAACCCTGTCTCTAATAAAAAATCAAAAATTGGGGGATGGGGGAAAAAAGAAAAATAAAATAAAATACAAAAATTAGCTGGGCATGGTGGCAGGCGCCTGCAATCCTAGCTGTGGCAGGAAAATCACTTGAACCCAGGCAGTGGAGGTTGCAGTGAGCCGAGCCTGTGCCACTGCACTCCAGCCTGGGCAACAGAGGGAGACTCCGTCTCAAAAAAATAATAATAATAAATAAAGTCTGCTAATTTTATGGTATAAACTGCTGTATCTCAATTTTTTTTTTTTTTCTGAGACAGTCTGTCGCCCAGGCTGGAGTGCAGTGCTCACTGCAACCTCTGCCTCCTGGATTCAAGCAATTCTTGGGCCTCAGCCTCCCGAGTAGCTGGAATTACAGGCTGGCACCATCATGCCCGACTGATTGTTTTTGTTATTGTTGAGACAGAGTCTTGCTCTGTCGCCAGGCTGGAGTGCAGTGGCATGATCTTGGCTCACTGCAACCTACACCTCCCAGGTTCAAGCAATTCCCCTTCCTCAGCCTCCCGAGTAGCTATAGGCACACACCACCAAGCCTGGCTAATTTTTTATATTTCAGTAGAGGTGGGATTTCACCATGTTGGCCGGGATGGTCTCAATCTCCCAATCTCGTGATCCACCTGCCTCAGCCTCCCAAAGTGCTGGGATTACAGGCGTGAGCCACCGCGCCCGGCCCTATAGCAAACTTTTTTTTTCAAGACAGGGTCTGCCTCTGTTACCTGGGATGGAGTACAGTGGTGTGATTACAGCCTGCTGCAAACTCCGCCTCCCAGGCTCAAGTGATCCTCCTGCCTCAGCCTCCTGATTAGCTGGGACTACACCCATGCCCCACTATGCCTGGCTAATTTTTGTATTTTTGGTAGAGATGGGATCTCGCTATGTTGCCATAGATCAACCCAGGCTGATCTTGAACTCCTGGGCTTAAGTGATCCCACCTTGGCCTCCCAATGTGCTGGGATTATAGGCGTGAGCTACTGCACCTGGTCTTCAAACTGTTAAAACGAAGACTGATTCAGTAGGTCTGGGGGTAGGGCCTGAGATTCTGCACGTCTATCAAGCTCCCAGGTGATGCTGAGCAGCAAAATCTTTGGTTCTGTCTCCAAGGTGGGGAGTCCTAATCTCTCTGCATCTCTCTCCTCTGTGTTTGTTTCCTCCTAGTTCACAGAAATGGAGCGAGAATCAATAACTTGACACACAACGGGCGTCATGTTTATGCTCAGTCGTCACCTATTTCTCAGCCTCTGCGCTGCCTCTGCTTCCTGTTTTTAACTAATTATCCATTATGGGTGTAAATTAACCATAAAGGACTATGATTAAAGACAATTTAAACTGTCCAATGACCTGGGCCGCTGCGGCTGGGTGATGGCTGACGATAGTGCTGTGGATGGAGGGACCCACCACGGACATCCGAGTGCTGCGGGGTCCCGGCCGCTGCGTGCGCACCTCCTGTCCAACACGCACTGTGTTTTAAGGGAGATTTTTTTATTTTACTTTTTTTTTTTGAGTTGGAGTCTCGCTCTGTCACCTAGGCTAGGATGCAGTGTCCCCATCTTAGCTCACTGCAACCTTCTCCTCCTGGGTTCAAGCCATTTTCCTGCCTTAGCCTCCTGAGTAGCTGGGACTACAGGTGACCACCACCACACCCAGCTAATTATTGTATGTTTAACAGAGACAGGTTTTACCATGTTGGCCAGGCTGGTCTCGAACCCCTGACCTCAAGTGATCCGCCTGCCTCAGCCTCCCAAAGTGCTGGGATTACAGGCTTGAGCCACTGCACCTGGTCAATATTTTTTTAATCTCAATTTTTTTATATTAAATCCTCTTTCTCATGTCTAACCCCATGTGGCTTCTCTTGTTTGAATGATCACCCTTGCCAGATGCTTCTCTGCTTTATCAAAAACTCCAGTTTTCAATTTCTTTTTTTTTGTTTTGTTTTGTTTTGGTTTGTGAGACTGAGTTTCGCTCTTGTTGCCCAGGCTGGAGTGCGGTGGCGCGATCTCGGCTCACTGCAACCTCTGCCTCCCAGGTTCAAGTGATTCTCCTGCCTCAGCCTCCCAAGTAGCTGGGATTACAGGCATGCACCACCACGCCTGGCTAATTTTGTATTTGTAGGAGAGACAGGGTTCCACCATGTTGGTCAGGCTGGTCTCGAACTCCTGACCTCAGATGATCCGCCCGCCTTGGCCTCCCAAAGTGCTGAGATTACAGGCAGGATCCACCTTATCCGGCCTTTTTTTTTTTTGTAAGTAGAGACAGGGTCTCACTATCTTGCCCAGGTTGGTCTCAAATTCCTGAGCTCAAGTGATCCTCTGACCTCAGCCTCCCGAAGTGCTGGGATTATTGGCATAATCCAGCGTGACCGGCCATGAATACTTTTTAATGCTCTAAATTAGATTTGGGCCAGGTGTGGTGGTTCACACCTGTAATCCCAGCACTTTGGGATACCAAGGTGGGCAGATTGCTTGAGCCTAGGAGTTTGAGACCAGCCCCAGCAACGTGGCAAAATCCTGTCTCTGCTAAAAAAAAAAAAAAAAAAAAAAAAAAGCCAGATATAGTGGTGTGTGCCTGCAATGCCAGCTGCTCAGGAGACTTACGGGGAGAATCACTTGAGCCCAGGAAGCCGAGACTGCGCCACTGCACGCTAGCCTGAGCAACGGGAGTGAAAGAGACCCTGCCTCAAAATAAATAAATAGATTTGGCACCATCTCTTCGGGGTTTTTTTGTTTTTTGTTTTTTTTGAGACAAAGTCTCACTCTTGTCACTCAGGCCAGAGTGCAGGGGTGCGATCTCAGGTCACTGCAACTTTCACCTCCCAGTCAAGCAACTCTCCTGCCTCAGCCTCCCAAGTAGCTGGGGTTACAGGCACGTGACACCATGCCTGGCTAACTTTTTGTATTTTTGGTAGAGACAGGGTTTCACCATGCTGGCCAGGCTGGTCTCGAACTCCTGAGCTCGTGATCCACCCACCTCGGCCTCCCAAAGTGCTGGGATTACAGGTGTGAGCCACAGTGCCTGGCCCTCCTCTCTCAGTATTCTTGTGGTCTGTCATGTCCGTGGTTTTCATTTCCTGCTTGAGTGCTATTTGAGAGAGTGGCTTTTTAAATTTCAAACAATTGATGAGAGAGGAGTTCTTAGTTAAGGTGATATGTGCACTGCCAGTTCTCTGGGCGGTTGCTCACAATCTCCTTTTCACTGGGGCTTTCATATTATGGATTTAAATGGTGGCCATTTGAAATCACGTTTTATAATGCAATTAGCTATCAAGTGATTTATAGCTATTCGAAGTGTAGTTTGCAGACCAGCAGCATCAGCCTCGCCTGGGGTTTTGTTAAAAATATATAATCTGGCTGGGCGCAGTGGCTCAGGCCTGTAATTCCAGCATCTTGGGAGGTCAAGGCAGGTGGATCACCTGAGGTCAGGAGTTCAAGACCAGTCTGGCCAACATGGTGAAACCTTGTCTCTACTGAAAATACAAAAATTAGCCGGGCATGGTGGCAGGCTCCTGTAATCCCAGCTGCTTGGGAGGCTGAAGCAGGGGAATCGCTTGAACCCAGGAGGCAGATGTTTCGGTGAGCCAAGATCACACCACTGCACTCCAGCCTGGGCGACAGAGTAAGACTCTGTCTCAAAAAAAAATATGTGTGTTGTGTGTGTGTGTGTGTGTGTGTGTGTGTGTGTGTGTGTAAACTGTCACTGCACGCTAAATAATAAAAACAAATAAATAAATAAAAATGCAGAATCTGTCGGGATCCAAGAGAAAATAAATATAAAAAATAACAGGCCAGGTGCTGCGGCTCATACCTATAAATCCTAGCCATTTGGGAGGCCAATGTGGGAGAACCACTTGAATCAAGAGTTCAAGACCAGCCTGGGCAGTATAGGGAGATCCTGTCTCTACTTTAAATATATATATATATTACAGTGAGCCAAGATTGCACCACTGCACTCCAGCCTGGGCAACAGAGTAAGATTCATCTCCAAAAAAAAAAGAAACCTCCCCCATGGCCCCTTTAGTCTGCCGTCTGTCACTCCAACCTCACTCCTGTACTCAACAGACAATAAAATAAAGGGAAGAGAAGGAAAAAAGAACCTCTTGGTCACCATTGTGCCCCCAGGGTCAACACAGTGCCTGGCACAAAGCAGGCACTTGGAAAATTTGTGCTGAGTAAACAGATGCATGAATGAACGAATGAATGAATGAATGAAAAAGTGAAAGCATGTGGTCTCTAAGCAGGGAGGAGGGTCTGAGATGATGTGCCCTGGTGGAGGGGCTGACCCCGAATGGGGTGACAGATCCTCCAGTGATGGAGAAAAGGAGAAAAGGACGGAAGGGGGACTTAGGCATCTGTGTTCACAGTGGGGAAAAGGGGGCTGATGTCACATGACCTTGGGAGTAAAAGAGAAATGATTCCTCACAGTTGCCAGGCAACAACCAAGCTGCAAAATATTAATTTGCAATTGAATCAACTGGTCACTTCTGGAACTTTCCAGAGCTCAGGAAGGGGTGGGATTGGCCTGGCAGGGACCTGGGACCAGTCTGGCAGGCTCAGAAGCAGGACAGCGGCAGCAATCTACATGTATCACACATAACTGAGATGACAAACCCTGGGAGGGGTAGGTGGGCTGGGAGGAGCTGGACAGTGGAGGAGCTGAAGGTCATAGTGAAGACAGACTCAGCAGAACGGGGCTTCTGGAGAAGGGAAGCTGTGGGCCAAGAAGAGGCAGCAGCACATGGAGTCCAAGACCCCAGGGGTCCCCAGCTCAGCTCCCTCACCTCCTACCTGCAGGGCCGGGGGTGAGCTGCTCAGCCTGGAACACACCCGAATAAAGACTCCTCATTCGAGACCAGCCTGGCCAAAATGGTGAAACGCCAGCTGGCGTGATCTCGGCTCACTGCAACCTCCAGCCCCCAGGTTCAAGGAATTCTCCTGCCCCAGTCTCCTGAGTAGCTGGGATTTCAGTCATGGGCCATCACACTCCGCTAATTTTTTTGTTTTTAGTAAAGACGACATTTCACCATATTGGCCAGGCTGGTCTCAAACTCCTGACCTTATGATCCTCCTGCGTCGGCCTCCCTAAATGCTGGGATTACAGGCTTGAACCACCACGCCGGGCCATGAAACACCATCTCTACAAAAAATACAAAAAGAAATTAGCCAGGCATAATCACGCTTGCCAATACAGTAATCCCAACTACTTGGGAGGCTGACACAGGAGAATCACTTGAACTCTGGAGGCAGAGGTTGCAGTGAGCCAAGATCGCCATTGCATTCCAGCCTGGGTGACAGAGTGAGACTCCATCTCAAAAAAAAAAAAAAAGAAAAACACTGTTAGGCCAGGTGCAGTAGCCCATGCCCCTAATCCCAGCGCTTTGGGAGGCCAGGAGGGAGGATCACTTAAGACCAGGTGACCCAAATACAAAGCCTGGGCTGACAGCCAATGACTGCTTTGCAGCACAAGTGGGCATCAGAGGAGAAAAGGAGATAGGAGGCTCCGGAGAGAAGCAGAAGCCAGAGCAAGAGGAGCCACTACTCTCTGTCCTCGACAGCTGGGCCTGGGCCCAGGGGTGCTGGGAGGCCGCTCCAGCCCAGTCCTCGAGCAGCCTGCAGGCTGCCGCCCTCGTGGTCCTGCCACGTCACCACTCTCAGATAGCAGGTGAGGCCAGAACCCAAGAACCCACCTCCCCCTACCCAGTTCCCTACCCCGGGGAGGCGGGGGCATGGATGCCCACATTTACGCAAACACCTTCCAGGTGTCACTGTTTGTCCCCAAAACCATCACATCCTCCAAAGCCCTGGTTGCCTGGGCCGGAATGATTGAGCCGTCATCAACCTCTTCCTTTTCTGCCATCAATAACCAATTAGGAAGCCAAGGCACTGCCTGCCCGACAGCGGTTTGCAGCTCATCAATAGTGGTCTGTTTCCCAAAGCCAGGCCTGGCAGGCAGGAGTGTGCCCAGGTCCACTGAAAAGCCTCTCCCTTCTCAGCAAACGGGCTCTCCTCCACGGGGGACCCTTGTTGTTCTGTTACTTTTTGCCCCTCGAATCTAAATTCCATCAAAGCAATGAAAGGGTCTGTCCTGTCACCTTTTTTTTTTTTTTTTTTTTTTTTTTTGAGACAAAGCTTCACTCTTGTTGTCAAGGCTGGAGTGCAATGGCACGATCTCAGCTCACTGCAACCTCCGTCTCCCAGGTTCAAGCGATTCTTCCGCCTCGGTCTCCCAAGTAGCTGGGACTATAGACATGCACCACCATGCCCAGCTAATTTTTTTTGTATTTTTAGTGGAAATGGGGTTTCACCATGTTGGCCAGGCTGGTCTCGAACTCCTGACCTCAGGTGATCCACCCGCCTCGGCCTCCCAAAGTGCTGGGATTACAGGCATGAGCCACCGCACCCAGCTCTGTCACATTCACCTCCTATCCCCAAGTAGCCTCATCTGTACCCTAGCTCACAGCAGGTGCTCAGTAACTGGAATTTGGAGTATTTGGAAGATCAAAATACCTCAAACAACATCTCCCTTCATTGTATTTGAAAATTTACATGCAAATTCATGCTGGCCCAGTTTTTACTAAACAGAAACTTTCACACAGCTGTGATCCCTTGTATCAATTTTGGATTGCTGCCATAAATCACCACAATTTAGAAGCTTAAAACACCACCAATTCATTCTCGCACGGTCCTGTAGGTCAGAAGTCCTGGTACAGAGTGATTCACGGGGTCCCCTGGTTAGGGTCTCCCAAGGCCACCGTCAGGTCAGCAGGGCTGCGGTTCTTTCCAGAGGCTCTGGGGATGAATCCACTTCCAAGCTCCTCCAGGAGCTTGATGGCCAGGCTGGTCTTGAACTCCTGACCTCAGGTGATCACCCACCTTGGCCTCCCAAAGTGCTAGGATTACAGGCGTGAACCACCACGCCCAGCTGGCCAAATTTCATTCTTTGTAGTTGTGGGGCTGATGTTCCTGTTTCCTGGCTGTAGGTGGAGAACCTCTCAGCTCGAGGCCACTGCATTCCTCATCCTGTGGCCTTCCCGCCATTTTCAGACCAGCAACTGCCTGTAGAGTCCTTATAACTCCAGCCCTCTGTCCTCACCTTCAGCCCGTCTCTTCTGCCTCTAGCTAAAGAAAGTTAAGAGCTGCCCAGGCTCGGTGGTTCACGCCTGTAATCCCAGCACTTTGGGAGGCCGAGGTGGGTGGATCACGAGGTCAGGAGATCAAGACCATTCTGACCAACATGGTGAAAGCCCGTCTCTACTAAAAATACAAAAATTAGCTGGGCATGGTGGTGCGCCTGTAATCCCAGATACTTGTGAGCCTGAGGCAGGAGAATTGCTCGAACCAGGGAGGCAAAGGTTGCAGTGAGCCGAGATTGTATCACTGCACTCCAGTCTGGCAGCCGAGTGAGACTGTCTCAAAATAAAAAAATGGGTTCACACTAGCACTTAGGTCCTAGGATCACGGTGAAGAGTGACTGCATTCATTCATGCTAAGAGCTTATCAGGGCCTGGTGCACGGCATTGTCATCATTGTATGACAGGGGCAGGGTCCACACACCTGCGCCCTGGAGGGGGATGGAGACGGTCCCAAGATCTGGGATCTGGTCTTCAATTTGGTAGGCCCAGAAACAGAAATTTCTGCTCACTCAGCTAGTCGATGTGAGAGCCACGATTCAAACCCTGGCCTCGCCAGTTCCAAAACCCCCTCCAGGAGATCCGGTCTCCCTAGACTGTCCCTGCTGCCTCTTTCAGTGGCGGTTAGGCTGGTGTCCCTCTGAGTCACAGCTGGCAGGAGGGAAACCCTTGGATTCACGGAGTGATGCTTTTTAAGGAATTACCCTCCTGTAAGCCTTGGGGGAGGAGAACTCCCCAAGTGTACAAAGCGTGTGCACAGACCTTGTCACCTTTTCCTTCACTGCAGCTCTGTGAAGTAGGAATGAATGATTCCTATTTCACGAGTGTGGTTAACTGAGACCCAGAGAGGACAGGGGAGAAGATGCAAAATGGATTAGATACCTGCGATGCTCTCTGTTTGTTTTGTTTGAGACAGTCTCACTCTGTCACCCAGGCTGGAGTGCAATGGCATGATCTCGGCTCACTGCAACCTCAGCCTCCCAAGTAGCTGGGATTACAGGCACACACCACCACACCCAGCTAATTTTTGTATTTTTAGTGGAGACAGGGTTTCACCATGTTGGTCAGGCTAGTCTCAAACTCCTGACCTCAGGTGATCTGCCCACCTCAGCCTCTCAAAGTGCTGGGATTACAGGCATGAGCCACCATGCCTGGCCAAATACCTGTGATGTTCTGAGCACTGTGCAGAGTGCTTTATATACATCACCTTCACAAGACCCTCCTCCCCAGGTTACTTTCCTCTTTTCCTAGAAGAGAAAATAGCTCGGAAGAAGAGAAAATAGCTCAGAGACAGGGAGAAATTTGCTCAAAGCTCAACAGCTGGAAAAAGACAGGACCAGGAAACCCTTCCTTTACCATCAGACAAGGTCCCCTTGTGAAGAGAACATGCAGTCCATGACTGGGAGCTCCTTGGGGTCCAGGGTGCTCACCTCTGAATGCAACCCCTCCCCTGCACGCCTGGCAGGGTCTGCAAATGGTGACATTCTAACCATTGCCTGTGAAATGGGAGACATGTTTTTTTTTTTTTTTTTTAGAGACGGAGTTTCACTCTTGTTACCCAGGCTGGAGTGCAATGGCGCGATCTCGGCTCACCGCAACCTCTGCCTCCTGGGTTCAGGCAATTCTCCTGCCTCAGCCTCCTGAGTAGCTGGGATTACAGGCACACGCCACCATGCCAGCTAATTTTTTGTATTTTTAGTGGAGACGGGGTTTCACCATGTTGACCAGGATGGTCTCGATCTCTTGACCTCGTGATCCACCCGCCTCGGCCTCCAAAAGTGCTGGGATTACAGGCTTGAGCCACCGCGCCTGGCCGCTTTTTTT
Organism: Sapajus apella; assembly: GCF_009761245.1. Taxonomy (NCBI): domain Eukaryota; kingdom Metazoa; phylum Chordata; class Mammalia; order Primates; family Cebidae; genus Sapajus; species Sapajus apella. The sequence goes on along the minus strand of NW_022436952.1, from coordinate 2,519,854 downwards.
TTTTTTTTTTTTTGAGATGGAGTCTCACTCTGTCGCCAGGTTGGAGTACAGTGAAATCTCGGTTCACTGCAACCGAGATTCAACCGTCTTCCGGGTTCAAGCAATTCTCCTGCCTCAGCCTCCCAAGTAGTTGGGACTCCAGGTGCATGCCACCACGCCCAGCTAATTTTTGTACTTTCAGTAGAGACGGGGTTTCACCATGTTGGGCAGGAGGGTCTTGATCTCTTGACCTCATGATCTGCCCGCCTGCGACTCCCAAAGTGCTGGGATTACAGGCGTGTACCACCACGCTGACCGACATGCTTCTATTTGGTGAAATTGTCATCCTTTGTGTAATCAGTCTGGGAAGAACAGCCAAGGGGACATAACCCCCATCACAGGCACAAACTGAGTCTTGGGCTCTGGTACAGCCAGGTTTCTGCTGAAAGCTTATCATTTCCCATGACTACCGCAACACTCGTGTCTTCATTCCCCTAGTGTATGAGCAGAGCTACACCCTGCACCTGTCCTCCCAAGCCCCTCAAAGTCCTTCCATCTCTGAGATGCTGTGATTCAATTAATTACCACCAATGCCTGCACCGCTTTTTGTCATTTTCATTTATCCCATCGGCTGAGTCACTGTGTCCTGCTCTGGATTAGAGTGGTTACTCACAACAGTTATTCAGCCATCCGTTGCCATGGACACCGCACAGCCTGCTTCCCTCATCACCCATCAATTCTCAGCAATGCTGGCTGTGAGCATGGGTACCACTGCCATTACCAAGACCCCAGGGGCATCAAAGTCTCCCAGAAAAGGAGGGGGGCCCGATGACGCATGAACAGGAGCAAAATCTCTGCTCTCAATGGTGGAAAAATCAAAAACAGCTCATTACATCTGGCCAAACCATGTGGAGGCAGCAGGTTATCAAATAAGTCAACAAGGCACCATTTTATTTTCTGGTACATCTTTGGCAAATGCTTTCGTCTGTTTGGTAACCATTGGAAGGTATGTTTCGATACTGAAAAATTGTTATGCAGATTACTAGCTCCCCTTGAAAGCAAAATGAAGGAGCCTTGAAAGGCAGGGTCCTCTGGGAGTTGGCTCTGCCTGGGGGTTTTCGAGTGGTGGGGCATGGGCAGCCGACTAGGAGATGGGGGGGCAGCTGCCAGCCAAACCCAGCCCAGCACAGAGGCCTGAAGGAGAAGAAGGCACCGAGGGTGTTCCATGCCAGGGGGAGGGTGAGGGGGCTTCAGAGGTGACCAGGATGTGAGCCACTGGAAGGAGAGAACAGGCTGTCAGCCCACAACCCATTGCTCCTGGTAACACGTTGTGTTTGCAGAGTCCAGTGGAGGGGACAGGGAATCAATACATCACCCCACATTCACACACTCCCTGCTCATCAAACATCAGCGGATGGTGAAATCCACTTTCTCTGAATCTAAGGTCATTGGGTTCACTCCCTCACCTACCACCACCCACAAGGGTCCCTATGTAGTCCGAGAGATGAGTGCCAGGCCCCTGACCCCCAGGATATGGTGGGGAGCATTGCTCCTGACCCAGGGAACTTGGTTTCTGCCCCTACCCTGCTCCAGCACCTCACCGTGAAGGTCACTCCTCTATCCTTCCCCCACATCCAGGATGACTGACCGACACTAAATGACAGGGCGGTGCCGGGTGATGGGCTGTACCTGTGCCCCACCCCATTCCTCTCCCCGGGACTCATATGACAGGGTAGGGGCGGAGGGGCACAGTTGGGAGGGATCATGCGGGTTTTATAAGGCAGGTCTGGAGCACCAAGCAGAGCAGAGACCTGCAAGACACCAGGCCCGCTGCACCACACAGCTCTCAGCTCTGCAGGTAAGAAAACCCAGGACGAGAGGGGAGAGGCTGGGAAGCGTGTTGACAGGCCCTCTCCCCCATCGAGGTATTGAGCTACCAGCCAGAGTCTAAGGCTCACCCCTTGGGGTCTCCAGAGCTGGGACTCTTTCTTTAGCCCAGGATGGAACTAGGTCGTGGCTCCAGGACCCACCCTGGTATTCCCAGCCTTGCCTTCCACCTGCCCTTCGCCTTTCCCTTCACAGTCAACCCAGCCCTGGGAGGTGAGGAGGACTGGGGTTCTTCTCCTCTCTCAGATGAGAAAACTGAGGCCCAGAGGCAAGATGTGACTCACCCAAGTCTTAAGTTGTAGGCAGGGCTAGGATGGGAATCTACAGCTTCCAATCCCATTTCAAGCCCTTTCCTAGACCCATCCCATCCAAAAGAATGTCCCATGATTCAGGAAATGTTCTTTATCTGCACTGTTCAATATGGTAGCCACTAGCCACGTGTGCTCTTGAAATGGGGTTAGTGTAAGGGAGTAATTTTTTTTTTTAGATGGAGTCTCGCCGTATCGCCCAAGCTGGAGTGCAGTGGTGCGATCTCTGCTCACGGCAACTTCTACCTCCCGGGTTCAAGCAATTCTCCTGCCTCAGCCTCCCAAGTAGCTGGGATTACAGATGCCTGCCACCACCCTGCTAATTTTTTATATTTTTGGTAGAGATGGGGTTTCACCATGTTGGCCAGGCTGGTCACAAACTCCTGACCTCAAGTAATCTGCCTGCCTCAGCCTCCCAAAGTGTTAGGATTACAGGCGTGAACCACCGTGCCTGGCTGTAATTTTTTAATTTAATTAATGTAAATGTAAAGAGCCATATGTGGCTATGACACCGAATAACACATATGGTTAGCATTTGACAGCACAGCTCCAGATCACTGATTTTTCAAATCTTCAGCAACAGAATTCTTTGCTTCCAAAGAAAACCTAACAGAACCTCACTATGAAAAACCTGATGGCCAGGCACAGTGGCTCATGCCTGTAATCACAACACTTTAAAAGGCTGAGGCAGGCAGATTGCTTGAGCTCAGGGGTTCCAGACCAGCCTGGGCAACATAGTGAGACCTCATCTCTACTAAAAATAAAGACAAAAAAATTAGCTGGGTGTGGTAGAGCACGCCTGTAGTCCCAGCTACCTCAGGAGTCTGAGGTGAGAGGATCTCTTAAGTCCAAGAGGTCGAGGCTGCGGTGAGCCAAGATCACACCAGTCACTGCATTCCAGCCTGGGAGACAGAGCAAGACTCTGTCTCACAAAAAGAAAAGAAAAAAGAAGCTGGGCATGGTGGCTCATGCCTATAATCCCAGCACTTTGGGAGGCCGAGGGGGGCGGATTACGAGGTCAGGAGTTCGAGACCAGCCTGACCAACCTCGTGAAACCCTGTCTCTACTAAAAACGCAAAAAATCAGCTGGTGGGTGGGGGTGGTGGCGGGCACCTGTAATCCCAGCTACTCAGGAGGCTGAGGCAGGAGAATCACTTGAATCCAGGAGGCGGAGGTTGCAGTGAGCCGAGATCATGCCATTGCACTCCAGCCTGGGTGACAGAGCAAGATTCTGTCTCAAAAAAAGAAAGAAAGAAAGAAAAGAAAAGAAAAACTTAAAAGTAGTATAGTGTTTTATTAATACAAATGTATTCTGACAAGAGAAAAATTGTATCATTTTCTTATCAAGGAATGATAAAAATGATAAATCAAAAAATGATTTATCAAGCCAATCAGAACAGTGATGCTAAAGTAATACAAAAATAGTGAACCCAGGGAACAGGTGACCATTTAAATTTTGTTTGTCTGAGATTCCAATTTAGTTCTATATTATGTTTTCCCCAAACTTGATTCACCCTGATACATAATTGCTAATGGTGACAGTTTAATTTTTCTTAACTGCTCCATTATAATCACAGGATATTCCCTCAATTAAGCAAAAATGACAGGAGAACCTTTCCTCTGAGGGCGGCACAAAAAAACAGTGTGATCTGGCCGGGCACGGTGGCTCACGCTTGTAATCTCAGCATTTTGGGAGGCTGAGGTGGGCGGATCACCTGAGCTCAGGAGTTCGAGACCAGCCTGACCAACATAGAGAAACCCTGTCTCTACTAAAAACACAAAAAAATTAGCCGGGCATGGTGGTGCGTGCCTGTGATCCCAGGTGCTCAGGAGGCTGAGGCAGGAGTATCACTTGAACCCAGAGACAGAGGTTGCGGTGAGCCGAGATTGTGCCACTGCACTCCAGCCTGGGCAACAAAAGTGAATGCCGTCTCAAAAAAACCACCAGTGTGACCTGGCCAAATGCTGCATGTGCCTCAGTCTCCAAAGTGAAAGCATGTGGTCTGTAACACAGCTGAATGTCTGTTCTTTTGGTATTACTATTTAAAAGTTTCACGTTTTGTTTTTGTTTTTTGAGACAGGGTCTCACTCTGTTGCCCAGGCTGGAGTACAGTGCGGCGATCTCAGCTCACTGCAACCTCTACCTCCCTGGCCCAAGCGATCCTCCCACTTCAGGCTCCCAAGTAGCTGGGAATACAGGTGCATGCCACTATGCCCAGGTAATTTTTGTATTTTTTGTAGAGATAGGGTTTCGCCATGTTGCCCAGGCTGGTCTCAAACTCGTGGGCTCAATCGATCTGCCCTCCTCAGCTTCCCAAAGTGCTGAGATTACCATGCCTGGCCTAAAAAGTTCACTTTAAATAACAAGTCTTGGGCAGAGCACAGTGGCTCACATCTGTAATCCCAGCACTTTGGGAGGCTGAGGGGAGGATCGCTTGAGCAAAAGAGTTCAAGACTAGCTTGGGAAACATGGCGAACTCCCGTTTCTACAAAAAATACAATAAAATTCACTGGACGTGATGGCAGAAGCCTGTAGTCCCAGCTATTCTGAAGGCTGAGGAGGGCAGATCACTTGAGGTCAGGAGTTCAATACCAGCCTGGCCAACGTGGTGAAACCCCATCTCTACTAAAAATGAAAAAATTAGCCAGGCGTGGTGGTGTGCGCCTATAGTCCCAGCTGCTTGAGAGGCTGAGGCAGGAGGATCACTTGAACCCAGGAGGCAGAGGCTGCAGTGAGCCGAGATCCCACCGCTGCACTCCAGCCTGGGCAACAAGAGTGAAAGTGTCTCAAAAAAAAAAAAAAAAATTGCAGACTCATCAGCAGATAGAGGCCTGGAACCACATGGTTCGGTCCCGTGCCTCTGGGCTTGTGTGGGGACAGCCCCACCCTTAAGCTGGGCCCTTCTCCCCTTTGCAGACAAGATGCAGCGACTGTGTGTGTATGCGCTGATCTTTGCGCTGGCTCTGGCCACCTTCTCGGAAGCTTCCTGGAAGCCCCACACCCAGCGGCCAGATGCACCCTTAGGTACAGGGGCCAACAGGGACCTGGAGCAACACTGGCTGGAACAGGAGGGCCCAGCCTCTCATCACCGAAGGCAGCTGGGACCCCAGGGTCCCCCACACCTGGTGGCAGGTAGGAGCTGCTGACCGCCCTGCTTGCCTCACTCGGCCAGGTTTAGCCAAGGTCTCCCCAGACTGGCCCCGACCTTGGTTGCTAGAGGATAGGCACCTTCCCCCATTCTCGCCTCTCTCACCTCCTCAGACCTGTCCAAGAAGAAGGGCCCACGGGTGGAGGAAGAAGAAGAAGCCTACGGATGGATGGACTTCGGCCGGCGCAGTGCCGATGATGAGAACCAACGGCCCTAGAACCAAGCTGCAGAGCCCAGCCACCTCCCACCCCACCCCAGCCCTGTCCCTGAAAACAAATCAAAAATAAACCAGTTTCCAGTGGATCCATGGACTGTGTCAGTGCTGCAGGGAAGAGGAGGGGGACTCATCTGGGGGTGAGGCTGCAGCAGGGAGGAGGGCCGAGTGCCTGTTAGGGGCGGGGACCCTTACTCTGGCTGATTCTCCTTGGGTCCCCTAGAGCCCCACACTGAACAAAAATCTACAGGTGTGGGTGGAATAATAGATGGTAGGGTTCAGAGACACAGTAAGCTTTTTCTTTTTCTTTTTTTTTTTTTTTTGAGGCAGAGTTTCACTCTTGTTACCCAGACTGGAGTACAATGGTGAGATTTCAGCTTCCTACAACCTCTGCCTCCCAGGTTCAAGTGATCCTCCTGCCTCAGCCTCCCTAGTAGCTAGGATTACAGGTGCCCGCCAACACGCCCTGCTAATTTTTTGTATTTTTAGTGGAGATGGGGTTTCGCCATGTTGGCCAGGCTGGTCTCAAACACCTGACCTCAGGTGATCTGCCCGCCCAAGCCTCCCAAAGTGCTGGGATTACAGGAGTGAGCCACTGCACCCAGCCTCAGAAATAGCTTTGTGAAAGATCAATCAGGCTGTGTCACTCTCAGTTTTAACCTTCCAATGTTTCCCATCGCACTTAGAATACGACCTGAACTCCCTGCCACAGCCCGGAAAGCTAGCCCTAAGGTTCCCCTCCACTCTGCCTCACGTGGCTTCCTCCCCTTCCTCCTCGTCTCCTTTCCCTTACACAGACATGCCTCTCCTGCTCAGAGCCTCCGACCTGGCTACTCCCTGTGCCTGCAACGCTCTTCCCCAGGCACGAATACGGCGGGCCCCCCTTTCCTCCTTAGCTCTTGGGCGAAATGCCTCTTCCTGAGAGACCGACCCTTTCTGCTCCTCACCCTTCACACATAGAGCCAGTTATTCTCTACCACAGGGCCAAGTAAAAAGAAAACAATTCTTTTTAAAGAATTAATGCTAGTTTTATTCCAAGTCTTCCTGAGGACTACAGATTGAGGCCTCCAGTCCAGGAGCAGGCTGTGGCAGTGTTTCGGTCCCCAGCTGGGGGCTGACAGGGGAGGTTCCATATGTGCACAATCCCGGCAGACTTGCTCAGAATTACGTGAGAGCAGAATCACAGCAAGGTTTGGGTGTCAGAGTACATCTGGCCACTCCTAGATCACAGAGGCATCATCACTAAGTCCATCAGATGTCATCTTGGAAATGTTATGTGTCGGAAAAGGCAGGGACTAGGAATCGTTTCTCTTTTAAGAAATGTGAAGACTCAAGCCAGGTGTGCAGTGGCTCACATCCGTAATCCCAGCACTTTGGGAGACCAAGGAGGGCGGATCACTTGAGATCAGGAGGTCGAGACCGGCCTGGTCAACAAGGTGAAACCCTGTCTCTATTAAAAATACAAAACTTGGCCGGGCGCGGTGGCTCAAGCCTGTAATCCCAGCACTTTGGGAGGCCGAGGCGGGTGGATCACGAGGTCAAGAGATCGAGACCATCCTGGTCAACATGGTGAAACCCCGTCTCTACTAAAAATACAAAAAATTAGCTGGACGTGGTGGTGCGTGCCTGTAATCCCAGCTACTCAGGAGGCTGAGGCAGGAGAATTGCCTGAACCCAGGAGGCGGAGGTTGTGGTGAGCCAAGATTGTGCCATTGCACTCCAGCCTGGGTAACAAGAGTGAAACTCCGTCTCA
>NW_022436952.1:2486139-2512464 GCF_009761245.1 Sapajus apella | reverse complement strand
AAATACAAAACTTAGCCAGACCTGTGCCTGTAGTCCCAGCTGCTCAGGAGGCTGAGGCAAAAGAATTGTTTGAACCCGGGAAGCAGAAGTTGCAGTGAGCAGAGATCACACCACTGCACACCAGCCTGGGCGACAGAGCAAAATCCTCTCTCAAAGAAAAAAGAAAAGAAGAAGAAACGAAACGTGACTCAGGCAAGAGGCGTGGGGGGCTTTGGGCTCTCTCCTGTGCTGTCTTCAAAGCATCTTTCCAGAGAGCTGACTATAGTTGGGGTCTTTGTGAAACTGTGCTGACAAGCAGAAAGAGGCAAACACGGCTTCTTGCCGTCTGCTGCTTTGTCTCACACAGCACAGTACTTTCTTCAGAGCACATTTCACAATCTGTAGCTGTTTTGTTGGCCAGTTTATTGTCTGCCTCTCTGGCGAAACAGGAAACTGAGCGTGAGGACCACATGTCCCTCCTCCCTTCTTATCCCCAGTGGCAAGAATAGGAGGAACCCAATACATATTTGTAAATATGTATTGGGATCACGTCTGTAATCCCAGTACTTTGAGAAGACGAGGCGGGCGGATCACCTGAGGTCAGGAGTTCAAGTCCAGTCTGGCTAACACGTTGAAACCCCATCTCTACTAAAATACAAAAATTAGCCAGGCTCGTGCCTGTAATCCCAACTACTTGGGAGGCTGAAGCAGGAGAATCGCTAGAACCCAGGAGACAGAGGTTGTGGTGAGCCGAGATCTCGCCACTGCACTCCAGCCCAAGTGACAGAGTGAGACTCATCTCAAAAAAAAAAAAAAAGAACCTCAGGGGAAGTGATGAGTGGAGGGGCTGAGGCAGTGAACGAGGCAGGTAAGGGAAGCATGCGAGAGTGTGAGGGCAAACCCCCTCCCGGCTACAGGAAAGGCCACGCCTAAGGGCCGGGGAGGGCCCCAGCCACGCACCTTTCCATAAAACACATGGGATCTGAGATCATCCTCCTTAGAGATGCTCTGAGCTCCTCAGCCAGGGTCTGCTAGAAACCAGGAAGAGTCTCCTATGGTGGAGAAAACAGACGTTACCAGAGGACCCCTAGCCATGGTCTTAGGCACAGACGCGAACTGGGATCTCAATCAGACACCAAGGCCGAGACACAGGCACAGAGGCAGAAAGGTGGGCAGCCAGGAGAGGGTCCTCACCACAGGCACGCTGTATGGGCAGTGGGTGGCAGACCCAGTGGACACCGGGGAGTGCTGAGGGTCTTCTCCTCCTGTGTGTCAATCAGCATGCCCCCACGGTCTGTGTACTTCTCCTGCAGGTCTTGCAGCTGGGAACCCACCCGCAGGCTCTCCCAGGACCCAGGCCCACCCCGTCCAGCACCTCTGCCTATCCACTCTCAGGCTGAGGCCAGAGGCCCAAGCTCTGGACTCCAAGTGCCACGTGGGGGACCCAGGGAAGGTCCCTGCACTCCACGTCACTTGAACCTTGACGGAACTGCCACCTGCTGGGCTGTGCCAGGCATGGAGGGGATGGAAAGGGATAAGACTCAGTCCCTGCTAGTCTTCTCCAGAGTCAGGTAGCTGCCAAGGGCCTAGAGTCCGCACTCTGGGCCAGCGGCTCTCCAGGGTGGGGGCAGGAGCTGGGAGGGAGCCTCACCTCTTCCTGGAGCTGCATCAGGATTTCCTTCTCCGAAGTCAGCTGCTGCTACAACTTCTCAGTCTCAGCCCCATACTGGAAGGACCCAAAACTAGTGAACCCCCATCTGAGGCCTCCCCACTTGGGGCACCCCCTGCTTCCAGCAAGTCTCACCAGGCTCATCAGTGAGTCCTTGGCAGCCCGTGAAGTGAGAAGTCACACAGAAGGAGGGCAAAGAAGGCAGGGGAGTCACATGGCCTGGTTCCTAGAAGACTCCAGGACCTTCTCTGGGCCTTGGTCCCCTCCTTAAACAAGGGGTCAAGATAAGGGCCTTGCTGAGGTCTCCTCTAACTCTGACTCTGACACAGAAAGGGACCTTGGGCCTGGTGGAGCCAAGCAGAGGCAGGGAGAAGGAAGCTAGGGTCACACAGGGCCACGATAAGAGGGTTCCACACAGGCCCGACTCACCATCCAGCACCACTGCTGCAGCTTCACCAACTGGGCCTGCAGCCGAGCCACCTCCTTCTGCTGCCATTCATAGTTTTCCAGCCTCAGCACCAGCACCTCCGACAGCTCAGCCATCTGCTGGCTGGCCTCCGCTGAGGAGGGCGGAGGACAGGTCCGCCCTGGCGCCCCTGGCCTTTGGGGCCCAGCTCTGACCCTCCCAGATGCCTCTGTCTGCCCCACCCTCGGCTGCTGGCCTGTGCCAGCAGGTCCCACAGGGCTTAGCATTCCTCACTCAGGTCTATTCAAGAAATGTTCATTGACTGATACTGAGCAGGGCACCAAGGTGAGTGGTCAACAAGATCCAGCCCCACGCTGAGGTCAAGTTGGTGGGGAGACAGACCACAGTCACGAATACAGGGCGTGATGGGCAAATGTCAAGGGCATTTGGGGAAGAGGCATCACAGCTACAGCACCCAACCCAGACCTGCAAGGTATAGGAAGGAATCCTGGAGAAAGGAACCACTAAGCTAAGACCGCAGGGCAAGTGAAGCTCAGCCAGGCAACGAAGGGAAGATGGCCAGGCACAGTGGCTCACCCTGTAATCCCAGCATTGTGGGAGGCCAACGCAAGCAGAACATGAGGTCAGGAGTTCAAGACCAGCCTCACCAACGTGAAACCCCGTCTCTACTAAAAATACAAAAAATTAGTTAGGCATCGTGGCGTGCAATCCCAGCTACTCAGGAGGCTGAGGCAGGAGAATCTCTTGAACCCGGGAGGTGGAGGTTGCAGGGAGCTAAAATCACGCCATTGCACTCCAGCTTGAGCAACAGAGTGAAACTCCATCTCAAAAAAAAACACCAGCAGTCCCAGATACTCCTCGGGAGGCTGAGGCAGGAGAATCACTTGAACCCAGGAGGCAGGGGCTGCAGTGAGCAGAGATTGCAGCACTGCACTCCATCTCAAAAGAAAAGAAAAAGAAAGAAATGAGGTCTTGCCCGGCTGCCCAGGCTGGAGTGTCGTGGCTATTCACAGGCGCGATCCTATTACTGATCAGCACGGGAGTTTTGACATGCTCTGCTTCTGACCTGAGCCAGTTCACCCCTCCTCAGGCAACTCCCTGGACCATCCTGACCCCATAAGCATAGTGTCTACAGTCCAGAACTCCCAGGCTCAAGCAATCCTCCCGCCTCAGCCTCCTGGGTAGCTGGGACCCCAGGTGGGAGCCACTGCACCTGGCCAGGTTTGGTTTTAGAAAACTCAGTGGGGCTGTGTGCAGAAGCTCCTGACAGGGAGGGAGCAGAGGCGGTGTGAACAGTTGAGAGGTGTCCTGGGCTAGAGGCAGCCAGAGAGGGAGGGGAAAAGAGACAAGCCATTCCTAGGCAGTAAAAGCAACAGAGCTTGGCGACTGGTTCCTACTCCAGTAGCCTGGGGACCAGCGGGCCATTCAGCTTGGCAACTAGTTCCTACTCCAGTAGTCTGGGGACCAGCGGACCATTCAGCTTGGTGACTGGTTCCTACTCCAGTAGCCTGGAGAGCGCGGGTTGGGTGGGGAAGGTCAGGTCTAGGGTAGAAGGAACAACAGGAGTTCCACTGTTGCCACTTTGCTTCTGTATCTCACCAGCTACACTGAACTCACGCACAAACACTGCCTTCACTCATCTTCATAAACACATAGCACCTAGGACGGTGCCAGGCATAGCCACTGCCCCATGCATGACTCTGAACTGTCCCTGCCCTGGGTACCTGGTCTCTGGCAGCTCATGGCTCCCTCCTGACTGCCCCAAATAACAGGAGACAGACTTGGAAGAGACCCACCACTTTTTTATTTGAGACAGAGTCTCGCTCTGTCCCCCAGGCTGGGGTGCAGTGGCATGATCTTGGCTCACTGCAACCTCTGCCTCCCGGGTTCATGTGATTCTAGTGTCTCAGCTTCCTGAGTAGCTGGGACTACAGGCACGTGCCAACAGCCGGCTTTTTTTTTTTTTTTTTTTTTTTTTTGTTTTTTTGAATGTGGGGTTTCACCATCTTTGCCAGGATGGTCTCAATCTCCTAACCTTCTGATCCGCCTGCCTCAGCCTCCCAAAGTGCCAGGATTACAGGTGTGAGCCACCACACCCAGCCATTTTTTTTTTTTTGAGATGAAGTCTTGCTGTGTCACAGACCCACAGCTTCTGTATAGCTCTTTACAGTTTGCACAAAGCACTTCCTCAGCTGTTGACACTCTTAATTCTCATAAACCCTGAAGAGATCAGCAAGGCTGAGATAATTCATCCCCATTCTAAAGACAAAGATTCAGAGAGGTCAAGGAATGTATCCAAGTTCACACAGCTAGGAGTGCCAGATCTGGGACTTGAACTTGGATCTCCATACTCCGAATCCTGAGTTCTTTTCTCTGCTCCTTGGGACAGCCCCCGATCTCGAGTGACAACATTACATACAAAACTGCTCCACACATTCCAGAATGAGCATCTGTTCCTCATCCTCAAGGGTATTGAGCAGAGAGGCCTGGAGGGAGGGAGAGAAGAAGGGACAGGGAAGTCAACACCCCCTGCTGGCGGGACACCCTCCTCCCCCCTCCTTACCTCTTCTCTCAGCTGATTATTCTCCTCCAGCAGCCTCAGCTTCTCCTGCAGGGCTTCCAGCTGCGGGCAGTGGTGCTTGTGCAGCAATGCCTCCTTTGAAGTCCTGGGGGAGGGAGGAATTAGGGTCAGGGTGCAGGGAGTGGGGCTTCCCAGTTCCCAGCCCACCCAGGGCCTCCCCACCAGGGCTAAGGCGAGTGTTCTCAATTCATTCCAGCAACCCTGCACACTGCCTGTGTCCCTCCTAACAAATGAGGAAACTGAGGCTCAAAGAAAGGACTCGCAGGTGCAAAGGCAGGCACTCACGGCTTGGGGGCTTCACAGGGATGAGCATGCTGCTGGTCTTCCTCTGCTTCCTCTTCTTCCTGTTCCTCATCTTCTGCCTCCTCTTCTTCATCCTCATCCTCATCATCAGAATCTGAGTAGAGCTGAAGGAGGTCATCCCGCAAGTTCACCTGGTGTCTGAGGTGTAAAATCTGGCAGGAAGGGAGAGGAGCTATGGGTTGGCAGTGCGCAGGGGCGTGAGAGGGGTGGACTGACCCCTTACCCTCCCCACCCAGTTACCTCCACCCTGGCTGAGCCCAACAGGGCTTCCAGCTTGCTGTTCTACTCCATCAAAACACTGTTCTGTTTCACCAGGGACTGGCTGATGCGGGCTGCAGTATTCAGTTCTCTCTCTCTCTGCAGAAGGATCCTCAATCATAGGTAATACTCTCCCAGCATCCAGGATCTCCCAGACAGGTGGAAGAAGCTGGGGAGTACACAGGGGTCAGAGGGAGGCTAGGTCCCTAAGAGAACCCTCCCCATCCCCTAGTTCTCTAGGGACTAGACCAGAGTCTGCCATTAACCCACTGTGGAACCTGACTCAGTTTCCCCTCACAGAAAAAGCAGATCAGACCAGATTGGCTCTAAGAGCTCTTCCAGCCTGAACATCCCGCACCGGCCTGTCTTCCATAAGAAGGACCCCTAGCTGGGCCCCCAGAGAGACAGCCAAACAGGAAATAAACAAGACCCCCACCGCTACAGGGCAGTACTAGAACAAGGGCCTGCCTGACCTGGGAAGGCAGTACACACCTCCTCCAGCAAATACAACATCACTTTGATATCTTCCTGGGTGATCATTTTGATTGGCGGAGGTAGGTTAGGAAACAGAGCTGCAGGAGGCGGCGGGTGGGGAAGAAAGGCCCAGGCAGGTCAGGAAAAAGGAGCAGATGCCATCAGCAACCAGCTGTTTCCGGTCCTATCCTCAGGTCTCCTCCAACAACGGTCATCAGGAGAAAAGACTGGGCTCCCCTCCTGCCCCCAACATCCTCCTCTTAGCCCTCAGCACTCAACAGTCCCTTCCCTGCTCCCAGGGCCAAGTGAACTGGGGCTTTTTTTTTTTTTTTTTTTCCTGGAGGAGCCTGGATCAAGCAAGAGGATCACAGTCCTCCAGGCTCAGGAACTGGGCTCTCCGGACACCTGGGTCCCTGGCGCCTAGGAGGATGGAGACAGCCAGGGGAAGTACAGCCTCAGACTGGCTCATCACCCCCTACCCAGAAGGCAGTGCAGTGGAGTCTCCCAGGTCATACAAACAGACGCAGCCACTCACGCTGCAACTGAAGAGGAAGGCTTCTCCAGCACCAGATTAGGGTGCATTCGAGCCTCTACAGCCAATCCAGAGATCTCCCCCGACCCACGGGAGGATAGAAGGAAAGAGAAGGGGAGGGGGGAAGGGCACGACCTTGCCCCCAAACCCGCAACCGAAAGGTGGGCAAAACTTCCCCTTCCGCCCACCCCGCCTCTCCATCGCGCGCGAGCCCTGTCGGCCAGCGCTGGCTCAGAGCGCGCTGGGTAGTGCCCTCCAGCAGCCCCCCGTCCCTCTCCTAGCACTGCAGTAGACCCGGGAGAGGGGCGCTGAGGGGACGCAGATCTGCCGCAGCAACAGGCGCGTGGAGGTGGGTGGGCAAGAGCGCAGGCCCCAGGACCTGACTCACTGGCACAAATCAGGGGACGAAAGCGGAGGAGGAGATGGGGAAGGGGCGACCAGACAGGCGCCACAGTGACATTGCGGGGGTGGTGGACGGCGACACTGAGTACCAGCGGGGACCAGGCGCCTGGACCCAGCGGGGCCACTTCCTTCCCGGAGTTGCCCCAGACCCCACCCGGTCCAGGACCCCGGGGGCCCGGTTTACCTTCCTCCAGCTCCCGAATAAAGGCGGTGCGTTCAGGGCTGGACACCCCGGGTTGCCGGCCAATGTAGGCGGGTGGTGACCAGATGCCCGCTGCCTTTCCAGCCCCCAGACCAGTGGCCCGGGGACCAAACAGCCCTTGGAATACTAAGCGGATCCGCGGCGCGTCCGAACTGTCGGGCACAGACCCGGCATTTCCCTGGACGGCCGAGAGTGCGGACGCGCACCAGGCTCCTGCCTTGGCTCCAGCCTCGGAAGTCGGACGAGCTCCAGTGTGGGCTTCTGAGAGGCAGTGCCCCGTGCCTGCGGCCGCGCAGAGGACTCCGGAGTGGGACTGGCTGAGGTGAGGGTGCAGAGGTGGCTGCTGCTGGGTCCCCGCGTCCGAGTCCCGGCCCCCCGCAGCCTCCCAGCGCAGCCGCACCCCGACCGCCTCTGGCGCATCTTGACTCCTCCATCCACTGCCGCAGCGGGACCTTTATAACCTGCCCAGGTGCTCCCCGCCAGGTCCGACCACACGTAGGGGTGGGGGGCCACCGAGAAGCAACTAGTGGCATGCGGGACTCAGAGCCGCGAGGGAGGGGAGCTAGTGGTGACGGAACAGAGCACTGTAAGGAAAGGAGGGCAAGAAGGCCGAGTGCAGGTTCCGGATGGTTCCGAGTTGGGCTGGAAACGAAAGATTTCTTCTCCCCTCTCCATCTCCAGAGAATGGTTCTGCCCAAAGCCGTGGCTGCCCTGGGACTCCCGAGCCCCGACTGGGCAAGTCCCTGGCTGGGGGCAGCCTCTCCCCGGCTCCCGGGCCGCGCCTGGGCTTGGGCTGCCTTCCCTAGTGTAGAAGCTGCCAACCCGACATTGTGCTTACGGTCTGGGGTGGCCAGTGCATGAGGGCAGGGCTGCATCCTTCTCGATTGACTGGGAGAGACATTCCAAACTCCAGTGCGCTTCCAACGTGCTGTCCCGCCTGGCGCTGCAACCCTGACCTGATTGTGATTCCTGGTTCTTCACCTCACCTCCAACGCTAATTCAATTCGCTTTGCCCTCCTCTTGCCAGGCTGGCGAACCCCTGTTCTCCTGGGGAGACACCGCTTAAAAGTCTCCCTGTGGCAGGGCGCGGTGGTTCAGGCCTGTAATCCCAGCACTTTGAGAGGCCGAGGCGGGTGGATCACCTGAGGTCAGGAGTTCGCCCACCAGAGGGTAAGGTAGTGCTGGCCCGCATACCTCCCCACGTGGCTTCCTTACCTACAGGCTCAGTTGCCCCACAGCAGATGGAGTAGGGACCGTAACTCAATTTTACAAATGGAGAAACCAGGGCTCGGGGCCCCGTCATACTGGAGGTAAGCATTTTGGCATGGCTGACAGATGTCTGCCTTTCCACGGCCTAGGGCTGTCCAGGAGACCCGAGGTGAACTCTGATCCAGGTCTCTCAAGTGGTTTTCCGCTTACCAATATAGTGAAACCCCGTCTCTACTAAAATTACAAAAATTAGCCAGGCATGGTGGTGCGCGCCTGTAATCCCAGCTACTCAGGAGGCTGAGGCAGGGGAATCACTTGAACCTGGGAGGCAGAGGTTGCAGTGAGCCAAGATCGTGCCATTGCACTGTTGCCAGCCTGAGCGACAGAGCGAGACTCCGTCTCAAAAAAAAAAAAAAAAAGAGAGAGAGACAAAAGGAAAAAAAAAGGAAGAAGCAAGCAGAAAGAAAGAAAGAAAATGAAGAGAGAGAAAGAACAGAAAAGAAAGGAATTTCATGTAGAGAGTGGACACGTGTTGTGCGGTGCTGCTGGGGCTGGGTCAGGCAAAAACTGAGAACAGAGACTGAGCTTAGCAAGCTGGGGTCATGGGCAACCTTGGTGAGCTGGGGTCATGGACAACCTTGGCAAAAGCGGTCTTGCATGGCACGGCACAGTGGCTCACACCTGTAATCCTAGCACTTTGGGAGGCCAAGGTGAGTGGATCACCTGAGGCCAGGAGTTCAAGATCAGCCTGGCCAACATAGTGAAACTCCATCTCTACTAAATACAAAAATTATCTGGGTGTGGTGGCACACCCCTGTAGTCCCAGCTACTCGGAAGGCTGAGGCAGGAGAATTGCTTGAACTCGGGAGGAAGAAGTTTCAGTGAGCCGAGATCACACCACTGCACTCCAGCCTGGGCGACAGAACAAGACTCCATCTCTAAAAAAAAAAAGAGTGGTCTTGGTGGTGGAGGTGAGAGAGATCAAAGAGGGGTGAGGAAATAATGAGAGGTAACAAAATGAAAACACAGAGGAGGCTGTGCACTGTGGCTCACACCTATAATCCTAGCACTTTGGGAGGCTTAGGAGGGTGGATTGCTTGAGCCCAGGAATTCAAGACCAGCCTGGGAAACATAGCAAAACCTCATCTCTAAAAAAAAAAAAAAAAAAAAAAAAGCCGGGCGCGGTGGCTCAAGCCTGTAATCCCAGCACTTTGGGAGGCCGAGGCGAGTGGATCACGAGGTCAAGAGATCGAGACCATCCTGGTCAACACGGTGAAACCCCGTCTCTACTAAAAATGCAAAAACATTAGCTGGGCATGGTGGCACGTGCCTGTAATCCCAGCTACTCAGGAGGCTGAGGCAGGAGAATTGCCTGAACCCAGGAGGCGGAGGTTGCGGTGAGCCGAGATCGCGCCATTGCACTCCAGCCTGGGTAACAAGAGCGAAACTCCGTCTCAAAAAAAAAAAAAAAAAATTAGTTGGGCATGGTGGTGCACAGATGTACTACTTGAGGAGCTGGGGTGGGAGGTCACCTGAGCACAGGTCAAGGCTGTAGTGAGTCTTGATCATACCACTGCACTCCAGCCTGGGTGACAGAGCAACACCCTGTCGGAAGGGAGGGAAGCAGGGAGGGAGGGAGGGAAGAAACAGATTACAGAAAACTGTATTGAAGAAATCTGCAACAAAGGAGAGTTGGGCAAGGGCACCGGAGCTGAAGGAGGACGTGCGCGCTGGGGAGTGTGTTTTGAAGATGGGAGAGAGGACAATATGTTTACATGCTGATGGAACTGTTCCCTCAGGGAGGAGAAAACAGGTGCAGAAGAGAGAAACCATCTCCCAGGATAATTCTGGAAATGAAGGAACTTTCATAACCTAACCTGTTCTCCACCTTGTTCAAAGCGTGCGTGTTTTCTATGGTTTCTTTGTCAGTGGAAAGCTTGAAGGAGACACCACCCCAGTGTTTGCTGCGACAGTGAGGTTGAAGAACATGAGGAGGTGGCCGTTCCGGCATGAGCACAGCCCAGGCTTTGTGAGGCTGCAGCTCTGCGGGCTCTGCCGAGTGGCCCTCCCACAGCCCAGCTTCCTGGACAGTCTGTGCCTCGGACATCTCTGCAGCCCCAACCACCAAGCGCAGAACAGGGCATACAGAAGAAGCCTATTACATTCCTGCTGAATTGAACTGTTTCTGGCCCATGAGGAAGCAGTCCTGGGAACCCCCTGGAGAGTTTGAGGGAGAAGAAGAAGGCGGTGGGATGGAGAAGACAGAGATGAAGTCAGGACTCTCTGTGTCCTCCCCTCTCCTGAAAGCTCCCCCAGTAGTCCGCCCCTCTAGGTCAGTGCACCGGCAGCCAGCAACTCTGGCTATGGGCACCAGAGGGCAGTGCCAGCCCGCATACCTCCACACATCGCTTCCTCACCTACAGGCTCAGTCGCCCCACAGCAGGTGCAGTAGGGACGGTGACTCCATTTTTACAGATGGAGAAACCAGGGCTCGGGGCCCTGTCATTCTGGAAGTAAGCATTTTGGCCTGGCTGACAGATGTCTGCCTTTCCACAGCCTAGGGCTGTCCATGAGACCCGGGGTGGTCTCTGATCCGGGCCTCTCAAGTGGTTTTTCGCTGTCCACCACCCCCTCCCTTCCCTGCTGCCGCTTTAGGGAGAGAAATCAGACACAGCAGAGACCCTCGGGCTTCTGCCCTCCCTCCCAGTGTGCACCCACTGACCCTGCTGGACCTGAAAGAGGACAGGAAGGCACAGAAGATTTGCCAGGCTGCAAAGCCAGACCACCCCCAACTAATTGTGCACAGCCCCCTGAACCTGGGCATAGTCACTCCAGTGCCAGCCCTGGGCAGCACATAGGTGGCTCAGCTCCGCCCACCCCCTTCCGCCTCCTCCCCTGACCTGACGCTGGAAAAAGCCACCTGGAACAGGATATGTCATAGAGCCATGAAGGTCGGTGCCAGGGACCTGGGTGGGGCCAGGCACAGGGATTACTTTCTGCAGGGGACCAGAGTGGAGGGGCACCCTGGACTAGGGACAGGGGAGACCTCCTTAACCCCGCCGCAGTCCTGCTGTCTCCTGCAAGCCTTTCGAGGGTCCTCCTCCCTCTCCTGTGGTGGTCTCTGATCCAGGCCTTCCCCTCCAGAACCAGGCAGTAGATGCCATAGTTCCCCATCCCCCCCAGGACCCAGGCACAGTCCCTCCTCACATCAGTGGAGAACGGAAGGCTTGAGAGCTGAGGCTCCTCCACATCCCCAGAGGTTCCCTTTAACTTTTTTTTTTTTTTTTTTGTGACGGTGTCTCACACTGTCACCTGGGCTGGAGTCTGGAGTGCAGATCTTTGCTCACTGCAACCTCTGCTTCCTGGGTTCAAGTGATTCACCTGCTTCAGCCTCCCAAGTAGCTGGGACGACAGGCACCCACCACCATGCCCGGCTAATTTTTGTATTCTTTTTTCTTTTTTTTCTCTCTCTTTTTTTATTTTTTATTTATTTATTTTTTTAAACTCAAGCTTACAGCCTATTGTGGGATAATTTTTGTATTTTTAGGAGAAATGTGGTTTCACCATGTTGGTCAGGCTGGTCTCGAACTCCTGACCTCATGATCTGCCCACCTCGGCCTCCCAAAGTGCTGGGATTACAGGCATGAGCCACCACATGGGGCCCCCTTTAACTTTTCTACTCTTCCCAGAGAGTGCAGCCGGACTCCTGGACCACTGAGCCCCTCTGGCCTAGAGCAAGGAGTTAGGGAGGTACTGGGGGCTGCCGGGGGCCTGAGCCCTCTGCCTGCTGTCTTCTAAGGCCCCCCTGCTGGCCAGGACCAAAAGTGAGAGGGAAGCAGAGAGGTGACAGAGAGCAAGTGCTGGGGGACAAGGGCAAGGGCTGAGGGGGCAGGACCTCAGGTAGAGAGTGCTGGGGCCCACTCTGAAGCTCCTCCCCACCTGGGGGCTCCCATCCTGGACGAAGGCCACGCCCCCACCACGCAGGCTCACTCCTGCTCTTGGTTTTAACATCTGACTCCTCCTCTGAGAAGCCCTCCCTAGTGGGGCTCACCTGTGTTAGGTCCCCTATGCCAGTTGGGGCCTCTCTGTGTCCTCCCCTCTGCTGGCATCCTCTAGAGACTCTGCCCCTTCACAGGGTAAGATGATGTCATTGACAAGATGATCTGTTTAGTAGCAATGACAGCAGTATCTGTTTTGCTCACCTCTTAGTCTCAGAACTCTAATGAGGCGTCCAGCAAATATTTGTTGAATGAACACATCAGTGGATTCTCTGGGTATGGACAGCGGGATTAGTCATCACCCTGGGGAAGTGACTTCTGATCAGAGTGAGAACCTAGGACTCTGGACTCCCAAACCATGTCTCCTCATCCCCTGGCACAGGTGAGCCCTACCAGGAACCCTCCAGGGGTACCTGTGGCAGAGGGTGGAGCCTGGCCAGGACGTGAGCCACAGATCCCCCAGGAGTGGCCCTCGGCACAACCGGGTGCCCGCTTCTTCCCTAGAGCCCTCAGCCCAGCCCCGCTCCTTTCCCCAGGGACCAGAGCAGGAGGCCTGGGCTGGCCTGATAGGGAGCTGTGTCCAGCAGGTCCGCAGTTCCCTGACCTGGGAGGCTCCACGGGAAGCCGTGGGGAGTTGGGGGACCACAGCACCCACTGTGAGGAGGGCAGGACCATCAGTCATGTCCAGCCTGCTGCACAGGCAACGCCAGGTGCTGGCAAGCCTCCAATGATGTTCCCTAGCCCCGTGGCCTCCCCAAGCTACCTCCAGGCTCAGGTGTCATCAGGGATAACACCAAGGAGCCCTTCGCTCCCTGACCTTTGTCCCCACTGTCAACAACTGCCACTCATCCCTGTGTCCACATCCAGGCTCTGAGCCCTTCCAGGGACAATTTGTAGGGTTGGGGACAGACAGAGGGAGAAATGCACATTCACTGAGACCTGACTAGTTGCCATGCTTTGGATGTATTTCATTTTATCATCAGTGGAAGGAAAAAAATATTACTGTGTTATAGATGAAAAACAGAAGCCCGGAGAGGTCAAGCAACTTATCCAAGGCCACACAGCCCGGAAGTATCAGAGAGGGAAGATCACAAAGTCTTGTCTTACCAACAGCCTATGTGCTGCTGTCCGTGGCCTCCCAGATCAGAGAAGGAGCTGGGCGACCCTCCCTCTCCTGCACCCTGGGGCTGCCTGTGCTCATTGGATTTGCTTCCACATAACAGTACTTACGAGCCCACTGTTAGGTCTTATAATTTAGTGTAGTAACAAAGACCCTCATATATTACTATGTCACAATTTTATTTATTTATTTATTTATTTTTTTTTTGAGACGGAGTTTCACTCTTGTTACCCAGGCTGGAGTGCAATGGCGTGATCTCAGCTCACCGCAACCTCCGCCTCCTGGGTTCAGGCAATTTTCCTGCCTCAACCTCCTGAGTAGCTGGGATTACAGGCACGCGCCACCATGCCCAACTAATGTTTTGAATTTTCAGTAGAGACGGGGTTTCACCATGTTGACCAGGATGGTCTCGATCTCTTGAACTCATGATCCACCCACCTCGGCCTCCCAAAGTGCTGGGATTACAGGCGTGAGCCACCGCGCCCGGCTATGTCACAAATTTTTAATTGCTTTGATAACTTCTTTCTTTTGAAACAGAATCTCTCTCTGTCGCCCAGGCTGGAGTGCAATGGCATAATCTTGGCTCACTGCAGCCTCCGCCTCCCAGGTTCAGGCGATTCTCTTGCCTCAGCCTCCTGAGAAACTGGGCTACAGGTACACCACCATGCCCTGCTAATTTTTGTATTTTTAGTAGAGATGGGGTTTCACCATGTTGGCCAGGCTGGTCTCGAACTCCTGGCCTCAGGTGATCTGCCTGCCTCGACCTCCCAAAGTGCTGGGATTTCAGGTGTGAGCCACTGCGCCCAGGCTTTCCTTTTCAATATTATGTATTTTATATTAGGCATTTTTTTTCTTTTTTTCAATTTTTTTTTCTTTTTTAAGACAGGGTTTCACCATGTTGGTCAGGCTGGTCTTGAACTCCCGACCTCAGGTGATCCCCACGTCTTGGCCTCCAAAGCACTTGGATTACAGGTGTGAGCCACCACGCCTGGCCTATATTAGGTATTTTAAAACACTATTCTGGCTGGTCATGGCGGCTTATGTAGCTAATTTCGTATTTTTAGCAGAGATGGAGTTTCACCATGTTGGTCAGCATAGCTGGGTGTGGTGGTGCAGGCTTGTAGTCCTAGCTACTCAGGAGGCTGAGGTGGCAAGATTGCTTGAGCCTGGGAGGTGGAGGCTGCAATGAGCCACGATTGCACCACTGCACTCCAGCCTGGGTGACTAACAACAGACTAGCAACAGGGCAAGACCCTGACTCAAAGGAAAAAAAGAACAGTGCTGGCTGTGGCTGCTATTGGTGGGGACAGGCACAGACAGGCCTCCCAGCAAGGGCTCGGCCAGGGAGTCTACAAAGTGCTGTGTGCAGGCACAGAGAGGCAGGTGTTCATTCCCCTGGGGGGAGGGAGGCAAGAGGGCTGGGAGCGGGACCCTGAGGGTGGCTGGCACCACTGACCACTGAGTGAGGGTTCCAGGCATTCCAGCTGCTCCAGGCCAAGCCTCCGAGGTCTCCTCCCCACAGGTGTCCTATTGCCAAGCCTTGTCCCCCGAGGTCTGAAGACCTGAGGACTTCTGGGAGGCTTGGGTGACTGTATCCAGGCCCTTCCATGCGCCCTTTTGCCAGTAGCTGCAGAACCTCTCCCACCACCTTCAGGCAAACATGGCCCTCCCGCCTCTGCCCCATACCTGCAGTGACGGGAGGTCAGTAAAGTGACCATGAGCTTCTAGACAGCCTCATCCTAGCAAAGTCTGTGCTGTCTTTGGCATATTGCCTGGCCTCTCTGTCTCAGGGACCCCTTTCTTTTTGTTGTTGGTTGTTTTTGAGACGGAGTTTCACTCACCCAGGCTGGGCTGCCAGTGGGTACTGTCAGTGAGTACAATCTCAGCTCACTGTAACTGCTGCCTCTGGGTTCAGGCAATTCTCCTGCCTCAGCCTCCCAAGTAGCTGGGATTACAGGTGTGTGCCACTAAGCCCAGCTAATTGTATTTTTAGTAGAGATGGGAGTTTCACCATGTTGACCATGTGGGTCTCAAATTCCTGACCTCAGGTGATCCACTTGACTCGACCTCCCAAAGTGCTAGCATTTCAGCCAGGAGCCACCGCACTGGACCTAATTTTTGATAGTTTGTTTAAGATAGAGTCTTGCTCTATTGCCCAGGCTGGAGTGCAGTGGTGCGATCTCGGCTCACTACAGCCTCCGCGTCTGGGGTTCAAGCAATTTTCCTGCATCAGCCTTCCAAGTAGCTGGGATTACAGGCAGGTGCCACCATGCCCAGCTAATTTTGTATTTTTAGTAGAGACCAGGTTTCTCCATGTTGGTCAGGCTGGTCTTGAACTCCTGACCTCAGGTGATTCACCCGCCTCAGCCTCCCAAAATGCTGGGATTACAGGCATGAGCCACTGCACCCGGCCTAATTTCTTTGTTTTTAGTAGAGATGGAGTTTCACCATGTTGGCCAGGCTGGTCTTGAACTTCTGACCTCAGATGATCCACCTGCCTCGGTCTCCCAAAGTGTTGGGATTATAGGCATGGGCCACGGTGCCCAGTCCCACTTCTTGTTTAATTGAACTTCATATTGCACAGCTGGCAGGGCTGTGGCGCTTGAGATTACACAGTAAAGTACTCAATGAGGGCTCAACAAATGGTAACAGCTATTGTTAATATGATTATTAAACAATAGAGTTGGCCAGGTGCAGTGGCTCAGGCCTGTAACCCCAGCACTTTGGGAGGTCAAAGCAGGTGGTTAGCTTGAACCCAGGAGTTCAAGATGAGCCTGGGCAACATGGCAAAATCCCATCTCAACAAAGAAAACCCACAAAATTAGCCAGGTGTGGTGGCCCATGCCTGTAGTCCCAGCCACCCAGGAGGCTGAGGTGGGAGGAACACTTGAGCCTAGGAGGCAGAGGTTGCAGTGAGCCGTGATTTTGGCAAGCCAGCCTGGGTGACAGAGGGAGATCCTGTCTCACAAAATACAAGTGTTGGGTAGGAGCAGGGGGGTGAGTGGCTCATGTCTGTAATCCCAGCACTTGGGAGGCAGAGGCAGATGGATTGCTGAGTCCAGGAGTTTGAGAGCAGCCTGGACAACATAGAAAGACCCCCATGTGAAGGAAGGAAGGAAAAAGAAAGAGAAGAAAGAAAGAGAGAAAGAAAAAGAAGGAAGGAAAGAAAAGGAAGGAGAGAGAAAGAGAAAGAAAGAAAGAGAAAGAAAGAAACAAGAGAGAGAGCGAAAGAGTGAGCCAATAGGGTCACTTAGGCAAGGCACTCAAACTTCTCTGGTCTCTAAAGTGAAATGAAAGGAGAAACAGCCGGGCGCAGTGGCTCATGACTGTAATCCCAGCACTTTGGGAGGCTGAGGCGGGTGGATCACCTGAGGTCAGGAGTTTGAGACCAGCCTGACAAACATGGTGAAACCCCATTTCTACCCAGGGCAACAAGAATGAAACGAAACTGTCTCAAAAAAAAAAAAGAAAGAAAGGAGAAACATCTCCAACCTCAAGGTTGTTAGAAGGAAGGCACTTACTTAGCACAGGGCCCAGCACAAGGAAAGCTCAGTCTATGATGGGCATGATCAGTACGTGTCACCTGTCCCTGGCTCTCCAAGAATGACCCAGGACAGAACCCCACCTTCCAGAGCAGGTCAGAGCTGGCGTGCAGTTAAAATCAGTCAGGGGTTCCCACCCCCATCTTTTGTAGAATCAAATTCACAGACCTTGGCCTGACAAGACGAGGGCCTCCCCTTCGGACTTTTGCTTTGCTTTCCAGCGTTTCTGGCTGTCTCACCTGTTCCTCTCCCAGGGTGGACACGTCAACCCACTGTCACTTCTCACACCCTCCCTCTAGGAAGGTCAGATCTCCATGTCTTCGCTGCTGCAGCTGCCAGGAATGCCAGTGCCTTCCCTGGGGCCCAGCAAACACCTCCTCCCCAAATCTCACTCACTCCCTCTTTCTCACTGGAAGACAAGAAAGTCGGGCATCTCTATTCCCAGGACCTTGAACCGAGGCTGGCAAAGAGTAGCCCTAGGGACACGTTTGGTGAGAAAATGAATGAATGACCAAGGAATCTTGCCAAGGCAGTGCCCATGGCTTTGGAGATGAGATACTTCTATCAATACGAAGTAGGTGCCATGGTTAATTTTATGTGTCAATTTGACTAGCATGGGGTGCCCAGATTAAACATTATTTCTGGCCAGGCGTGGTGGCTCACGCCTGTAATCCTAACACTTTGGGAGGCTGAGGCAAGCAGATCATTTAAGGTCAGGAATTTGAGACCAGCATGGCCAACATGGTGAAACCCCATTTCTACTAAAAATATAAAAATTAGCCAGGTATGGTAGCGTGCACCCGTAATTCCAGCTACTCAGTAGACTGAGGCACAAGAATCGCTTGAACCCAGGAGGCAGAGGTTGTAGTGAATTGAGATTGTGCCACTGCAGTCCAGCCTGGGTGACGGAATGAGACTCTGTCTCAAAAACAAACAAAACCATTATTTCGGCCAGGTGCAGTGGCTCACGCCTGTAATCACAGCACTTTGGGAGGCTGAGGCAGATCACTTGAGATCAGGAGTACTTATTATTATTGGGTTTTTTTAATTGTCCTTTTTTTTTTTTTTTGAGACAGGGTCTTTGTATATTTAGTAGAGATGGGGTTCCTTGGCGTTGGTCAGGCTGATTTCGAACTCCTGACCTCAGGTGATCCTCCCACCTCGGCTGCCCAAAATGCTGGGATAACACGCCTGAGCTACCGCGCCCAGCCTGAGACAGGGTCTTGCTCTGTCACCCAGGCTGGAGTGCAGAGCGATCAAAGCTCACTACATGTCATTCACAGCTTCTCAAAGAATGAAAAAAACCAAACCAAACCAGAAAAGCCCACTACATCTTTTACCTCCTGGGCCTCAGCAATCCCCTCATCTCAGCCTCAGAGTAGCTGGGACCATAGGGGCCATCCATGCTGGGCTAATTTTTTTTTTTTTTTTTTCGTTTTTTGTAGAGACAAGCTCTCACTCTACTGCTCAGGCTGGTCTTTTTTTCTCTCTCTTTTTTCTTTTTTTTTTTTTTTGAGACAGAATCTTGCTCTGTCCTGCAGTGGCACAATCTCGGCTCACTGCAACCTCCGCCTCCCGGGTTCAAGTGATTCTCCTGCCTCAGCCTCCAGAGTAGCTGGGACTACAGGTGTGCACCACCATGCCCAGCTAATTTTTGTATTTGTAGTAGAGATGGGGTTTCACCTTGTTGTCCGTGCTGGTCTTGAACTCCTGACCTTAGGTGATCCACCCACCTTGGCCTCCCAAAGTGCTGGGATTATAGGCATGAGCCACCACACCCACCAATTGTCCTCTTTTAAACCAAGTGACGTGCTTTCTGGGATGAGGTTGTGTACACGTTTTAATTTTTTGCTGGTTTGACTTTAATGACTTATTTTTGAGTAACTATTTTTAAATTGATGCTTTTTTTTTCCTTTTTGAGCAAGGTCTCACTATGTTTCCCAGGCTTGTCTCAAATTCTCGGACTCAAGTTATCCTCCCACCTCAGCCTCCCAAGTAGCTGGGACTGCAGGGCCATGCCACCACACCTGGGTTAACACAATTTTTTTTTTTTTTTTTTTTTTTTTTTTTTTGAGACGGAGTTTCACTCTTGTTACCCAGGCTGGAGTGCAATGGCGCGATCTCGGCTCACCGCAACCTCCGCCTCCTGGGTTCAGGCAATTCTCCCGCCTCAGCCTCCTGAGCAGCTGGGACTACAGGCACACGCCACCATGATCAGCTAATTTTTTGTATTTTTAGTAGAGACGGGGTTTCACCATGTTGACCAGGATGGTCTCGATCTCATGACCTCGTGATCCACCCGCCTCGGCCTCCCAAAGTGCTGGGATTACAGGCTTGAGCCACCGCGCCCGGCCTAACACAATTTTTAAGAGCAGTTTTAGTTTCACAACTGATAAATTATTTTTGACTATTTTAATAACTTGTCATTCAGTGTGGCACCTGCCTTTTTGATAGTTCTATCCCTGTCTCCACTGGTATTGTAGATTCTGACATAGAAATGTTGACCTTGGCAGAGGGCAGTTAGAGAGCTTCCTCCAGATGAACAGGGCTATGTCTGCTACTCCCTGGGGATGGCTGCTCCACTAAGCCTGCTCATATCACTGAAGCCTGCATTTCCCCTCTGGTCTTACTGAAACCCAGAGACTCAGAGCTATCCTGCCGCCTCCCTCACCAAGCCTACTGAAAAAGAGGCAAGGTTAGTCTGGGGACACTCGTTCCTAGCTGTGACAGATGCCCGTGGTGATGTACCCAATGCCTTATCCATATTTATGTTTCCTGCTGTCAGAACCCTGAGTCTTACGCCAGGTGCATCAGGTCACACCTATAATCCCAGTACCTTGGGAGGCCAAGGTGGGAGGATTGCTAGAGGCTATGAGTTCAAGGCAAGCCTGGCCAACATACTAAGACTCCATCTTTACAAATCATTTTTTTAAATTAACCAGGCATTGTGATATGTACCTATAGTCTGTAGTCCCAATTATGCACGAGGCTCAGGCAGGAGTATCACTTGAATCCAGGAGTTCGAGGCTGCAGTGAGCTGTGATCATGCCACTGCATTCCAGCCTGGACGACAGAGCAAGACTCTGTCTCTTTTTTTTCTTTTTTTTTTTTTGAGGTAGAGTTTCGCTCTTGTTGCCTAGGCTGGAGTGCAATGGCATGATCTCGGCTCACCGCAACCTCTGCCTCCTGGGTTCAAGTAATTATCCTGCCTCAGGCTCCCAAGTAGCTAAGATTACAGGCATGTACCACCATGCCCATCTAATTTTGTATTTTTAGTAGGGACAGGGTTTGTCCATGTTGGTCAGGCTGGTCCTGAAATCCCGACCTCAGATGATCTGCCCTCCTCAGCCTCCCAAAGTGCTGGGATTACAGGTGTGAGGCACCGTGCCCAGCCAAGACCCTGTCTCTTAAAAGTGAAACAAAGAAAAAAACCTCTGATTCTTATCGAGGGGGCACTGTGTGCAGTTAAAATACTCTCCACTTCCCAGCTCTCTTTGCAGCAAAGGATGGGCATGTGACATATCTCAGGCCAAGGTCCAGGTAAGTCCCCAGGGTGGATGTCCCTTCTGAAAATCAAAAAGGCAAAAACTTTCCAGGAAATTGCCCATTGCCCTTTCTCTGATTCTGCCTACCTGGAACCCCCGTACTTTCTCATTTCATCCTCACATTAGGTAGATGAAGAAGGCGTCATCCTCATTTATTTTCTTCCTCAGTCTTCTCATTACACAATTTTTTTTGTTTTGAGACGGAGTCTCACTCTTATTGCCCAGGCTGGAGTGCAATCTCAGCTCACTGCAACCTCCACCTTCTGGGTTCAAGCAATTCTCCTGCCTCAGCCTCCTGAGTAGCTGGGATTACAGGCACGCACCACCACACCCAGCTAATTTTTTGTATTTTTTTTAGTAGAGATGGGGGTTTAACCTGTTGATCAGGCTGGTCTCAAACTCCTAACCTCAAGTGATCCACCCCACCTTGGCCTCCCAAAGTGCTGGGATTACAGACATGAGCCATAGTGCCTGGCCTCACCCTCATTTTACAAGTGAGGAAATGGCTGTTCAGGGAAGCTAACTGACTTTCTCAAGTTTGCAAGACTCAGATAGCTCCTGCATGAAAACTGAGTGGCCAGCTCACTGCATTGAAATTAACTGGCCTTAAGTTTCCCATTTTGGCCAGGCTACCAGGAAGCTGAGAGCCTACAGTCAATCTAGCACTGCCCCTTAGCATGGGGACTTAGCTGTCTCCTTTCCCTTGTCCTCACCGCCTGTCATGAGGCTGGAGAGATCAGTCCTTTTCTGTAGGCTGCCTCTAGCCCTCTTTTGGAAAGCTGCGGTGAGGAAAATGGTGTTAGTGCGGTGGTTATCTATCTTCACTGTCTTCTCCAGATCTTCTCTCCACGGTGGGCTCTGGTTTCTGCTTGGGCGGGGCCCACAGGGAGCTCTGGTACAGGGGAGTGAGGTTACAGCCTCCCCTTGTCAGGAAGCCTCATCCACAGGATCTCGTCCCAAGGAGCACTCCTCCTCCTCCCCGGCTGAGGCCAGAGGTGATATTGCTATAAGTAGCCTGGCACCCTGTCCTCTCCCTTGCTCTTTCCTATCCCTGCCCAAACCTTTGCAAACTGTTCCCTTACCACACTCTCAAGTCACCCAATTCGAGTGTTTCCTGCCAGAGTCCATAATACGGAGAACATACAAAGGGCTCCATTGGCTGGGTGTGGTAGCTCATGCCTGTGCCACATTGAATGACAAGTTATTAAAACACGTCTTAAAAGTAATTCACGGCCGGGCGCGGTGGCTCAAGCCTGTAATCCCAGCACTTTGGGAGGCCGAGGCGGGTGGATCACGAGGTCAAGAGATCGAGACCATCCTGGTCAACACTGTGAAACCCCGTCTCTACTAAAAATACAAAAAATTAGCTGGGCATGGTGGCGCGTGCCTGTAATCCCAGCTACTCAGGAGGCTGAGGCAGGAGAATTGCCTAAACCCAGGAGGCGGAGGTTGCGGTGAGTCGAGATCGCGCCATTGCACTCCAGCCTGGATAACATGAGTGAAACTCCATCTCGGGGAAAAAAAAAAAAAAAGTAATTCACCCAGGCACAGTAACTCATGCCTGTAATCCTAGCACTTTCAGAGGCAGATCACCTTAGGTCAGGAGTTCAAGACCAGCCTGGCCAACATGGCGAAACCCCATCTCTACTAAACAAACAAAAATTAGCTGGGCATGGCATGCGCCTGTATACCCAGCTATTGGGGAGGCTGAGGCAAGAGAATCACTTGAACCCAGGAGGCTGAGGTTGCAGTCAGCCAAGATCACACCATTGCACTCCAGCCTGAGAGACAAGGACGAAACTCTGTCTCAAAAAAAAGTCTGGGGGCACTGTTAAAAGATTTTGAGATCCTCTGGAGGTCTGAAAACTCTGTCCTCCACCCCGCTCCCCTGGCTCTGGTCAGAGTTCAGCTGTCTCATCACTTCATGTCTGGACCTTATAGCCACCCCCATATTGGAGGCACCCCTGCCTCCAGCCCCAGCCCCAGATCCCACTAATCCTGTGAATAAGGCCATGGCCTCCCTCCACTGCCCTGGGCTCCAGATGGGCATAGAAAGCAGGCATCGGGCCCTGCCAGGGCAGGCACACAGGCGCCACGTTCTCAGGTTTGCTAGGTGCATTCAGAAAGGAGAATTTGGGGTTGTGGGCGGGGGAACTGTCACATGAGCTGAAGGACAGACCAATGTAATCGGTAAAATGATGGTATGCATGGGCATCGTGGAGCACAGCAGGAGGGACACCCGCTCATCCCGACTGGGGGCGGAGGTCAGGGAGCAGGTGTTCCTGGAGTCAAGTCTGAGCCGATCCCAGCAGTTGAACAGTGGAGGCACACAGACAGCAGAACAGCATGGATAAAGAACAGGAGGGGCATGCTGGCTGTCACGGGCACAGCTGAGGGCAGAGTAGGTAGTAGGGGAAAGACAGGAGAGATGGGAAGGCCCTGGGGTGTGCCCACGGCTGACCAACAAGGGGCCTGGAATCCAACCCATAAGCCTTAAGCGTTAAGCACGGGGGACATCTGCCATATTCACACTAAGGCCAGATGGGAGGAAAGCCAGCCAGGAGCTTGCCTGTTTGAAAGAACAAGGCCAGGCGCAGTGGCTCACGCCTGTCATCCCAACACTTTGGGAGGCCAAGGCAGGCGCATCACCTGAGGTCAGGCGTTCAAGACCAACCTGATCAACATGGAGAAACCCCATCTCTACTAAAAATACAAGGAAACTAGCTGGGCACGGTGGCACATGCCTGCAATCCCAGCTACTCAGGAGGCTGAGACAGGAGGATCATTTGAACCTGGGAGGTTGCGCTGACCGAGATAGCGTCACTGCACTCCAGGCCTGGGCAACAAGAGTGAAACTTTGTCTCACAAAAAAAGAAAAAAAAAAAAAGAGGAACCAGGCTGGCCTCCCTGAAGTGGGGGGGCTCACCCCCATTTCCCTCTTTCCCCTCCTCGTTCTATAAGTGCATTATCAGGTTAAAGCCACTCTGGCTCCTCCAACACTTCTGGGTCCCCAACTCGCCTCTTCTAGTCCTTCCCACATGCCAGGCAGCCCTGAGGACCCGCAGGACCCAGCCTCAACTTCCCCATCCCACTCCCCTCAACAGCCTCCAACGCATCTGTGTTATTTTTATTTTCTTTGCTTTGGTCTATACAAAAAAACCAATAACCAAAAACATAAAGCGATAATAATAAAACTCTCTGCTGGGACCTCCCCCGGCCCCCTATACCATGTGCAGGATGGGGGGGGGTCTGAAACAGGAAGGGGAAAAGAAAGCCCCTCACCGCACACCAGAGGGGTCAGCCAAGAGCACTTCTTCTCGGGGTCAGCTAGGGCAGCTGTGTGGGTGGGACCGGGGTGTGAGGGAACTGTCCCCGGAGCTCCCCGGAGAGTGAGGGGTGGGCAAAGCCAACTAAGCATCCTGGAGAGAGAAGCCGAATCTTCTAGAGCGGGCGACTCACTCCGTATCTCCTCCCCATCGCCTCTGGATGGTCCCTGAACTTTTCAAGAGAACCTTTGGATTTCAGGGGTTTGGGTCTTGAATCTGGGTCCTAGAGACCCTGGGGGCTTAGGGCAGTTGGTTGTAGGAGTTTGGTGAGAAAAATCAGACCCAGAAGAGGAACCAAAGCCCTTCCGGGCCCAGGCAGCTGGAGACAGGGAGGCTGGCGTGGGGAGTATGGCTGGGGGAAAACACAGTGGGTGCTTGAGTCTGAAGCTTTAGTGGCCGGGGCCATGGGGGCGGGGAGGGGGTGTCAGGCCCTGGACCCATGCCCAGGACAGAAAAGCAGGAGCAGAGCACTATCCCAAGAAAGACCCTACGGAGGACCTCTGGAGGCGTGGGGAGCAGCAGGAAGTGGCGCCCCGGCTTCCCCAGCTCAGGCACTTTTCTGTCTCGCCCCAATCACCTGCATGGAGAGCCTCTCAGATGAGGAACTGCACCTGTTGGGGGAGGGGGACAGACAGGGGTCAGGGGCTCGGTGGATCTGTCTCCCCAGAAGTTCATGCCACTCTGTGTCACCTGCCCACCACCCCCAGAAGGAGCCAGCGGGAACAGGACTCCTCACCCCCGCCAAAGACAAAAGAGGAAGGCAGGCGGGGGCACGCCTCACTTGGGGAAGCTCAGCAGCAAAGATTCCCCCAAAAAAGGAGCTCGGGTTTTAGTGGGGAGACGGGAGGGCCTCCAACAGAAGGAGGTTCTAGAGAGGAGGAAAAGCCTGCAGACAGGGGGCCGTACTGGGGCCAAGCCGCCTAGGCCAGCATGTGGTCTGCAGGGGGGTACGGGGGCCTGAGGCCGTCGCTGTAGGTGTCGATAGGGTAGTCTCCGTCCACGTCCAAGTGCATGTCCAGGGGGTCAAGGGGCACATCGCTGGAGTACATGGGACGGTAGGTGGCATCCATGTCTGGGGACGAAAAGTGGAGCTCTGTCCAAGCGTCTGCCAGCCGCTCTGCAGGGGGCATTCTGCCCAGCCCTCACCCACCTCCTCCCCCCAAGCCCACCGTGGTGGGCCTGAGCCCCTCCCCAAACCCCACACCAGGGCATCTAGACTGGGGTGCATGTGGACACCACACAGCAGTTGCCACCAGTCCTTTGGCCCTAGAGACATAATATTGCACCCTCACACCCACACACAGCCGCCCAGACTCTCCAGGGTCCTGAAGAGCCCAGCACACACTTACCATCTCCATAGGGTTCATTGATGGGAATCATGCTCTGGGCCTGAAGCAGAGAGAAACATGAGTGGAGAGGTTTGAAAATGTAGGCTCTGGCTGGATCTCAGCTTAGGGGGAGGGAGAGATGCTTCTAAAAAAGGGGGTGGGGCCAGGCGCCACGGCTCACAGCTATAATCCCAGCACTTTGGGAGGCCGAGGTGGGTGGATCGCTTGAGGTCAGGAGTTCCAGACCAGCCTGACCAACATGGTGACACCCTGTCTTTACTAAAACTACAAAAAAAAAATAGCTGGGCTTGGTGGCGCATGCCTGTAGTCCCAGCTACTCAGGAGGCTGAGGAAGAGAATCGCTTTAACCCAGGAGGCAGAGGTTGCAGTGAGCTGAGATTGCGCCAGTGCACTCCAGCCTGGGTGACAGGAGTGAGACTCCATCTCGAAAAAAATAAAAAAATAAAAAATAAATAAAAGGGGGCCAGAGAAAACAGAGCCCTTGGAGGAATAGAGCATGATGAAATGGGGTCACCTAGCCCCCTGATATACTCATGTCCTCAGTGCTCCAGAGGGAGGAGGGTTCCCCATTCATGGGGTGGGGGCTCCTGCTAGACTACAGCAGCTCAGGGGAGGAGGGGAGGAGGCAGAGGACTCAAGAAAAGACGGCCCATAGCCTATCCAGCACCTCCACACAAATCAGGAAAACGCACTCCCTCCTCAAACACTGTATACACATTTGGGCAAAATAAAAATTGGCATTTTGTGGCTATGTGGTTCAACCTACTTCTATCTGCTAGGAATTGCTATAAATGATCAATTACAAAATAAAGATCTAGAAAGTTGACAGGAGTGGAAGCCCCTCTAAAAGCGTTGCCCTTGGGCAGTACACAACTTGCACAACCATCTACTGCAGTCCAGCCTAGGATACTCCCAGCGTCCCAGCCAGGACAGCCTAAGATACTCCCAGCCCCTCAGCCAGAACAACCTAAGATACTCCCAGCCTCTCAGCCAGAACAATCTAAGATGCTCACAGCCTCCCAGCCAGAACAACCTAGGATGCTCCCAGCCTCCCAGCCGGAACAACCTAGGATGCTCCCAGCCTCCCAGCCGGAACAACCTAGGATACTCCCAGCCTCCCAGCCGGAACAACCTAGGATACTCCCAGCCTCCCAGCCGGAACAACCTAGGATGCTCACAGCCTCCCAGCCGGAACAACCTAGGATGCTCACAGCCTCCCAGCCAGAACAACCTAGGATGCTCACAGCCTCCCAGCCAGAACAACCTAGGATGCTCACAGCCTCCCAGCCAGAAAACCTAGGATACTCCCAGCCTCCCAGCCGGAACAACCTAGGATGCTCACAGCCTCCCAGCCGGAACAATCTAGGATGCTCACAGCCTCCCAGCCGGAACAACCTAGGATACTCCCA
>NW_022436952.1:2468854-2486039 GCF_009761245.1 Sapajus apella | reverse complement strand
CTAGGATGCTCACAGCCTCCCAGCCAGAACAACCTAGGATGCTCACAGCCTCCCAGCCAGAACAACCTAGGATACTCACAGCCTCCCAGGCAGCTGGGTCATGCTTGAAGAGGGAGTTGGTGAGCTCCACCGACACACGCTTCCGGTAGTCTGGGTTTTTGTCCTCGGAGATGCGGAACAGGACGGCAGCAGCATAGGTGGCTGAGCAGAGAGGAGAGGAAAAGCCAGGTCAGACGGCTGCCGGGCTCCATCATGGCTGGGGGAGGGGGACCCAGTCCCCTGCCTTCCCCCAGCTCACCAGTGCCCTCGTTTCGGGAGTGCAGCAATTCCATGAGCGGGGCCGAGGCCCCCTCTGCATCAATGGCGTCCGCCGCCTCCTTGTCCTGGGCCAGCTCACACAGCACCCCGGCAGCCACGCGCTGGATGTTCTCCACCGACGAGTACAGGAGCTGGGGAGAGGGGACACAGGAAGCAAGGGAGCAGTGGAAAGGGATGAGGCAGGCTGGACAACACGCCCCACAGCCCTGCCCACCTCCACCCTGTAGCAATTCCATAGTGGGAAATGGGCCCTCACCATGGGGTGTTATTGCTTTAATTGGGCTGAGCGTTGTTTATGGGCTGCCTTGAAATTACCCATGACTGTCTCATCTAACCATTGGAATCTGGTGTCAGTGACCTCAATGACACAAAAGATGTTAAACTCTTTTTTTTTTTTTTTTTCCCGAGACGCAGTTTCACCTTTGTTGCCCAGGCTGGAGTGCAAGGGCACGATCTCAGCTCACTGCAACCTCCGCCTCCCGGATTCAAGTGATTCTCCTGCTTCAGCCTCCCAAGTAGCTGGGATTATGGGAACCTGCCACCATGCCCAGCTAATTTTTTGTATTTTTGGTAGAGACAGGGTTTCACCATGTTGGCCAGGCTGGTCTCAAACTCTTGACCTTGTGATCCACCCGCCTTGGCCTCCCAAAGTGCTGGGATTATAGGCGTGAGCCACCGCGCCCAGTCTAAATGCTTGTCTGTTACGGTATTTGCACATATTCTCCCAGTTTGCTGATTTTTTAAAATGCTTTTTTAAGGTTCTTTCTGAAATACAGATGTTTTTCATGTTTATGTGATTGAATCTCAAGATTTTTTTTCTTCCATTTGTGATCTCTTTCCTTGCTTTGATGCTTAGAAAGTCATGCCCATCCGGGGGTTGCTAAGTAGTCAATCCTGGTATGTCCACTTTCCTCCAAACTCCTCCGAAGACCTCTGGATGCCTGGTCCAGGCTTCCCAAATCTGGGACCTTGACCTCTAAGCAGTGGTGGGGGAACCTCTCCTGCCTACCTGCCCCAGACTCACCTGCACAAACAGGGGGATGGTGTTGAGCCGGAAGATCTCCATGCGGTTCATAGGGTCCCGGGCGAGGATGTGCAGGGCTCCGGTGCAGCCCTCCACAATCTCCTCCATCCTCACACCGTCCTGCATGGAGAGGCAGGGGGCATGGGACAGGTGCCCTGGACATGGTCACAACTCCTCCCAACCCTGACAGCTGAATCAACTTCACAGGCACTTGGAATTGGCATCCCTTGCAACTGACGTCCCCATTCACACACACACACCCAAAGGATACCCTGACTTCCCAGGAAGGCTGTCACAGGCACCAACAGCTCACATACCGTGTAGGGCTGCTGTGTGCCTGCAGCCACGTGGCGCTGAGCATCCTGGTGGGCCTTGACCAGCAGTTGGACGAGGCGGGGGATGACTGCTGCCTCCTGCAGAGGGGCATGGTTGGCTGGGCACAGGGCCAGATTCCTGATCAAGCCGATGGTTGCCTGGCAAAAAAAAGGGGCAGCGATCAGGGGCACTTCTTGGACATCTGAAGGATCCCAAGCTTCCCAGCTTCAGGTATCCCCACCCTCCTTCACCTTTCCCCGAGGTCAGACACAGGCATACTGGAAGATCTCCAGAGAATAAGACCACCCCAGCCACGTCACTTATTCCACAGGATCTGGGGGTGCTCACAGCTAATTCTTTTCTTTTTTTGAGATGGAGTTTTGCTTTCATAACAGGTCTGCTGAATTGGGACCTGCAGTCCGTGTGTGTGTGTGTGTGTGTGTGTGTGTGTGTGTGTGAGAGAGAGAGAGAGAGAGAGAGAGAAAGAGACAGAGACAGAGATAAAGAGAGAGAGAGAGAGAAATTGTTTATTTGTTTGGATTTTTTTTCAATTTTTTTTTTTTTTTTTTTTTGAGACGGAGTTTCGCTCTTGTTACCCAGGCTGGAGTGCAATGGTGAGATTTTAGCTCACTGAAACCTCCACCTCCTTGAAATCTCTGCCTCCCGGGTTCAAGCAATTCTCCTGCCTCAGCCTCCTGAGTACCTAGGATTACAGGCATGCACCACCAGGCCCAGCTAATTTTCTGTTTTTAGTAGAGACAGGGTTTCTCCATGTTGGTCAGGCTGGTCTCAAACTCCTGACCTCAGGTGATCCACCCGCCTTGGCCTCTCCAAGTGCTGGGATTACAGGTCTGAGCCACCGAATCTGGCCGCCTTTTCAATTTTTTTGTAAGAGGTGAGTGTCTCACTATGTTACTACCCAGGATGGTCTCAAACGCCTGGCCTCAAGTGACCCTTTCACCTTCCCCTTTGCCTCCCAAAGTGCTAGAACTATAGATGTGAGCCACAGCACCCAGCCTCCTGTTTTTCTTTTAAGGGATGGGTTTTTGTTCTGTCACCCAGGCTGGAGTGCACTGATGCAATCATATAGCTCACTGTAACCTCCAACTCCTGTGCTCAAGCGATCCTCCTACCTGAGCCTCCCCAGGAGCTGGGACTACAGGTGTGCACCACCACACGCCTGGCTAATTTTTGTTGTTCTTGGCTGGGTGCGGTGGTTCACGCCTGTTATCTCAGCACTTTTGAGAGGCCGAGGCAGGCAGATTACCTGAAGTTGGGAGTTCGAGACCAGCCTGACCGACATGGAGAAACCCCATCTCTACTAAAAATACAAAATTAGCCGGGCGTGGTGGCGCATACCTGTGATCCCAGCTACTCCGGAGGCTGAGGCAGGAGAATCTCTTGAACCCAGGAGGCAGACGTGGCAGTGAGCCAAGATTGCGCCACTGAACTCCAGTCTGGGCAACAAGAGCAAACACTCCGTCTCAAAAAACAAAACAAAAAAATGTTGTTGTTGTTGTTGAGACAGGTCTTGCTATGTTGTTAGGCTGGTCTCAAATTCCTGGCCTCAAGCAATCCTCCTACCATAGCCTCCCAAAGTGTTGGGATTACAGACGTGAGCCACTGCACCTGGCCCTGGAACCTGCAGTCTAATGAAACCGCCCAGGGTACTCAGTTGCATTTTGAACTCTGAGCTCTGCCCTAGGGGATGGTGGAGCTACAAGACAGAAGGAATCTGGAATTTTGGGGCAGAGCCATTGTTGAGGTCTAAACTGTTACACGAGAGAGAAATAAATGTCTCTCTTATTCAAGCCACTGTATTTGGGGCTTCTTTGCTACTGCAGCTTTGCCTATGCCGACACAGCACCTACGCCTGCCGCAGGGAGCTCCTTCCCCGTGCCTAACCGCAGTACCTTGACCAGCGGCCACTGGTTGGGCTGGTTGAGCAGCTTGACGATGGCCGGGATGCCATAGTTGAGACGCACAGAGTTCTGGGCCATTTCGGCCTCGGGGTGGCGGCTAGTGAGATGGCGCAGAGCGCAGACGGCAGGCTCTGTGATGTCGTCCTTGTCACCCGCGCGCAGGATGGCATGGATGAGAGCCTCCACTCCGCTGTTCTGTGTCACCAGCGTCTTGTTCTTGCTGTTGTTGCACGTGAGGTTGGACAGCGTGCCCGTGGCACAGGTGAGCACGTTGACGTCATCCACGCTCAGCTGATTCACCAGAATCTTCAGCACGCTCTCCAGGCCCTCCTGCAGGGAAGGAAGGGGGAGTCAGGGAGCAGCCAACTCCAGGTGGCCCTCTCAAATATGTCCAAGGGGAGCAGGATGAGCTAAAAGGGTCAGTCCTGCCTGTGTGTGCCCAGGAACTTTCATCCCTATGACCCGCCACACCCTGTGAGAGGATGTTACTATCCCATGCTGCAAAGGAGGCAATGAGGCTCAGAGAGGTTGGGGAACTTGCCCACAGACACACAGCTAGTGGCTGGATCTGAACCCAGGCCTGGCTCTAAGCCCCAGGCTCTTCCCTCCACCTCATCAGCCTCTCCCTGGGGCCCTCAGACCCAGGAAGAACCAACCTCAGTCCAAAGTACGGTGGCCAAGAAAGGCCTCAAGACCAGGAGGCAATTGTTGAGAGGGCCGCACGCTTCAGTGGCCCAGCAGAGCCACATCTAATCGCTTCTCACCTTTCTGCACCCTCACTACTGCTCCACCACCCTAGGGCCCTGAGCCAAATCCACTTCCAGGAAAATCACTAACTCAGACATCCCACTTCTCCCAGAGAGACATGTGGGCCTTGCGGTGGGACAGAAAAACCCCAGCTTGAAGATGAGGGTCTTCAAGGCATTTCTATAGCCTCAGCCACAAGAAAGAGAGAATTAGAGCCCCCAGTCCTCCCACAGTACCTAAGGTCGGATGCCCAGACAGGAGGCTGGATGGGGCAGCTGAAGAGTCAACCCCAGGCCCAGACACCTCCCTCACCTGCTTGGTGGCCACATCCGAGAGGTTGCGCAGGGTCCACAGGCAGTTCTGCACCAGGCGGGGGCTGTTGCTGGTCAGGTGCTTGCCCAGGGCCTGCATCCCACCTGGGGTGGGGATAGGGGTTCCATGGCTGAGCCTGGCAGCTGGGCAGAGCCCCCCACCAGCCACCCTCAAGGCCATCACACTCACCGGCCTCGACAATGGCAGGTTTATTGCTGGGACACACAGACAGCACCTTGAGCACGCGACTGGTGGTCCAGAGCAGCTTCTCATAACTGTAGTTACGCATGATCTGCACGAGGGCCTGGGGCCCACTATTGGCCAGGATGATCAGCTGGGGGCGAAGAGGGGATGAGTGTGAGATGGACAGGGAATTTGGGAACAAGGAAGGGCGAGGCAGGAGACAGAGCTGTCATTACTACACAGCTGTCATTACCGAGCTTCAGCTAAAGCACGAATAGTTCGTTTTTTTTCTTTTAATGTATTTTTTTCTTTTTCTTTTATTTTTTTTGAGACTGAGTTTCGTTCTTGTTGCCCAGGCTGCAGTGCAATTGCACAATCTCAGCTCACCGCAACCTCCGCCTCCAGGGTTCAAGTGATTCTCCTGCCTCAGCCTCCCGAGTAGCTGGGATTACAGGCATAAGCCACTACGCTCAGCTAATTTTGTATTATTAGTAGGGACGGGGTTTCTCCATGTTGCTCAGGCTGGTCTTGAACTCCCGACCGCAGGCGATCCATCCGCCTTGGCCTCCCAAAGTGCTGGGATTACAGGTGTGAGCCACCACGCCCAGCTGTATTTTTTTCTTTTTATAAAGATTGGGGGGGGTCTCACTATGTTGCCCAGGTTAGTCTTGATCTCCTAGCAGCAAGTGATCCTCCCACCTTGGCCTCCCAAAGTGCTGGGATAACAGGTGTTGGCCACCACACCCAGCCAAACACCCAAATAGGTTTTTTTTGTTTTTGTTTTTTTGTTTTTTGAAATAGCGTCTCTCTCTGTTGCCCAGGCTGGAGTGCAGTGGTGCGATCTCAGCTCACTGCAATCTCTGCCTCCTGGGTTCATGCAACTCTTATGCCTTGGCCTTCCAAGTAACTGGGATTATAGGTGTGTGCCACCACGGCCAGCTAATTTTTGTATTTTTAGTAAAGACAGGGTTTCATTATGTTGGCCAGGCTGGTTTCAAACTCCTGACCTCAGGCAATTCACCCACCTTGGCCTCCCACAAGTGCTGGGATTACAGGTGTGAGCCACCATGGCCAGCCCACCCCAATAGGTTCATAACTGTTACATAAGCCAACATTTTGGAAAAAGGGATAATACCCAGTGCTGACGAGGATGTGGCAAAACTGTATTCATATTCATACCATTACCAGTTATAGCACTGGAAATTAGTCCAGTCAATCTCGCCATTTGGGTAAAAGCCTGTAAGTGTTAAAAATCTTTAACCCCATTGATGAGAATTGTTTCCACTCTTTGACAAAAGCCATATGCCCAAAGACAGTCATTATAGCATTGTTTATCAAGGTGGGGACCGGGTGCCATGGCTCACTCCTGTAATCCCAGCACTTTGGGAGGCCAAGGTGGGCAGATCACAAGGTCAGGAGATCGATACCAGCCTGGCCAACATGGTGAAACCCTGTCTCTACTAATACAAAATTAGCCAGGCACGGTGGTGCACGCCTATAGTCCCAGCTACTCAGGAGGCTGAAGCATAAGAATCGCTTGAACCTGGGAGGCGGAGGTTGTGGTGGGCAGAGATTGCACCATTGCACTCAAGCCTGGGATATAAGAGTGAAACTCCATCTCAAAAAAACAAAAGCAAAAACATACACATCATGCAGGCCAGGCCAGGCACAGTGGCTCACACCTGTAACCCTGGCGATTTGGGAGGCCCAGGCGGTCAGATCACTTGAGCCCAGGCATTTGAGACTAGCCTGGGCAACATGGAGAAACCCCATCACTACAAAAAATAAGCCAGGGGCCGGGTGTGATAGCTCACGCCTGTAATCCCAGCACTTTGGGAGGCCGAGGTGGATGGATCACGAGGTCAGGAGTTTAAGACCAGCCTGGCCAACATGGTGAAACCCCATCTCTACTAAAAATTCAAAACTTAGCTGGGTGTGGTGGTACACGCCTTAAATCACAGCTACTCAGGAGGCTGAGGCAGGAGAAGCACTTGAATGCAGGAGGCAGGTTGCAGTGGGCTGAGACTTCGCCACTGCACTCCAGCCTGGGCAATAGAGCAAGACTCCATCTCAGAAAAGAAAAAAAAAAATAGGCATGGTGGCATGTGCCTTAAGTCCCAGCTACTTGGGAGGCTGAGATGGGAGGATCATCTGAGCCCAACAGGTCACAGCAGCAGTGAGCCCTGATTACACCACTGCACTCCAGCCTGTGTGACAGAGTGAGACCTTGTCTCAAAATACAATAATACTAATGATAAGAATAATAATAACCATGTCAGGCATAGTGGCTCATGCCTGCAATCACAGCACTCCAGGAGGCCCAGGCGGGTAGATCACCTGAGATCGGGAGTTAGTTTTTTTTTTTTCTTTTTATCAATGCACATTTGCAAAGAGATTGGGAGTTTGAGACCAGCCTGACCAACATGGAGAAACTCATCCCAACTAAAAATACAAAATTAGCTGGGTGTGGTGGCAGGTGCCTGTAATTCTAGCTACTCAGGAGGCTGAGGCAAGAGAATCGCTTGAACCGGGAGGCAGAGGTTGTAGTGACCTGAGATCGCACCAGTGCACTCCAGCCTGGTCAACAGAGCAAAACTTCATCTCAAAAAATAAAAAATAAAAAAATCGGCCAGGCGCGGTGGCTCACGCCTGTAATCCCAGCACTTTGGGAGGCCGAGGCGGGTGGATCACGAGGTCAAGAGATCGAGACCATCCTGGTCAACATGGTGAAACCCCGTCTCTACTAAAAATACAAAAAATTAGCTGGGCATGGTGGCGCGTGCCTGTAGTCCCGGCTACTCGGGAGGCTGAGGCAGGAGAATTGCCTGAACCCAGGAGGCGGAGGTTGCGGTGAGCCGAGATCGCGCCATTGCACTCCAGCCTGGGTAACAAGAGCGAAACTCCGTCGCAAAAAAATAAATAAATAAAATAAAATAAAATAAAATAAAAAATCAGGTAGAAAACAGATGCAACATTGCAGATTGTTATGATGAC
Organism: Sapajus apella; assembly: GCF_009761245.1. Classification (NCBI taxonomy): domain Eukaryota; kingdom Metazoa; phylum Chordata; class Mammalia; order Primates; family Cebidae; genus Sapajus; species Sapajus apella. Next base: position 2,478,224 of record NW_022436952.1, on the reverse strand, counting down.
AGGGATGTGCACACATCTGTAATAGGCCCACAGAGCAGCTCTTAAGGAAGCGCATTGCAATGACAATAGTGGCTGTATGAGGATGAGTGATTTTTTTTCCTTATCCTCAAAACAGTAATTGTTAGCAATTCAGTCGCATGATGGAGCATGTATAGCCGCACCTATATCTCATCTAAAAGGAGTAAGCAGGCAGCGGCCTGAGGCTACGCAGGATGGAAGGTGACGCAAGGGTGGGCTTCAGGCCTCGGGAGGGCTGGGGGGCCCACCTTGCTCTCCTGGTTGCCGTAGGCCAGGAGCTGTAGGCAGTCGGTGGTGATGGCCAGGAACTTGGGGTTGTTCTTGTTGAGCAGGGGCACCATCTTCTGCAGCCCATCGGCCAGGCGCACCGCCATCTTGGCACCCTCCTGGTACAGAAGCAGGTTGTGCAGCGTGGTGATGGCGTAGAACAGGACCGACTCCACAGGGGAGCTGGGGGGTGGGCAGGGGTTAGTATGCTCAGGCCCCACATGTCCCTGGCATACATGTGAACCTGGCATGGGTTTCCACCTCCCCCAGGTAGCCTCCCCCATACTGACACCCCTCTGGAAATATCCCTTTGCAAAGATCTCATCATTCCTTGAGCCTACCCTGCTCTTAAGCGTGAAGCAAACAGCACTTCTCTTCTCCCAACTGGGACAATGACTCCTCCTGCTTCTGAGCCCCCAGCCCTGTGCTGAGCGCATAGTAGGTCCCCTACAGATCTCTACTAAGTAACTACCACATGGAAGGCCACATATTAGAAAGGCCTTGCAAGGCATCCAGAGGGGAGTGACATCAGTATCTCCCCTGAGGGAGCTCCCAGCCTGGGATGGGGATGAGAAATGAGGCCAGGCACGGTGGCTCATGTCTGTAATCCCAGCACTTTGGGACGCCAAGGCATGTGGATCACCTGAGGTTAGGAGTTTTGAGGCCAGCGTGGACAACACGGAGAAACACCGTCTCTACTAAAAATACAAAAAACTGGACAGGCATCGTGGCTCATACCTGTAACCCCAGCACTTTGGGAGGACAAGGCGGGCGGATCACAAGGTCAGGAGTTCAAGACTAGCCTGACCAACATGGTGATACCCCGTCTCTACTAAAAATACAAAAAATTATCTGGGTGTGGTGGTGCACACCTTTAATCCCAGCTACTTGGGAGGCTGAGGCAGGAGAATCGCTTGAACCCAGGAGGCGGAGGTTGCAGTGAGCCAAGATCACACCACTGCACTCCAGCCTGGGTAACAGAGGGAGACTCCATCTAAAAAAAAAAATTGCTGAGCATGGTGGCAGACAGCCTGTAATCCCAGCTGCTCAGGAGACTGAGACAGGAGAATCGTTAGAACCCAGAAGACAGAGGCTGCAGTGAGCTGAGATCATGCCACTGCACTCCAGCTTAGGGGACAGAGCGAGGCCTCATCTCAAAAAAAAATCAAGAAACGAGGCCAGTGAACATTTTGTAGGAGGCCAGGAAAGATAAAGTGTGCTAGGGACTTTGCATATGCTGTTCCCTCTGCCTGGAAACTCTTCCTTCCTCTTCACTAGCCAAACGTCACTCATCTGTCCATCCCCTGCCATTAAGCGATTCCACCTCTGAGCAATCTCAGTGCTCTTCTGCCACAGCCTGTGTCATATCCTGATCACTGACATGCTGTTTACATGCCTGTGTTCCTCGCTGGGCTGTGAGCAACTAGGCACCAGGATGGGGCGTGCTTCTACCTGGCACATGGGAGGTACTCAGTGGGTATTTATGGGAGCCCAGGGAAGGGAGGAGAGAGGCCCACGTGAGAGGGGGTCTCAGGCTCCCGCAGTGAGCAGGGATGGGTACCTGAGCATGCGGACTAGAGCAGGGATGCCGCCCGACTTGAAGATGGCGAGCAGCCCCTCCCGGTGGTGGGAGAGGTTGTGCAGGATGCTGGTGGTGCAGCGGGCCGTGTCCAGGTCACTGGTGTTCTGCATGGTGCGCACGACAGCTGCCACCAGCTGGGGAGAACCCATCAGGGCCCGCCGCGATGCTTCCTTCTTCGACAGCTGGTTCACAATCATGGCCGCCTTGGTCACCACTACCTGGAGGGCGAAGGCAGGTTCGGGGAAGTGAGCACTAAGGAGGGGCTGGGATACCCTCCCACAGCGCTGAGGAGGACCCCAGTCAGACTCCTCACACACAGGAGGGGCCCAGGTCATGACCTCCCTCCAGCCCTACAATGGCCCCCCCACCCAGCCCCCCCTTCGCCGGGACCCTCACGGACCGGGTCCTCGTCATTGAGCAGCTTGGTGAGCTCGGGCAGGGCGCGGGTGGCCAGTTCAGCGTCGTCCTGGTAGTTGATGAGATGCACGATGGCCGACTTGAGCAGCTGGGACGGCTCGGCCAGCCGCTGCAGGTTGGTGGCCTGCCCCTCCACCTGGGTGGCCAGCAGCAACGAGCTGTCCTCGCCTGACATGCCAGGGCACATGGCCTCCCGCACCCGCTTGGCTCTGGCTGTGGTGGACATCTGGTACTCCAGGTCACCTGGGGGCCATGGGGACAAGGACTGAGTGTGGGCGGTGGGCTGGGCGAACACTGGGAAGCAGGGCAGGCTGTAGACAGCCCCACCTGGGCCATCCAGACCACCTCCCACCCTGCGCAAAGCCCCAGCGCATGACTCGCCATTCTACCTCTCACCAGGGACCTGGGGAATCGCCATCACCTCAGTAACCTCATCTGTAAAATGGACCCATATGCTCTGTCCATCATGGGATTTTCTTTCTTTTTTTTTTTTTTGCACACTTATTACATGCCTGGCAGTGAATTCAGTGCCTTTCTTATATTTTCTCATATAATCAGACAATAACCCTGCAAGGTAAGTACTATCAATGGCTCCACTTTACAGATGGGAAAACTGGGCACGGAGAGGTTATAAGGCAGCCTGACTCAGGGGCCCAGACCCCTACTCATTCTCCTCCCTTACCCATCAGGTCTCTTTCAACTCTGAAACCTCAGAGTCTAATTACACCCTCCTCATCCCCAGCGGTAGCAACCCTCCCACTAAACAGGCAGGCAAACAGGCCCAGAGAGCCACCAACATCACACAGCCGGTCAAAGGGAAAGTCAGGGCTGTGGGTTCAGAGAGCAGGAGCTGGGTCCTCAGCTGAGATGTCAGCTTCCTCTCTAGCTTCCATCCCCCGGGTGGGCCTGGGAGTGCCACAGGTAGGCGCCCAGGCAGCCACACCCTGGCAACTGTCCTGATGCCCCAGGAGGGGGGAGGCAGAGGTTCCACCCTCTAATTAGTCGGGAAGAAGGAGAGATCTTCATGGCTTTCCCACCTGGATGCTGTACTTTTTGCTACCAAGGCAGTGCCTGGCCCTGCCCAGCCAAGAGGCTCCTACCACCCCTACCAGCTGTCAGGGAGGAGACCAGTGTGCAGGGGCTGAGCTTTATAGAGCCCCACCAGCCAGAGTCCACCCACACTGTTCCTACTGCCCACAGCGCACCTGCTGGCATGTTCAGGACCCTGGAGGCACCTGTGGCTAACGGTCCTAGGGTCTAGCTACTTCTCTCCCTGAAAGGGGCAAGGGAGCCTTGGGCTGGCGGGGCATCCCCATCTCGGGCTAAGCCCCAGAGCTGAGTCAGTCACTCCTCCCGTAGCCTCAGCCTACCTGCATGTCAGCAGCAGAGGCCTGGTCTCCCTCCAGCCCCAAAGAGGAGCCCTCAGGCTTGAGACCTACACCTCCTCTACCCAAAGGGGAATCCCTGGGGGGTTCCTGGGGCATACGGGCCTGGCTCTCTCATCAAACATGAGGCTCCTGGACCCAAAGAGCTGTGTCCCCCCTGTCATCCATGGGCTCCCTGAGAGCCGTAGTGATGCCTCCTCATCAGATTCTTTTTTTTTTCTTTTTTGAGACAGAGTCTTACTCTGTTACCCAGGCTGGAGTGCAGTGGCACAATCTCAGCTCACTGCAACCTCCACCGTGTGGCTTCAAGCAATTCTCCTGCCTCAGCCTCCCAAGTAGCTGGGACTATAGGCACTCGCCAACATACCCAGCTAATTTTTTTTTGTTTTTAATAGAGATGAGGTTTCACCATGTTGGCCAGGCTGGTCTTGAACTCCTGACCTCAGGTGATCCGCCCACCTCAGCCTCCCAAATTACAGGTATGAGCCCAGCCTCCTCATCAGATTCTTCTGTTCACAGAAGGCAAGGGATGATACCTCTTCCTTCAGACTGGGGGCACCCTGAGGGCAGGATCTATGCCTTACCTTTCTTTTTTTTTTTTTTTTTTTGAGACAGAGTCTCGCTCTTTCACCAGGCAGGAGTGTAGTGGCGCAATCTCGGCTCACTGCAACCTCCACCTTCCGGGTTCATGTGATTTTTCTGCCTCAGCCTCTCCAGTAGCTGGGATTAGAGGCGCACACCACCATGCTGGGCTAATTTTTGTATTTTTAATATAGACGGGGTTTCACCATGTTGGCCAGGATGGTCTCAATCTCTTGACTTTGTGATCTGCCCGCCTTGGCCTCCCCGGGTGCTGGGATTACAGGCATGAGCCCGCGCCCGGCCTATGCCTTCCCTTTCTACTGGCGGTTCACAGAAGAGGATTCTGCAGCCCTCCCAGATGCAGCACCCTGAAGTAGCTGCACCTCCTCCTTCAGACTGGGTGGGCCCCTGTTAGCATGAGCTGTGCCTCCTCCCTCAGGCCAGGAGCCCCCCACAATCTGCCTCCTTTCACTCTGGCCTCTCTCCAGGACCCAGGCAGGTTTTCTGCCCCATGGATAGTCCCCAGGGTCCTGACCTTGGCTCAGAGGCACCCCCTGGGTGTAGGTGGTAGTCTTCTTGAGAGTGTACTGGCGCCCACAGGCCTCGTCCTCCTCCATGATGCCCTTGCTGCTGACGGAGGGCACGCAGGTGTTGGCGCCTGAGTGGATGCCCGAGTCGTAGGTGTATGTCTGCTGCCACTCAGTCACCTTGATAGGCTGTTCCATCAGATTCATCACCTCCATCGTGGCTACTGGGGGCACAAAAGAGGAAGTCAGGAAGCAGGAAGTCAGCTGGCCGCAGTGGGGTACCCCAACACCTTGCCCAGCCCCCAGCTTCAGCCCATCCCCAAGTCCTGCCTGTCTTCCCACATCATCGCCCTGGCCCCAGGGGTTCCAATAGGGTGCAGCAGGGGGTGAGTGCCCAGAAGGGTACAAGGCCCAGGGAGGGCCTGCCTATGATGAGACACCCTGGGAGCAGTGAGCCCCAGGGGTGCAGCTGTGTGTGAGTCCTAGGCTCATGTCTCTGATCTCTCAGAGGGATGAGCCCCAGGGGGCAGGGCAGTAAAGGACCAGCTGCCACCAGCAGCCCCTGCTCACTCACCTTGCTGCCCTGACCCAACTCTCCCAGGGGTAAGAGAAGGCACTCAGCGCCTCCAGCAGCTTCTGAGGTCCCCTGGACCCATCCTCAACCCCTGGGACTCCCTGGGAAAGGCTGCAGGGAGGAGGCACCCGGCCACTGGGCAGGAAACTGGGTGGGGCAGGGAAGCTGTCTGACAGGTTTCTCTGGAGCCCCCAGGCTCCCTCCGAGACTCCAGGATCTGGCTTTCCTGCCGGTTGGGCAGGATCCTAAGTGGCTCTAAGGCCCAGGCCCTAAGGCCCCTTCTCTCCCAGCCTTCCCAGCCCCTAGAAGCCTTTTTGAGTCCTGCGGAGCAGTTCAAATCTCAGCTTCTCACTACTGGGGCAATTCCCCTCTCCACGGAAACTCAGCGTCCTCATCCACAAAATGGGGTCAGGCCACCTCCCTCAAAGGTGGTTGCGAGGATCTGGTGCAGTGCCTGGTGCATAGCAGGTACTCAGGGACCACGGCCATGACCATCAGCACCGCCTCTCCTCCAGAAGTGCTTCCTCACCTCCTGGTCTCCCCGAGCCCAGGCTTGGGATCTGGGGTGTGGCAGGCCTCTAGGTGGTCACTGCCATAGGAACCCCTCTCTCTCTCTCTCTGCAGAGGTTTAGGGGCACCTGAAGGTTAATGAGTAGCAGGACCATACTTCGTACTAGGGAGGTGAACTTCCCACTTGGTCTGGGTTTGGCTCCACTGTCCTGGGAACTGACCTGCAGAGGTCAGTGGCTGCGGGGAGAATGGATGCCGTGATCCCATGAGGGCCTACTACGAGCCAGACCTCTCACAGACCGTCATACTCACAAGTGGGTTTCAAAGTGCATGCGCTGTTCCCCCCATATATAGATGCAGAAACTGAGGTAGAGCTGCCAGGTGCAGCAGCTCATGCCTGTAATGCCAGCACTTTGGGAGGCTGAGGTGGGTGGATCACGAGGTCAGGAGTTCGAGACCATCCTGGCCAGCAAGGTGAAACCCCGTCTCTACTAAAAATACAAAAAATTAGCCGGGCATGGTGGCACGTGCCTGTAGTCCCAGCTACTCAGAAGACTGAGGCAGGAGAACCGCTTGAACCTGGCAGGTGGAGGCTGCAGTGAGCCAAGATTGTACCACTGCACTCCAGGCTGGGTGACAGAGCCAGATTCCATCTCAAAAAAAAAAAAGAAAAGAAAGGAAATGGCAGAGTGGCAGAGTTGGGACTGGGACCAAGCATGGGTGTGAGGGGCACTGAGTTCTGTGGCCTTTACATATCCTGGCACAGCCTCAGTGAGTAAGCAGAACTCAGGCTGGTCCACCCATGAGGCCAAGCAGCACCCGGCTTGTCTCACTGTGATGGGGACCAGGTGAGGGTGAGGGTGGTGTGGCTAGGCAATCTGGCCCCACCCAGGAACAAAGATCACCAAGGATAAGTCTTCCCCGTGACAGCCCCAGTGCCGCCCTCCAGGAGGATGACGAATGCTCCTGCAGGTCTCCCAACCTTTTATGGCAGGCAGCCGTGAGCACACCTGGAACAGGCAGAGGCAGGGGCCAGGCTGGCTCCCAGTTGCCTCCTTCCCTCTCCTCCCACCATCCCGAGTGACTCAGAGTTTCGGGCTGAAGCCTGGCGCCGTGGATCACCTGAGGTCAGGAGTTTGAGACCAGCCTGACCAACATGGAGAAACCCCATTGCTACTAAAAATACAAAACTAGCCAAGTGTGAACCAGACACGGTGGCTCACACCTGTAATCCCAGCACTTTGGGAGGCCGAGGCGGGCGGATCACAAGGTCAACAGATCGAGACCATCCTGGCCAACATGGTGAAACCCTGTCTCTACTAAAAATACAAAAATTAGCTGGGCATGGTGGTGCGTGCCTGTAGTCCCAGCTACTTGGGAGGCTGAGGCAGGAGAATCATTTGAACCTGGGAGGTGGAGGTTGCAGTGAGCAGAGACTGTGCCATCACACTCCAGCCTGAGCAACAAGAGCAAAACTCCTACTCAAAAAAGTTTCGCGATAAACAGAAGCCAGGTCCGCAACCCCAGACAGCAGGCTCTGGGCTGCCAGATGTGCACAGCTGCTTCCCAGGGATTTGCAAGTGCAGCTATTTCAGGAGGAGCCCCCCAGCCCCCTTTCCACATGCACCCTTTCCCCGGCAGCAGAGGGGAACAGCCACAGGCAGGAAACGGGGGTGGGAGGGGGGCGCTCAGTGAAGACAGACACGGGAAAATCCTGCTGGGCGCTCCTCGTGCCCTGCTGCCTTCCCCAACCATCCCCCTGCCTCAAGAGTGAGTCTCAAGAGAGAATAGAAGAGAGCTTGGAAGAGAAGCTGCCCCTGGGGAGGAGGGAGAAAACCAGACATTCAAGCAGGAGAGAAGGAAGGTGCGATGTACCAGTAAACACGGCCGCAGTAACCCTCTGAATACTGCACTGTTGGGCTCAAGGCTGAGCAACATCTGGACGCTGCTGGACATCTGCAGCTCTGGTCAATAAACACACTGCATCCCAGCCAGAGGACTCTCCTCCGTAGACACCGCCTAACCCTGGGGCTTCTCAGCTAAGCGGGAGGGGAGTAGGCCTCAGCCTCAGTTCAAACCACAAGGGTCACCCCTCGCCAGCCTCACATCGAAAAGGATCACAACAGTCAAGGCTGGCCGCAGGAGAGGAAATTCCTCAGCAGGCCCCTCACCACCCCCAACAGCCCAGGTCTGCCGCCAGGAGACTGCTGAGGGCTGGACGGCTGCCTAGGGAGAGGCAGAAGCCACAAGATGCCATGGGGGCGGTGGAGCGCCCAGTGGCCTTTATTATTAAATGAATCTCATTCTTCCCTCAAAGCAACCCTGGCACATGTTTTATTATTCCCAATTTTTTCCCTTCTTTGTGTGTGTGTGTGTGTGTGTGTGTGTGTGTGTGTGTGTGAAACAGAATCTCACTGTGTCATCCAGGCTAGAGTGCAGTGACACGATCTTGGCTTACTGCAAACTCCACCTCCCGGGTTCCAGCGATTCTCCTGCCTCAGCCTCCCAAGTAGCTGGAACTACAAGCATGCACCACCACACCTGGCTAAGTTTTATATTTTTAGTAGAGACGGGGTTTTACCGTGTTGGCCAGGCTGGTCTTGAATTCCTGACCTCAGGTGATGCGCCCACCTCGGCCTCTGAAAGTGCTGGGATTACAGGTGTGAGCCACCGCGCCTGACTTTATTCCCAATTTCTACGTGAAGAGGCTATGGCTGCACACTGACAAAATGGCAGCACACCAGCATCCAGTCCACCAGAGAAGCCTGAGTGGGGCTGAGCCCTCTTGCCAAGGGGAGGAGGGGACCAAGGCGCTTGCAGATGGAAGAAGAGCACCCAGCCAAATCAGAAGTCCCAGGTTCAGGCTGAGCACGGTGGCTCAGGCCTGTAATCCCAGCACTTTGGGAGGCTGAGGTGGGCGGATCACAAGGTCAGGAATTTGAGACCAGCCTGGCCTACATGGTGAAACCCCATCTCTACTAAAAAGTAGAAAAATTAGGCCGGGCGCGGTGGCTCAAGCCTGTAATCCCAGCACTCTGGGAGGCCGAGGTGGGTGGATCATGAGGTCAAGAGATCGAGACCATGCTGGTCAACACGGTGAAACCCCGTTTCTACTAAAAATACAAAAAAAATTAGCTAGGCATGGTGGTGCATGCCTGTAATCCCAGCTACTCAGGAGGCTGAGGCAGGAGAATTGCCTGAACCCAGGAGGCGGAGGTTGCGGTGAGCCGAGATCGCGCCATTGCATTCCAGCCTGGGTAACAAGAGCGAAACTCCGTCTTGCCGGGCGCGGTGGCTCACGCCTGTAATCCCAGCACTTTGGGAGGCCGAGGCGGGTGGATCACGAGGTCAAGAGATCGAGACCATCCTGGTCAACATGGTGAAACCCCGTCTCTACTAAAAAAATACAAAAATTCAGCTGGGCATGGTGGCGTGTACCTGTAATCCCAGCTACTCAGGAGGCTGAGGCAGGAGAATTGCCTGAACCCAGGAGGCGGAGGTTGCGGTG
>NW_022436952.1:2449243-2468754 GCF_009761245.1 Sapajus apella | reverse complement strand
CTGGGTAAACAAGAGCGAAACTCCGTCTCAAAAAAAAAAAAAAAAAGTAGAAAAATTAGCCGGACATGGTGGCGCACATCTGTAATCCCAGCTACTCAAGAGGCTGCGGTACGAGAATCGCTTGAACCCTGGAGGCAGGGGAGGTTGCAGTGAACTGAGATCGCACCACTGCACTCTAGCCTGGGCAACAGAGCGAGACTCTGTCTCAAAAAAAAAAAAAAGTCCCAGATTCTATTCCCAGTTCTGCCACAAACTTGCTGGGTGTCCCCGTGCCCCTGGGTCTCAAAGGAACATTAATGTCTAAGATTCTAGGAATATAATACCAGGATTCCCAAGACAGACAGAAGAAAGCTGAGGGTGGGCAACCTCAGAGTTGGGAAGCAGTTCAGAGAGAGGATACACACCAGAAACTCCTCCTGAGGAAGGGGCTGGGGGAGCTGTTCTTGCAACAGAAAGGCTGGAAGTCAGACCTCAGGCAGGACAGTCAACCAGCCCCACCCCTCTCCTTACCTACTGCCCAGGAGAACAAGGGAACTTCTCCCATAAGAAACAAAAGTGCTGGTTTTACAGTTCCTAGGGTGGAGGGGCCACACCCAGTCAGTCCTGTCCCTCTCCACCCTGGACCCAGAGTCAGACCTTCCGCAATGCCCCCGGACAGAGCCAGGGTGGAAGCGGGAGAGACAGACTCGGGCCCTGCCCACTCACCCCAGCCGGGCAGGGACAGAGACAGGGCGGGTTTCTGAGTTGAATGGGGGGCCTTTGTTTAGAGCGTGCTCTATTGTTAGCAGCGCAGGAGGAAGAAGCCAGCTCAGAGACTGCAGGGACAGCCCAAGGACAGGAAGAGGGGTGACAGGTCCTGGAGAGGGGGTGCAGAGGACTGTTCCCCACCAGGCCCACACCAGCTAAGAGTGTGAGCAAGTAATGAGGCTAGATTGGGTGCACTCCAATCTTCAGGAATCTTCATTCCTGCCTCCTCTGCACAGCCAACCCAGAGCGCTGGCACCTGGCACCCTAGGTCCAAGACCGTCCTGAGTGTGGGCCAGCCCTGACATTAAAAATAGCCCCACCAGAGCTACACTAGGCTCCTTCCCCAGCCAGCACCAGGCACAACTAGGCTGGACTGGAGGGCACCAAGTGCAAAGACGACACCTGGAAATAAGGACAGGAACGGGTCACCCCAGAGGCCATGCTGGAAGCAGGCTCAGAAACATGGCATTTGGAGACAGAGGGGCAGGGCGCAGCAGGGCAGAGCAGGGCAGGGCTGGGTCCCCCAGAGGTTCCTTAGGCCAGAGGCTAGCACCCTGTGCAGACAGGGGTCCCCAGGCTCAGACAGTGACAGAGGATGCACGCAGGATTCGGAGTGAGGAGAGAGGTCCTTCCAGCCCCAGAACTCACTGGCTACACCCTTGGGCAAATTACTCAATTTTCTTTTTTTTTTTCTTTTTTTTTTGGTGAGGGGACAGAGTTTCACTCTTGTTACCCAGGCTGGAGTGCAATGGCGTAATCTCGGCTCACCACAACCTCCGCCCCCCGGGTTCAGGCAATTCTCCTGCCTCAGCCTCCTGAGTAGCTGGGATTACAGGCACACGCCACCATGCCCAGCTGATTTTTTGTATTTTTAGTAGAGACGGGGTTTCACCATGTTGACCAGGATGGTCCCGATCTCTTGACCTCGTGATCCACCCGCCTCGGCCTCCCAAAGTGCTGGGATTACAGGCTTGAGCCACCGCGCCCGGCCCAATTACTCAATTTTCTTAAGCTTCCTTTTCTCATCTGTAAAATGGAGATGATCAAGTGACTTATTTTGTCACTGTGACTCTGGAAGCCCTCCGTCCACAGGAAAGGCATGCATTCTCATACTAGAACAAAGGTGGCAGAGGAGGCAGAAGCCAGCTGGTGCAGTGGCTCATGCCTGCAATCCCAGCACTTTGGAAGGCCAAGGTGGAATGATCATTCGAGCCCAGAAGTTCAAGACCAGCCTGGGCAACATAATAAGACCCTACAAAAAATAAAAATAAATTAGCTCAGCATGGTGGCATGCCCCTGCAGTCCCAGCTACTATTTCAGAAGCTAAAGCATCACTTGAGCCCAGGTGATTGAAGCTGCTGTGAGCCAAGATCACGTCGCTCCAGCCTGGGTGACAGAGCGACACTGTGTCTCAAAAAAAAAAAAAAAAAAAAAGGGGGAGGGCGGCACAGAGACCTGCCTGGCGGGCCGTTTGGGGGCACCCTGGCTGCTTTCTGACCCCTGAAATGGGGACTTGTAGGAAGCTGCCTCCCAGGCCCTGGGGAGGCGGAAGGAACATGGCTGAGGAGCAGAAGGGGAGTGGAGCTTCGCTCAGGCCAGGTGGAGACACAAGGCTGCCCCCATGAGTCCATGCTGCCTCCTGCAGCCAGGCCCCCCCACACAGCAGTCCCAGGGGAGGCTGGGCTCAGCGGGATCTCCACCCCCACCTTCCCCATGCTGTCCCAGGCTCCCGCTGAGGTCTGGCCAGCAGTTCCAGGCACAGACAAAAAGAGACTCTAGAAAAGTGCAGAGAGACAGACATGACGGCTTCCCTTGAGAGCCTGTCTCCCACTCAGGCTGGGGCTTCCCAGGGAGGCCTCTACCCTCTGGCTGGCAGCTCTAGGAGGGAACTTCCCGCAGACTGAAGCTTCTCTGGCAGACACTGTGGTCTCCATCAGCAAAGTGGTCCATTCCAAGAGCACAGAACTGAAGCAGGAGCTGTGTCAGAGAAGCTGGTCTTAGGCTTCCGGAGGAAAACCCTCACTTCCAGTCTGGAGGGCAGCCCGGGCTGTGGCCTGAGGATGAGCTGGGGCTGGGGGAGGCTCGGGCCTGCCGACCCAGCTGCTGTTTGTTTTCCTCCTTCTGGGCTCCTTCCCAAAGCAAACAAGCCCAGCTGGGAAAATGAAGGGGATTTGTAGGAGAGGGAAATGCGACGGCCAAGTGGCTCGACCCGGGCACCTCTATGCTCCCCTGGAGAGGGCTCCAGCTGGAGCTCCGTCCCCTGCTGGTGACCCCCGTGGGCAGATTCCCAAACTGGCAGACAACCCCAAAACAGGACTCCTGGGAATGGAAAAACACGTCACCCAACACCAGGAAACAACAGTAAAAGGCTGACATGTGTTGGTGACGCACAACACACAAGCACTCTCATTCTGCTGTGTCCAACCACCTCCAGTGGGGCTGGGGCAGCCCGGGGTTCATGCGCAGCCCACTCCTCAATCACAGCAGCTCCGGCCCCAGCTGACTGACGCCCACTCCCTGGGGAGCGATTCTGCAGGGTGTGATTCTGCAAGGATCCCTACATGACCCTCTTCTGGGGCAATCCATCTGTTTATTATACAACACATGCTGGAAAACCAGGATTGGAATAAAGGTTTGGCTGAAATCCGTTACTGTAGGCAGGGTGCAGCGGCTCACCTCTATAATCCCAGCACTTTGGGAGGCCAAGGAAGGTGGATCCCTTGAGCCCAGAAGTTCGAGACCAGTCTGGGCAACATGGTGAAACCCTGTCTCTACAAGAACATGCAAAACTTAGCTGGGCATGGTGGCATGTGCCTGCAGTCCCAGCTATTTGGGAGGCTGAGGTGGCAGGATTGCTTGAGCCCAGGAGGTGGAGGTTGTAGTGAGCTGAGATCATACCACTGCACTCCAGCCTGGACAACAGAGTAAGACCCCATCTCAAACAAACAAACAAAAACTGCTACTGTATACAGAGCATGAGCTCATACGGATCAAGGCTCACAAATAAAAGGATGCCAAGGAAAGACGAAGCGACCTTAATGAAAGTTGCCTTTTAGGTTTATGGGCAATTTTTTTCCTTTTCTCTTAAACTTTTCTAAACTTCCCAGTTTTTTTTTTGTTTGTTTGGTTTGTTTTGTTTTTTAACAATGATCAGATATTACATTTCTTTTCTTTTTCTTTTTTGAGACAGGGTCTCACTCTGTTGCCCACACTGGAGTACAGTGGCACAATCATGGCTCCCTGCAGCCTTGAACTTCTGGGCTCGAGTGACCCTTCCACTTCAGTCTCCCGAGTAGCCAGGACCACAGGCACATGCCACCATGCTCGGCTAATTTTTTTTCTTTTTTTTTTTTTTTTGAGATGGAGTTGTGCTCTGTCGCCAGGCTGGAGTGCAGTGGGGCGATCTCGGCTCACTACAACCTCTGCCTCCTGGGTTCAAACGATTCTCTTGGCTCAGCCTCCCAAGCAGCTGGGACCACAGGTGCACACCACTACACCCAGCTAGTTTTTTGTATTTTAGGAGAGACAGGCTTTCACCATGCTGGCCTGGATGGTCTCGATCTCCTGACCTTGTGATCCACCCACCTCAGCCTCCCAAAGTGCTGGAATCACAGGTGTGAGCCGCCACACCCGGCCTTTTTTTCTATTTTTAAAGAGATGGGAGCTTGCTATACTGCACAGGCTGTTCCCGAACTCCTGGCCTCAAGCAATCCTCCTGCCTCAACCTTCAGAGTGACTGGGATTACAGGCGTGAGTCACTGCCTCCAGCCAGATACCACTTTCTCAATCAAAGGAGGAGGAGTCTCCCCTAAATAAGCAGCTTGCTTATTTATTTATGTATTTATTTTTATTTTATTTTCTTTTTTAAAGACGGGGTTTCACCATGTTGGTCAGGCTGGTCTTGAACTCCCGACCTTACGTGATCCGCCCGCCTTGGCCTCCAAAGTGCTTGGATTAGAGGCATGAGCCACCACGCCCGGCCAGCAGCTTATTTATTGATTGCCAAGCCCCTTCCCAACGTTGCCCTGATCACTGTCACTGTCTCCATAGTGGGGAAAGACACAGAAAGTTGAGTTTCAGCTGGGTGTGGTGGCTCGTGCCCATAATCCTAGCACTTTGGGAGGCTGAGGTGGGAGGAATGTTTGAGCTCAGGACTCTGTAAGACCAGCCTGGGCAACACAGCAAGAACCTGTCTCTACACAAAACTTTAAAAATTAGCTGGCATGGAGGTGTATACCTGTGGACCCAGCTACTCAGGAGGCTGAAGTGGGAGGATCCCTTGAGCCTAGGAGTTCAAGGATGCAGTGAGCTGTGATCACGCCATTACACTCCAGCCTGAGCAATAGAGTACCTACCTCAAAAGAAAAGGAAAGGAGGCTGGGTGTGGTGGCTCACGCCTGTAATCCCAGCATTCTGGGATGCCGAGGTGAGTGGATCACTTGAGGTCAGGAGTTCAAGACCAGCCTGGCTAACATGTTGAACCCCCGTCTCTACTAAAAATATAAAAGTTAGCCAAGCGTGGTGGTGGGCGCCTGTAGTCCCAGCTACTTGGGAGGATGAGGCAGGAGAATTGCTTTAACCTGGGAGGAAGAGGTTGCAGTGAGCCTAAATCGAGCCAGTGCACTCCAGCCTGACAATAGAATGACACTCCATCTCAAAAAAAAAAAAAAAAAAAAAGTCTGGGCATGGTGGCTCACACCTGTAATCCCAGCACTTTAGGAGGCTGAGGTGGGCGAATCACGAGGTCAGGAGTTCGAGACCATCCTGGCCAACACGGTGAAATCCCATCTCTACTAAAATACAAAAAATTAGCCAGGGATGAGGGAACGGAGAAGAGAGGAGGAAAGAAAACTGAGCTTCCTACCCTGAGGGACCCAAAGGCCAAGACACCAGGAGGCTGAGCACTGGGGAGTGGTCCGCCAGCCTTCCCTTCAGATCTGGCACAGGAAGTCGCCGCACAAGGAGATCCTCCATGTCCCCAGACTCAACCACGTCCCGGGAGAGGCCTCTCAGTGTCACTTGCGGAACACAAGCCCTGGTGGCCTGCCCAGCCACACTGCTTTTTCTCTTCACAGGAGTCACGGGGCCAGCTCGCAGATGCTTCTCCCTCTCACTACCAGGTCGCTCTTCCCCCAAAATATTCAAGATAAGGAGTCTCCCCAAAGGGCCATGATTCCTGCCTGCCCTCCCTGCCCGACAGGACGGCCCTCATCAGAGAAGAGTCAATGCTGAGCCTCCGCCTTTCCCTCTTACCCCTCAACTCAAGATCTGTCTTTAGCAGGCAGAAAGCCCTTCCTCCCATCTAGACTGCGTCCCTTCTGACTGTAAGAGCCTCATGCTGTAGCCCTCATGTCCTCAGGGGGGTGGAAACCTGCAACCTCACGCCCTCTCGGTAGCAGTCAGCAGGATGGGGTGCATTCTCTTTTCTTCTCTGTCTCAAGTCCCATGAGCCTTCACAAACAATCATCCCCAGGCCCGGGGTCCCTGCCTGCCCTCACGGGATGCAGAAGAACAGTGGCGGTAGGCTCGGTACTCCGGCTGCACCATCACATAAAGAGAACCCATTTCCCAGACCCCAAAGCCACGCCCATTCTGGTGTCAGATGTCCAGCTGGCAGCGACACCATAACCAGGACAATCTGACACCAGCTCCTCCCTAGAGGGCCGAGGCTCTGGCAGACAGGCAGCACGCATGCCCCCCACCTCCATCACCAGAAAGGCCCTCCCGGCAGCTGCCTAGCTCAGGTCTCTTGGGCTCCAGAGCAGAGGACAGCCAGTTCCCCGTCAAGAGCAGCCTGGCAGCACTGCCTGGCCCACTCCAGCAGGGCATTAGCCCAGGCCTAAATCAGACTCCCGTTTCCCTCCACTCCCCACAGAGCAGCACCCCGTTATCTTGGCACAGCCCCAGCTCCCAGCAAAGCAGGCAACTCCCACCTCTTACACAGGGACAAGCCCAAAACACCCATGGTTCTACCTAAGTCAAGCTAGGAGGCAGCACAGCTTTGACCCCGGCCTCCTGTTTCCCGCTCAACTGCTCAACCTCCCCGCAACATTCACCACAGCCCTGGCCTTAGGGAGATGCCTCCTCCACCGGGAACTAAAGATCAAGCCACTGGGGAGGTTTCAGAGGGCTGGTGGCCAGGACAGGTATCACTCGTGCCTACCAAACCTGCCCTACATTCACCAGCCACATGATTTATTCTCTTCTCCCCAATCAGCCAGAGGCTCTCAAAAGGGAGTGCAGAAAAATCCTTTCCACTCACACCTGTAACCCCAGCACTTTGGGAGGCTGAGGCACGTGGATCACCAGAGGCCAGGAGTTCGAGACCAGCCTGCCCAACATGGCAAAACCCTGTCTCTACTAAAAATACAAAAAATTAGCCAGCTATGGTGGCCCGAGCCTATAATCCCTGCTACTTGGGAGGCTGAGGCAGGCTCACTTGAACCCGGGAGGTGGAGGTTGCAGTGAGCTGAGATTACGCCACTGCACTTCAGACTGGTGACAGAGCGGACTCCATCTCAGGAAAAAAAAAAAAAATCCTTTTCAGAGCTGCATGAGGCAATATAGCAGGATGGGTTCTGGGCTTGGAATCAGAGGACCCAAGCGCCAGTCTTGGTGCTGCTTGGGTCTCACTGTACGACCTTGGGCAAATTACTTATGTTCCCTGAGTTTCAATTTCCTCATCTGTAGAATGGGGATAATGATATTCGCTTCTTTTTTTCTGAGACAGAGGCTCACTCTGTAGCCCAGGCTGGAGTACGGTGACAGCTCACCGCAGCCTTGACCTCCCTGGACTCAGCTAATCCTCCCACCTCAGACTTCCCAGTAGCCGGGACCACAGACGTGCACTACCATGCCCGGTTAATTTTTCTATTTTTTGTAAAGATGGGGTTTTGCCATGTTGCTCAGGCTGGTCTGGCACTCCTGGGCTCAAGCGACCTGCCCCTCTAGGCCTCCTAAAGTGCTGGGATTACAGGTTTGAGCCATCGAGCCTGGGCAGCCTTAAGTTTGAAGTGAGACTAGCTAATGAAAGTGCTGGGTTTCTGTAAAGTCTTACCTTGATCTTGAGTTATCATTTGTCAAGTACTTACTGGGCAGATAGGTATTAGTATTCCCATTTTGACAAAGAGGTCACTGAGGCTCAGGTAATGTAATGAGAGACAGAGGTGGGTCTCAAACCCAGCTCAGTTCAAGCCCAAAGCCCTGTGCTCAGAACTGCCCCACCATCCCATCTCTCCAAATAAACAGTCCTTCTGTAGACTAGTCAATGGACCGATCTCATCCTAAGGTGGCTCCAGGGCGGGAAAAAGGCTGGCAGCCCTAGCCTGTCCTTTTTCGTTCCTATGCACTGAGTTCTCAAAGCCTCGGCCCTGGCATTCCAAACAGAAGTTCCAGAGGGAATGGGGTGGAGCCAGGGTGCAGGGGAGGGGTGGAGTGGGGGCGGGAGGGCTCAAGTCACCCAAGCTGGGGCTTGATCTAGCAAGAAATGACTAATTGGATCCTACCTTCTCCTCCTCCCCCGCGCCCCCAGTCCAGTCAGTGGCCAGTTTTCACCAGGCACCTCCTAACAGTACTTCCTCAGTAGTATCTTTTCATCACAGCCACAAACCAGATTAGCTAAACTAATCATTTAGCCAACACAATTACAATGCCCTCCCATCCTCCACCTTGGCACAGAGAAGAGGGAAAGCAGGTTATTTTTGCCCAAACTCCGTGCCCTGTTGCTCCCCAGAGATGGACAGCACCCCCTTCCCAAGCAGAAAAGGATCTGAGTTTCCACACTGGCTTCCCCCTGGCCCAGGGCTGTGCATGATTCCCCACCCAGGACAAAGGGGCTGAGTCTGGCCCCCCAGCCTCACTCCCCCATCTACAGCAAAGAAAGAGGTGGCAGGCTTTTCCCCTCCAAGCACTCTGGATCCCCAGCTCCGAAATCTTTCTCCCACCCCCAGGACTGAGAGAGAACCCAACTCCTGTATTTCCTCTCTGTTCCCAAGGCTGGGCTCCAAATCCTGCAAAACGACCGCACTTAGGACTTTTTTTTAACCAGGGTTGAAAGCCTGGTGAAGACCCCCAATTCTGGAGGGGAGGGGTCTCAGGAAATTGGGAGTAGGGAAGGTGGCGGGGGTGGCGGGGGGGGGCATGCATCTCTGCCTGAGGGAGTCTAGCATTGAAGAAACCTTCCCCCCAAAAGCCTTCCTCCAGTCTCACTTTCCCCATCAAATTCTTTCAGGAAAGGGGGTGGGAAAGGTCTGCACAGGCCTCCAGAAAGCATGCACCTTCATAATTCAGAAACCAAATGGAAGGCAAGGCCCACAGCCTCATGCTCTTCTGCCTCAATTACCAGCCAGCTAAGTAATGTGGGGGATGGGGTAGAGAAAAAAAAAAGACAAGAACATCCATTCCCCCCACCTTCCTAGCTGGGCCCAGCCCTGCCCCACCCCCATTCCTGGGGAGGGGGCAGAGCTTGAGAGAGAGCCACTTAACGCAGGCCTTGTCTGAGGGGGTGTGGTGGTCCCCGGAGGCAGGAAGAGAAGGAAGAAGCTGCTTCCCCTCTCGGCCCTTTCCACCCACCCCACCCCGGCCCCCACCTCAGGCCCCTGGGGCGCAGCTAACAGGATGAATGTGGGGGCAGGGAAGCCTGGGTCAGAGCGCAGGCAAAGGCCCAGGTTCAGTCGGGGGCCGGCTGGGGGAGGGGACTTTGCACCAAGAAGGACCTCCTAAGCCTTAAGGAAGTTCTGGGCAAGGAGACGGGAAAACCCCCAGAGAACGCTGCTGTGAATACTTCCTCCTGCAAAGTTTGTTTTGGGTGATTTTTCCAACAATAAGAGGTTAGAGAAGAAGACCATTCCTGTTCCCCTACCAACACTCTGGCAGCCACAGCTACTGGAAACTGAGCCAGGTGACCCTCAATGCTTCACCCGTGCACAGACCCCTCCCCCTAGGCCGAGCCACGGGTGCCAAACACCAGCTGGACACTGGGCCGAGCCCTGCACCAGCCCCCACTGTCACTCCATCCCACCTCCGCTGGAGAAGCCAGAGCCGGGCACCCACCGGAGCGGAGGGAGGCGCCGCAGGTAGTATCGACGAGGCTCCGGGAGCTGGAGGGCTGGGCCTCTGGACTCCGTGCGCTCACCTGCTCTGCAGGTGGGGCCAGCGTCACTGGGAAAATGTGCGCTCGGCCCCCACAGTTGGGCAAGCTGGGCGCAGACAATAGGGCCCCACCCAGGCCTGGGGGAGTAGAAAGGGAGGGAAAGCAAGGATGACGCGTGGGGTGGGATGTGGGTGGCCCCAAAGAGACCAGCGGCAGCAAGTTTCCCAAACGGTAAATTCCTGACTGCAGCGAGAGCCCTGGGACGCAGTCAAAGCAGGGCAAAGTCTCCCCCTCCAGCTCAGGACGAGAGCCAGGGACGCGGCGTCGGGCAAGCTGCGCGGGCCCCGGGAGAGGAGCGACCCCGGAGGCACCTGCCCGGAGCCCTCCCGCCCTGCTCAGATCTCCGGCTCGCGAAGCTCCTAAGCGCGCCCGGCCCGAACCGCGCGCCCCACTAGCTGCAGCGCCCAGGACCCCAGCGCGCCCCCTGCCGCCGGTGCAGGGTGGTGCTCCATGGCACCCGCCCTCACCTGCCCAGAGACGGCTGGGACCGGCCCCGCGGTCGCTCGCCACCCCTTCTCTCCCCATCGATACCTGCCCTCGATCGCCCGCACCTGAGTTTGGGGCCTGGCCGGGCCGGGTAGAGGTCGAGCCGGGGTGGGAGCCGGCGTGGACAGCGAACTGAGCTCGGCGCGCTCGGGCGGCGGCTGCTCCGGACTCTGGCCAAGGCAGCAACTCAATAACCGAACAAAAGGCGAAGAGACCTGACAGCCAAGCCACGCCCCTCGCCACCTCGAAACTCCGCCCCTGGGGGAGACGCCCACCCGCTGGTGCGAGCTCACTGGCTGTCTCGCCTGACTGTCCCGTCAAGGGGCGGAGCCTCGCGTCCAGTCCTCCTCCACGGCCGCCTCTGTTTATCCGCTTGCCATTGGCCCCAGGGACTGCCAGTCGGCTCTAGGGATGGACTCTAACTTGAGGTCTCATCCTAACACTTCACCTATTGGCAGATAGAAAGTTACTTCCTCCTGATTGGACAAGGGACTGTCAGTAAGACTAAGGAAGAAAACCAATAGAAGGGATGGGGTGTGTCTTGCCCCACCCTTGCTCTGAGCAGGTGAGACTCATTACTCTCCCCTTCCCCCTACCTGTCCAACAGGTAAGTCAGGGGATACCAAGGGAAGGGACAGACGCCTTCACCAGCCAGCCAACTCAGCGTCAGGCATGATGCTTCTTTGGGCTTATTCATCCTTGCCCCAAAGTGGTAATAACATATTTGTATGGCATTTCATAGGCTTTGTGCTGGGTTGGGATTTTTTTCCCCAAAGATGGAGTACTCCTGGGATTTAGAATTAGAAGGCCAGGGTTTGTGTTCTGCCACTTACTATGACCTTAGGCAAGTTACTTCATCCTTCCCCCTGTTTCTCCTCATCTGTAAACTGGGTACATTAACCATATCTACCTCACTGGAGTATGTGGGGATTAAATGAAGTCAGGTTTGTGGAAGCACTCAGAAACTGATAAAGATTAGAATTTAAATTAATGGTATGGGTTTTTTGTTTTTGTTTTAATTCTCGTGACAGCTCTGAAAAATAGGACGAGAAAACGATCCTCATCGTAAAGATGACGAAACCGAGGTTCAGAGAAATCACAAACTACAGAGTGACACACTCCAAGCTAGAACCATCTTTCTCTCATTTGAAGGACCACCAAACCAGCTGTTCCCCTCATGGAAGAAGAGCATAGACATAAAATGTCAAGGCAGTGGGGAAGGGGCAGAGAAAAGGCACAAGATAGAGGCAAAATAGAACAATTGGAGGCGAGACAGAACAATTACTTGACCCAAAAATACAGTATTGGCGTCAGGAGGCTTTGGTGGGCTTGGAAACATCAAGCCACAGATCTGAAGGAAATCCAGCCCTAACATGAAAGAAACGGGGCAGGTGGGGTGCGTTGGTTCGTTGGCTCACGCCTGTAATCCCAGCACATTGGGAAGCCAAGGCAGGTGGATCACCCGAGGTCGAGAGTTTGAGACCAGCCTGGCCAATATGGTGAAACCCTATCTCTACTAAAAATACAAAAAGTTAGGCAGGCATGGTGGCAGGCACCTGTAATCCCAGTTGCCTGGGAGGCTGAGGCAGGAGAATTGCTTGAACTTGGGAGACGAAGGTTGCAGTGAGCCAAGATCTTGCCACTGCACTTCAGCCTAGGCATGACAGAGTGAGACTCCATCTCAAACAAAAAAAAAGAAAAAGAAAAAGAAAAAAAGAAACTGGGCAGCATATCCCTCCACGGTGGGAGAGCCTGGGGCAGAGATCAGAAAGTATTTCTCTGCCAGGCATGGTGGTTCATGCCTGTAATCCTAGCACTTTGGGAGGTCAAGGTGGGCAGATCACTTGAGGTCAGGAGTTCGAGACCAGCCTGGGCAATGTGGTGAAACCCTGTCTCTACGAAAAATACCAAAATTAGCCAGGATGGTGGTGGGCACCTGTAATTCCAGCACTTTGGGAGGCCGATGCAGGCGGATCACCTGAGGTCAGGAGTTTAAGACCAGCCTGGCCAACATGGTGAAACCCTGTCTCTACTAAAAATACAAAAATTAGCCGGATGTGGCAGTGGGCACCTATAATCCCAGCTACATAGGAGGCTGAGGCAGGAGCATCGCTTGAACCCAGGAGGCAGAGGTCGCAGTGAGCCGAGACCGTGCCATTCCACTCCAGCCTGGTAACAGAGTGAGACTCTGTCTCAAAAAAATAAGAACTTCTCACAGGCAGCTTAA
Organism: Sapajus apella; assembly: GCF_009761245.1. Lineage (NCBI taxonomy): Eukaryota > Metazoa > Chordata > Mammalia > Primates > Cebidae > Sapajus > Sapajus apella. Next base: position 2,456,143 of record NW_022436952.1, on the reverse strand, counting down.
GAAGACAAGGACACTTCCTTTCTGTAGTTGATGTGAATCCTGCTCACGCTGCTGGTGGCTGTATGGTGTGTCAAGGGCCCTACAAACATTCCTTCATTCAGCACTTGAGTATTGAGTGTCAACTGTATGTTAGGCACTGGTGAACACAGAAAGTAAAACCTGGTGACACAGAAAATAAAAATGATCCCAACCTTCACTGAGCTCATAGAATGATACGCAGAAGCAACCTGTGTGTGGGTGCTGGGGGAATGGTGGTTTAGAAAAGGGTCCCCAATCGGCCGGGCGCGGTGGCTCAAGCCTGTAATCCCAGCACTTTGGGAGGCCGAGGCGGGTGGATCACGAGGTCAAGAGATCGAGACCATCCTGGTCAACATGGTGAAACCCCGTCTCTACTAAAAATACAAAAAATTAGCTGGGCATGGTGGTGCGTGCCTGTAATCCCAGCTACTCAGGAGGCTGAGGAAGGAGAATTGCCTGAACCCAGGAGGCGGAGGTTGTGGTGAGCCGAGATCGTGCCATTGCACTCCAGCCTGGGTAACAAGAGCGAAACTCCGTCTCAAAAAAAAAAAAAAAAAAAAAAAGAAAAGGGTCCCCAATCAACAAAGCTCTACAGCCTCAAAGGTAGCACACAGGATGGGCTGGATGAAGGTACCTTAGCAGCATCCTTGACCATTTTCCCCCCAGAGAAAGGACTGGCAGCTGAATATTCTCCCTTCTGAAGTTGTACCATCCAAGAGCAGGGCCAGGGAGATATGGACATCCCTGGAGATATGTGACCATCCCATACCTGGGGCCACTGCCCTTTGCTTGTTTCCCCAACTTCCCCTCCTCTAGCTTACCTCCCTGTCTTTATCCCTGCCTTACCCCTGCCCCATCCACCTGCTTGTCACCCTGTCACATAGAGCTGTGGCCAGGCCACAGCTGGGGAGAGAAAGGGCTCACAATCCTGGACTGCTGAAGCTGCCAGGGTTTCATTTCTTCCCCCTCCTGCCCATCTCCCACCTTCCCATCTCCACACAGGCACACGAACATACTTCCCAGCCCCAAGCCTGGCCTAACTCCTTCCCATTTCTCCTGACCTCAGCAAACAGGCAGGGTAGGGCTGGTTGACTGCAGAGAGGGGTGGAGTAGCCCATGTGGGTGGAGGAGCAGAAGTAACGCTTCAGAATAAAGCCTGCGCTGTGTGTGTATGTGTGTGTGTGTGTGTGTCCAGAACATGTTGCAACACACCAGCCCCAGAGCTAAACACACAGGTTAGGACTGGCGGAGGCGCCACCACAGCAGCAGCAAAGACTGGGATTAGAACTGAGTCCCTCCTCCCAGATCAAGTGAGTCTCTTCATATTTATTAAGCACCTACTACGTGCCTGGCAGGCACTGAGGATTCATCTGTATCTGAGAATACAGAAAAAAAATCAGAAATCATGTTTCCTAGCATCAGCTGTCTACATAGGGACTTTGGTCTCTTAGGAGGGGGAGGTATGTAGGGATAGGATTGGGGGTTGCTCTGACCACAGTCTCCCCTGTAGCTTGAACTTGAAGAAAAGGCCCCAAGCTCGTCTTATCCAGTCCCCTGCCTGCAAACCTTTAAAGGTAAGAATTCTCTGTATGGGCGGGGCACGGTGGCTCAAGCCTGTAATCCCAGCACTTTGGGAGGCCGAGGTGGGTGGATCACGAGGTCAAGAGATCGAGACCACCCTGGTCAACATGGTGAAACCCTGTCTCTACTAAAAATACAAAAAATTAGCTGGGCATGGTGGTGCGTGCCTGTAATCCCAGCTACTCAGGAGGCTGAGGCAGGAGAATTGCCTGAACCCAGGAGGCGGAGGTTGCGGTGAGCCGAGATCGCGCCATTGCACTCCAGCCTGGGTAACAAGAGCGAAACTCCGTCTCAAAAAAAAAAAAAAAGAATTCTCTGTATGACAAAGGTCCGGGAAAGAAGAGCCTGCGGCCTCCCTTATGGTGAATGCCCCTGTCTCTTTGTTCTAATGTCCAGACTCGATTCCTATTCCTGCAGTTTCAACTCCTTCCTCTTGCCCAGAGCTCAGCGGAAGCAGAGTCCGTGCGCTGCCAAAAACACATATGGTTAACTCAACCTTGCAGCTTGCTAGTGATTCAGAGTAGAGAATGTAAGGGTACCACATGGCCCATCCCAAGCTGCTGCAGAGACAGAAGTAACTGGCGCAGAGGGGTTCAGTGAGGGGCTGTGGAAGGGAGGCTCATTTCTTGGGGAGGGCGCACACCGTCAGCCAGTGTCCAGGACCACCAGGCCATCGTCCTCTGCTTATCTCACAAGCCCATCATCTTCCAGAAGGCCTCTGGGCCATACAAGGAGATGGGAGTTTCTGTTCTCCATTCAAACATAGTCTTTAGTCTGTGGGGGCCCTTTCCCCAGAGATAAGCAGAGATTTAGATCTACACAAGCCACATACACACACACACAACCTTCTATGCTCACACCTCAGGGATATACATTTGCGGATGCAGATTCAGATACACAAACACCAGCTTTCTCTCTCCAACACACACACACACACACACACACACACATACACACACACCCCCCTTCTTCCCACCTCTTCAGCCTCAGGTAGCCTAAGACATGACCACTTATATAAAGGGGAGCCCAGGGTGAACAGCTGGGTTGCCAACCTTCAGGCTGATCATGATACCTTTTCATCACCCAGTAGCCTCTTCCCCGGGCTTTGCAGCAGCAGAAAAGGAAATCACACAATGGGAGGTTCTTCCCAGATGGCAGACTTGGAAGAAAGGCAATGCAGAATGCTAGAGGTACCTTGGGCGTGAGCCATCTCTCAGCCCAGAGGCAAAGCCATCCTTTTCTTTTTTTTTTTCTTAGAGACAGGATCTCGCTCTGCCGCCAAAACTGGAGCACAGTGGCAAAATCACAGCTCACTGTAGCCTCGACCTCCTGGGCTCAAGGGATTCCCGCCCACCTCAGCCTCCTGAGGAGCTGACCACAGGTGCCACCACTCCCAGCTAATTTTTTTTTTGTAGAGATGAGGTCTTGCCATGTTGCCCAGGTTGGTCTGGAACTCCTGGTTTCAAGTGATCCCCACCTTGGCCTATCAAAGTGTAAAGATTACAGGTATGAGCCACCACGCCTGGCCAGAGCCATCCTTAGACCCAGGGAAGAGAGTTTCTCTCCAGGTCCTGGCCTTTAAAAGGCCTCCACGCCAGCCCTCCTGGGGTTGCCCTCTCCACACAGGGGCAAAGGGACAGAGGAGCCTGCATGGACTTCACATCCCTTCTAGACCACACTCCAGGGACAGCACCAGCCACTCTGGAGTTCCTGCCCAGCACTGACCTGACTTTTAGGCCTGCAGGTCCCTGGCTCTGGTCCTTCTCCCCAGAAGCACAGTGGCACCAGTGCTACAGTGCATGGACACACTTGGGCCAAACGAGGAGCATGACAAGGGGCAGTTATGACAAGGGGCAGTTATGACAAGCGGCAGTTATGACAAGCGGCAGTTATGACAAGGGGCAGTTATGGCTGGGATGGGGAGATAGAGGCAGCATGGACACGTGGGCTAGGGAATCTCCATGCATGGGCTGGAGGCCCTTGTGGCGCAGGCAGAGCTGGAGATGGGAAGGAAAGGAAAATGGCCTAGCATTCTCCACGGCTGCCGTGCCCTGACCATGAGAACCTGGGACTCCATCATGGACTTTCAGGTCATCGTGGGGGTGCACCTATCAAGGTACATGTGACCTAGCAGTTTGGGAGCGTGCTCCATTTTTTTTGTTTTTTGGTTGTTTTTTTTTTTTTTTTTTTTAAAAGATGGGATTTCACCGTGATGGCCAGGCTGGTCGTGAACTCCTGACCTCAGGTGATCCACCCACCTCAGCCTCCCAAAGTGCTAGGATTACAGGCATGAGCCACCGCTCCCAGCCTTGGGGGTTTTTTTGAGCCAGATCTTGCTCTGTCATCCAGGCTGGAGTGCAGTGGTGCGATCTTGGCTCACTGCAACGTCCACCTCCCAGGTTCAAGCAATTCTCCTGCTTCAGCCTCCCAAGTAGCTGGGATTACAGGCACGCACCATTAGGCCCAGCTAATTTTTGTATTTTTAGTAGAGACATGGAGTTTCATCATGTTGGCCAGGCTGGTCTCCAACTCCTGACTTCAGATGATCTGCCCGCCTTGACCTCCCAAAGTGCTGGGATTCCAGGCGTGAGCCACCACGACCGGCCTGGGAGCGTGCTGTGTAACTTACCTACATCTATGGCTTGTGGCCTTATTTGTGCCCCTGCCCCTGCCCACTGGCTTTGGGGGTGGTGCTTTATTCAGGAGGCCCCCTTCAGGGCTCAGGGAGGACACAGCTGCAGAAGAGGCTGCCGGCTCCCAAACTTTGCTGGCAGGAGTGGGCCCAAGCATGGCCTGAAGCTGGGAAGGGAGCAGGATGGTGCAGGGCCCTGGAGGGAGGCAGGGGGGAGATGGTCTCCTGCCTGTTTTCCTGCCTGTCCAGGGGAGGGGCCTTGAGGCCAGAGGCTGCCCACAGCCTGGTCCTATGGGCGTGTATCTCTTAATTACAGACATAGCTCCAGCGACACTTCACTGCAAGGCGTGTGGGTGGGGATGGAATGTCAAAAGGAAAACAGGAGGTAAGAAAACAGAGATAGGACGGGCCAGAAATAGTACAGGCCAGGGTGAGACAGCAGCGGCCAGGGGTGCTGGAGGGAGAGGCTGGAGGAGGCGCTGTCCAGACTCTCCAGAGAATGCCTGTCCTAAGCTGCCCCTCCTTACCCCTGCAAGCCCCCAAAGCTGCAACATCAGGACTGCTGGCATCTAGATCGTGCTCTGGAGCCGGTTCGCCGACTCTCTAAGCGACATCTTCCTCCTGAGTGGTTTTGGAGGTGGGGAGGGGTGACTGAGCCCTTGCCACCTGAGTCACCCGGTTCCTGCTCCTGGTCTGGGCGACTCCACACACAGGCTGACACAGCTGAGGCCCCACCCGCCTTGCCAGCCTGCCCACTCCTCCCTCTTCCCAGAGCCAGGAGAGATGCCTGCCCTGACAAGGCACGATTCCCACGGAGAGGCCATCCCTCCCACGCACACACACAGCCGGAGGCAGCCGACTCTCCCCCACCTGTGCAGAGCCTTGGGAAGAGGAAGAAGGCATAGTCATAGAGCCCCCTTTTCTCCGCATCTATGAAGAAACTAAGGCCGGAGCCAGGAGAGGGACTTCCCTAAGATCACACAAGCAAATTCCTGGCAGCGCTGGGGCTTGAACCTTGGTCTTTGCCAGCCAGTTCACCTCCCCCACCAATGTAGGTCTCTTTCCAGCCCAGGGAAGACGAAGGCGGGCAGCAATCGGGGAGGAGACTGAGAACTGATTTTGCCGGCTGGATTTTGTCAGCCCGAGGTGTGACTCCAGGGGAACCTTGGAGTTAGAGAGCCAGGGCTGGAGGAGGGGTGGGCAGCTCTGCGAGGTCAGCGACCCAGGCCTTCCTTCCTCTAAGCTGACCAGCGGATGGCACCACCCCGAGCCTCTGCCACCCCCACCTCTCGCCCTCCCGCCCTCTCTGCCTCCCACGTCTCTCTGAGCGCCGGACTCCACCTGGCTGAGAACTGGGACAGGACTCGGCAGCCCTTGGCCTTGTACTTTCATCCCGCCTTTCCCAGTCCCATCCCACGGCCCCCGAGGAATTTGAGAGTTGAGATCCTTGAATATTTCATCAGCACTTGAGCCTCCCGTGGAAGCAGCAGCCAACTTACAGCTCATGGAGCATTTCTGGCCCCAGCAGAGAACCTGGAAGCAGCCAGGGGGAGGGGAGGGCGTGTGGGGGAGGGTGAAGCCTGGGCCAGGGCCGCTGATAAGGGTGGATGGAGAAGAAGGCTGCTGGGACCAAAGTGTGTGTGAGCTGGGGAAAAGGGGCTCCAAGGCCGGGGACAGTTCCGTTTTTGAGGATACAGATGTATTTTAAAATGAGCAAACTGTCATTATCAAAATAATTGTGCTCAAGGTTAAAGTCATATGACAGGGTTTTCTGACTTCAGTCCTGCCCCTGTCTCTGTGACTAGGTTGATAACCTCATTCAGAAATAATGTAAAAAATTTTAATGGGAGGGGTTTTTGAAGGGCTGCAAGGCCCTCAAATGACTCCCTACTGCCTGGGACCAGGGAAGAAAGGCCAAATTCCCCAGTTAGATTGGCTGAACCTTGCCTCTTCCCAGCCTCCTCCTCCAGGAAGGCCAGGAGGATTTAGCCAAGTAGTCAAGGGAAAAGAAAGGAATTTGTCTTGGCTTATCTCACCCCAGAAACACAATATCACACCTTTATTCTGAAAAAAGAAAGGTGAAGTCCGGGCACGGTGGCTCACACCTGTAATCCCAGCACTTTGGGAGGCTGAGGCAGTCAGATCACAAGGTCAGGAGATCAAGACCATCCTGGCCAACATGGTGAAACCCCATCTCTACTAAAAAATGCAAAAATTAGCTGGATGTGGTGGCATGTGCCTGTAATTCCAGCTACTCGGGAGGCTGAGGCAGAAAAATCGCTATGCTGATCAGGTGTCCAAACTAAGTTTGGCATCAATATGGTGACCTCCTGGGATCAGGGGACCACCAGGTTCCTTAAGGAGGGGTGAACTGGCCCAGGTCAGAAACAGAGCAGGTCAAAACTCCTATGCTGATCAGTAGTGGGATCGAGCCTGTGAATAGCCACTGCACTCCAGCCTGGTCAACATAGCGAGACCCTGTCTCTTAAAAACAAAATTTTTTTAAAAGATAAAAATTAAAAAAGGCCGGGCACGGTGGCTCCCGCCTATAATCCCAGCACTTTGGGAGGCTGAGGCGGGTGGATCGCGAGGTCAAAAGATCGAGACTATCCTGGTCAACAAGGTGAAACCCTGTATCTACTAAAAATACAAAAATTAGCTGGGCATGG
>NW_022436952.1:2419908-2447408 GCF_009761245.1 Sapajus apella | reverse complement strand
CCCTGCAACCACCATCTCCTGGGTTCCAGTGATTCTCCTGCCTCAGCCTCCTGAGTAGCTGGGATTACAGGTCTGCGCCACCACACCTAGCTAATTTTTGTATTTTTAGTAGAGATGGGGTTTCACCACGTTGACCAGGCTGGTCTTGAACTCCTGACCTCAGGTGATCCACCCGCCTCAGCCTCCCAAGGTGCTGGGATTACAGACATGAGCTGTGCCCGGCACAACTATTTTTCAAATCTAAGAGTGGAACTTCTTCTCCTGGAATTTACTGAATTTGCAGGAAGCCCACGGGACTCCCTCCCACCTCCGCAGTCATCACTCTTAGGATTCAGGAAGTTGTTAGTCTAAGTGATCCCAGCAATTCTGTCCAAGGCTCCTCTTCATTCATTTCTTCCTTCTGTCCTCCCTCCCTTCATTTCTTCCTTCTTTCCTCCCTTCCTTCTTTCTTCCTTTCATTTTTTTCTTTCCCCCTCCCTGCCTCCTTCAGCAAGCTGAGCTGTGGCATTACAGGGGACTTTTTTTTTTTTTGAGACGGAGTTTCATTCTTGTTACCCAGGCTGGAGTGCAATGGCGCGATCTCGGCTCACCGCAACCTCCGCCTACTGGGTTCAGGCAATTCTCCTGCCTCAACCTCCTGAGTACCTGGGATTACAGGCACGCGCCACTATGCCCAGCTAATGTTTTGTATTTTTAGTAGAGACGGGGTTTCACCATGTTGACCAGGATGGTCTCGATCTCTTGACCTCGTGATCCACCCGCCTCGGCCTCCCAAAGCGCTGGGATTACAGGCTTGAGCCACCGTGCCCAGCTATAGGGGATTTTATTTTATTTTTTGAGACTTACTTTGTCACCCAGGCCCAGGCTGAAGTGCAATGGCCTGATCTTGGCTCACTGCAACCTCTGCCTCCCAGGCTCCAGTGATCCTCCCACCTCAGCCTCCTGACTAGCTGGGATTACAGGCATGCTCCACCATGCCCAGCTAATTTTCTTTTTGTTTTTGTTTTTGTTTTTGTTTTGAGATGGAGTTTTGCTCTTGTTGCCCAGGCTGGAGTGCAATGGTGCAATCTCAGCTCACTGCAACCTCCACTTCGCAGGTTCAAGCAATTTTCCTGCCTCAACCTCCCAAGTAGCTGGGATTACAGCCATATGCCACCATAACTGGCTAATTTTGTATTTTTAGTTGAGATGGGGTTTCACCATGTTGGCCAGGCTGGTCTTGAACTCCTGACCTCAGGTGATCTGCCCGCCTCCGCCCCCCAAAGTGCTGAGATTACAGGTGTGAGCCACCGCGCCTGGCCTAATTTTCCTATTTTTTGGTAGAGACGGGCTTTCACCATGTTGCCCAGGCTGGTCTTGAACTCCTGGGCTCAAGTGGTCCAGCCACCTGAGCCTCCCAGAGTGTTGGGATTATAGGTGTGAGCCATGGCACAGGGCTCTGTAGGGGAGTCATCTCCACACCCTGCAGCCCTCCATCTCCTCTCCCTGGCCCCAGCTGACAGCCGGGTTGGCTGGGCGAGATGGCTCATCATGCCTGTAATCCCAGCATTTTGGGAGGCCGAGGGGTGTGGCTCATGAGGTCAGGAGATTGAGACCAACCTGGCCAACATGGTGAAACCCCATCTCTACTAAAAATATAAAAATTTGCTGGGCGTAGTGCTGTGTGCCTGTAGTCCCAGCTACTCGGGAGGCTGAGGCAGGAGAATCACTTGAACCTGGGAGGCGGAGGTTGCAGTGAGCCAAGATCTCGCCACTGCACTCCAGTCTGGTGACACAGCAAGACTCCATCTCAAAGAAAAAAAAAACACAGGCCAACCCCTGTGACCAGGGCTTTCTCCCCCTTCTCTGAGCAGCACTGATTTAGCGAGAAAAGGTCCAAATCCAGCTCAGTCACCCATCACCTCAAGGAACCCTGGACAAATTGCCTCTTATTCCTCAGCCCCACCTGGAGTGGAGGGGAACTGACATCTACATCTCAGGACTATTTTAAGGGTTATCAATAATTTCTCAAGAGGCCTGGCATGGAGGCTCATGCCTGTAATCCCAGCACTTTGGGAGGCCAAGGCGGGAGGATCACTTGAGCCCAGGAGTTTGACACCAGCTTAGGCAACACAGCAAGACCCTATCAAAAAACAAAAAAAATTGGGCCGGGTGTGGCGGCTCACGCTTGTAATGCCAGCACTTTGGGAGGCCGAGGCAGGTGGGTCATGAAGTCAAGAAATGGAGACCATCCTGGCCAAATGGTGAAACCCTGTCTCTACTAAAACACAAAAAATTAGCTGGGTGTGGCGGTACACGCCTGTAGTTCCAGCTACTCAGAAGGCTGAGGCAGGAGAATCGCTTGAACCTGGGAGGGGGAGGCAGAGGTTGCAGTGAGCCAAGATAGTGCCAGTGCACTACAGCCTTGCGACAGAGTGAGACTCTGTCTCAAAAAAAAAAAAAAAAAAAAAAAGAAATTAGCTGGGTGTGCTATTATGTGCCTAGCTACTCGGGAGGCTGAGGTGGGAGGATGGCTTGAGCCTGGAAGGTGGAGGCTGCAGTGAACTGTGACTGTGACTGCACTCCCGCCTGGGTGACAGAGCAAGACACTGTCTCAAAAAATAATAAGCTGCCAAGTGCCTGGCACACAGTAGGCACTTAGGACAGGTGGTAGCTCTGATTTCCTTAGGATGGAGTCTTCCTGCGGCATCTCTCCAAGTCTGGTCCTACTGCATGAGGCCAGCCTCCCCAGAGCCCTTTTGGTTATCCCTAACCTACCCATTATACCAAGATTCTAGGACTGGTGAGGTGCTGGGTGGGGTGTGGGGGCAGGTGGGGAGGTGGACATCAGGGTCGGAGGTGTGGCGGAGGTGAAGCTGTCTGGATGGGTGGAGTTGGGACAATGGGCTGGAGGGCCCCAGAGGGCCCACGCTGGGACTGGCTGGGAGTAGGTCTCACCGGTTTGGGGAGCTGACTGGGCTATGGGGAGACGCTGGCATCTGGGGAGGTAGGAGGGGCTGGCGGCTCCCTGGGAAAGGGGAGCTGAGTCAGGCAAGGCTGGGCCAGTGGCCTGAGCTGAAGGGCTGAGTGGTGCCTAGAGAGGGGCGGGCCTGCTCCCTCACACACGCGCTGCTTCACCCCACACTCAGACGCCACGCTCAGATGCGCACTTGCACAGCTACCCACACACCTCAATTGCAACCCCTCAGCTGTCAGATCCTTTCCCACCTCCGCATCTGCCTTACCCGTCTCATTCACACATTCTGACGTTTATTGTTTACAGCCCGCTGCCCTGCCGGAACGTAAGTCCAGTGGGCCCGGCGTTTGGCCTGCTCTGTTCACTCTTCTATGCCCAGTGCCTCAAGATGCTGGCACATAGTAGGTACTCAATAAATATGTGCTGATTGAGTGAATGAATCCCTCTAAAAACACATTTATTCCCAACACTTTGGGAGGTCGAGGCAGCTGGATCACCTGTCAGGAGTTTGAGATCAGCCTGGCCAACACAGCGAAACATTGTCTCTACCAAAAATACAAAAATTAGCTGGGTGTGGTGGCAGGCGCCGGAGAATCACTTGAACCCAGGAGGTAGAGTTTGCCATGAGCTGAGATTGAGCCATTGCACTCTGGCCTGGACGACAGAGCAAGACTCCATCTCAAAAAACAAAACAAACGAAAACACCCTCATTCATGCATACCTGCGGGCACACATTCACACCCAGACCCGCACATCCACGCAACACAAGCATGCGGGTACTTTCAGACCCACACCCAGCCATCCAGATTCCAAAGCTCGTGCTCATGGCAGGGTCACGTCTGCGCAGACATGCAGAAGCACATCCCGCTCCCTACCCTCTGAAGGGCCAGCCCCTCCCAGAAACGGGCTGGGCCTTGGACCTGACAGCACAGCAGCTTGAAAGAGGTGGGGTGGGGCAGGGCCACTCTGCACCCGGAGGCTGTCAGGAAAGGCTACCACTGCAGATGTGTTTCCCTGGGACCCACCTATGGGAGGAGGGAGTGAGGTCACCGAGCCCCCAGCCTTGACCCAGCCCTTTTTCCAGACTCAGACTCTGCCCCTCCAGCTCCCATCCTGACCAAAGGCCTAGTGGAGGGGTTTGGGGTAGGGCAGGGAGTCCTCCTGGGCACAGAGGTGGACAGGGCCTGGGCCAGTTTGCCTGGCACGTCTGGAGAGAAGGTAGGGGTGGGGCAGTGAGAACCTGCCTTCCCAGCCCTGACTCCACCTTCGAGTAGGAAGACACCTCTGCCACCCTGCCCCCGGGAAGCTGGAAATGTGGGACAGAACTGTCACCCGGCTGGCCTTGGCCCTGGGTTCCTTCCAGAGAGACCCCCTTTGCCCCACCTACCTGCTGTGGAATAGGGGTGGGTGTCTAGCAGTGGGTCCCAGGCTAGGAGGTAGCCACCAGACACCATCATTGCCCGCACACTTCTAGCCTCTGGAACCCACGTAAAATCGGTCAAGAGAGGTCTGGCTGTCCCACTGCACTCCAAGAAGCCCAAAGTAATCAAACCACATCCCTGGGGTTCCTCTGGCTGTGAAGCTGGGGCCCCAACCCGGCTCTGGAATGGGGGAATAGACAGGGCAGCAGCAGGGCCACCTCCCTCTGACTCTAAGGAACCTGCATCAGTAAATGCCCTGAAAGTAAACACCAGGAGCAAATGTCCTTGGCCCCCTCCCACACTTGCCACATTCCCTGAGGGAAGTGATCCTGAACTAGGAAAATACAGGACTTCCCATCTTAGAAATCGGAAACCACCGTCTTCCCAAGCCTGGGGAGGACTGTGTTTTCATGCCCCCTGGCGGCAGGTCTGCAGAGTGGCCTCTCACGCCTCCTAGTGGCGAGTCTGCACACTGCGTCCTCCCTCACACAAGCCTCAGACCCAGGTGCAGAGGACCAGGCAGGGCCTAGATGGTGTCCCTCACCCCACATTTTACAGATGAGGGGGAACGGGTGGAGAGGGAGGGAAGGACTTGTACTGTCACAACTGAGCTCCGCGGAGACTGGACCGCAGGTGCTATGACTCATTCAACAACACTTATTGAGTACCTATTGGTCAATAAACATTTATTGAACCACTAGACTCCTCGTCCAGTGCTCTTCAGGACCCTGGAGGACCCTCTGCAATTCGGTCTGAGACTCCAGTCAGCAGCTGGAACCTTCTCGTCCAGGAAACTGTCCAGGTGAGGGGCTTAGCGGTGAGGGCAGACCCCATCAGCCCACTTGCCAACCTGCAATGCCACCACCATCCTGTGGTCCAGAGACACAGAAGAGGCAGGATGGGTCTGGGGCGCAGTGCTTACAGGTGGGGCAGGACAGGGGCCCGGTCAGCCGTGTCCATCTTTTTTTTTTTTTTTTTACAGAGTCTTGCTTTGTTGCCCAGGCTGGAGTGCAGTGGCATAATCTCAGCTCATTGCAACCTTTGCCTCCCAGGTTTTAGTGATTCTCTGGCCTCAGCTTCCTGAGTAGTGGGGATTATAGGCATCTGCCACTATGCCTGGCTAATTTTTGTATTTTAGTAGAGAAGGGGCATCTCACCATGTTGGCCAGGCTCTCGAACTCCCGGCCTCAAGTGATCCACCCACCTTGGCCTCCCAAAGAGCTGGAATTACAGGTGTGAGCCACCGTGTCTGGTCCATCTTGTTTGTTTGTTTGTTTGTTTGTTTTGAGATGGGGTCTCCCTCTGTTGCCCAGGCTGGAGTGAAGTGGCATGGTCTCAGCTCACTGCAACCTCTGCCTCCTGGGTTCAAGCAATTCTCATGCCTCAGCCTCCTGAGTAGCTGGGATTACAGGCGCCCACCACCACGCCTGGCTAATTTTTTATATTTTTAGTAGAGATGGGGTTTCACCATCTTGCCGAGGTTGGTCTTGAACTCCTGACTTCATGATCCACCTGCCTCGGCCTCCCAAAGTGCTGGGATTACAGGTGTGAGCCACAGTGCCCGGCCCCATCTTAAGTTTTTAATAAATAGTTCTTGTTATTAATTTAAGAAAGATGTTCAGGGAAAAAAAAAAAAAGTTCTTGCTGCTGCTCAGGCTGGTGAGGGTGGGGCCATCGGGCCCAGGCTTCCCAAGCTCGAGGGGTGTGGGGTGCCCCCTTCTCATGCCAGTTCAGGCTCTGGCTCTGAAAAGGAAAGGAGAAAGCACTGGGTTTGGCCCCCACCCACTCCCAGTGGGTGTCCAGGTGCTATCCTGATGGGAAGGGGGTGAGGCTCCCCAGGAACAGGTCTCAGCTGCCCCCAGCTCCGGAGGGGGGGTGCTGCACCTCCACCCCCAGGTGGGACAGGGGCGGCCAACAGGCTGCAGGCCCCTGGAGGATGGGCTCCAGCACCCACACACACCATGAGTTCTGGAGCCCAGCAGGTGAATCTGTCTGTTCCCAGCTTCCCTCCCAGGCTACATCCCCATCCCCCAAGGACTTGTCACTAACCAGCCTCAGCCTCATCACCCTTGGCATCCGGCTCCTGCCACCAGTCAGCATAGATGCTCTCCTCGTAGTCACCCTCCCCCTCAAACTCGGTGTCAGATGGGGCGTCCTCTGGCTCAAGGGGTGGTTCTGTCTCCTCCAGTTCCATCTAGAGCAGTGCCACGGTTGTGGGAGAAACGGGGTCACAGTAGGCCCAAACCCATATGGGCTCCCTTCCTGGCCAATGGGACCTCCCATCCCACCTCTTGGTCCCCAAAGCCCCTCCCCTTCCCCAGTCTCAAGATCTAATGAGACCATTCTGAGGATGTTCCCAAACTGCCCCTCCTTGACTGGCTGCACAGGGCGCCACTGGCAGAATTTGGTGTCAGCATAAACATCACCCCGGCACAGCCCCACCTTTTAAGCACAAATGCCCTGGCGAGAATCTTGCCAATCCATGCATAATGTTTGCTCATGCTGTTTTCCTGCCAGGAACTCCTGCTATCCCCTGTGCCTGCGCAGCCCGCACTGATCCCTCCAAAGCCAGGCGTCGGTTCCAGGCTGAGCCCTTGCTGGTGACCCTGGCTGGGCTGGAGACCTCCTCTGGTGCTGCATGCTGCCCCCTCCAGCAGCAGTTTCTACCTCCCCCCACTAGACTGTGAGCTTGGGAAAGGGACCATGACTTTCAGTAACTTATTCCAGCCCCCAGTCTGGTGTCTGACAAACCACATGGAACAAGCGACAGCCCTCAAAGCAGCTGCCATAGGCCAGACGCAGAGGCTCACACCTGTAATCTTAGCACTTTGGGAGGCCAAGGCAGGTGGATCACCTGAGGTCAGGAGTTCAAGACCAGCCTGGCCAACATGGTGAAACTCCATATCTCTACTAAAAATACAAAAATTAGCTGGGTATGGAAGCACATGCCTGTAATCTCAGCTACTCGGGAGGCTGAGGCAGGAGAATTGCTTGAACCCAAGAGGTGGAGGTTGCAGTGAGCTGAGATGGCGCCACTGCACTCCAGCCTGGGTGACAGTGAGACTCTGTCTCAAAAAAAAAGCAGCGCCGCCATTCACTGTGCACCTACCAGGTGCTGGTTCTTTATCAAGTGCTTTACATACTTGATTCTCAGCCAGGCGCGGTGGCTTACACCTGTAATTGCAGCACTCTGGAAGGCCGAGGTGACCTCACTTGAGGTCAGCAGGTTGAGACCAGCCTGGCCAAAATGGTGAAATCCTGTCTCTACTACAAATACAAAATAAAATTGGCTGGGTGGGTGGCACGTGCCTGTAATCCCAGCTACTCAAAGGCTGAAACCGGAGGATCTCTTGAACCCAAGAGGTGGAGATTGCAGTGAGCCGAGATCACACCACTGCGCTCTAGCCTGGGTGACAGAGCAAGATTCCGTCTCCAGGAAAAATAAAAATACATACTTGATCTTATTTATTTATTTTTTAGACAGAGTCTCAATCTGTCGCCCAGGCTGAAGTGCAGTGGCACCAGCTCAGCTCACTGCAACCTCTGCCTCCAGAATTCAAGCAATTCTCCTGCCTCAGGCTCCCGAGTAGCTGGGATTACAGGTGCCCACGACTGCCTGGATAATTTTTGTATTTTTAGTAGAGACAGGATTTCACTATGTTGGCCAGGCTAGTCTTGAACTCCTGATCTCAGGTGATCCCTCTGCCTTGGCCTACCAAATTGCTGCAATTACATGCATGAGCCACCACGCCCAGCCAGATCTCGTATCATTCTCACCACCATAATATGAGACGGGCATGATTCTCCCCATTCACTGGATGAAGAAACAGAAGCTTGAGAGGTTGCCTGACACTTGTCTGGAGGCCACCCAACTGGTAAGTAGTGGAGCCAGGTCTGGCTAGCTCCTTATCCTGGGTGCTGACAGTATAGATTCTGCCCCCCGCCCCCATGTTTGATGGGTGGGGGTGTGAACAAAGGAGAGGATACATAAACAAGCACTGAACAGCAACACCTCAGAGAAACTCAGGCTGTCAAACCCTCACTCGAAATCAGTATAATACACTATGGTCCTCTGGCCCTGATGCCCTGCGTTCATTCATTCATTCACTGGTTCATTCAAACTGTTTCTGAGCCCAGGCTCCATGCAGGACATGGGAGAGCTGGGAGAGCAGGGAATACCCTGGCCCCATGTCCTGCAGTGCGGTCCTCCTGGAGACTAGCTGGAGAAGGGGGCCAGGCCTGAGATGGACCAGGACTGCAAATCATCCAGGTCCAGGCCACAGGTGGCCAGGGAAGTACACAGAAGCACTGCTAGCCCAGAACAGAGAGCCAGGGCATGCAGCAAGGGCTTCCAGGAGGAGGCACCCTGTGAGCTGCACCTGGGAAGAGCAGGATTAGGACATGTACAGCAGGGGGCATGAGAATGCTCAGGCTGGGGAAGGAAGGGGCGGTCCAGACAAGGGACAGGCAAACCTCTCTCCTTCACAACAGCCGACCACCAGGGGCTGGGGCTCAACACTGGCACACTGGTGGCCCCAGGAAAAGGTGCAAGGTGTCCCCATCACAGCCCAGTCCTGGAAATCAGGAGGCACTCACCTCATCATCTGACTGCAGGTACATGTGGGTGAACTCCAGCAGCTCCCGCAGCTCGGCGGTCTGGTTGTGGTAGAGCATGGCCTCCTGGAAGGAGGGAAGGATGGGTGGGGGGTGAGCCATACCCTGCTGCCAGATGGCAAGAAGCCAGGGCTCCTAGGATCTGGGCCCACTGGCCCTCTTCCAGCTCAAGGATCAGGTATCAGCTCACAAGCTAATCAGATCATCGTGACTGCCTGGAGCACTGGGTTAAGGATTCTGAGGGTCTGGTGGGAAAGAATCCCTCAATCGATTAGCAATGTCTGCCACTGACAAGGAAAGCAGGAGTGGCACCATGTGTCCCGTATTTGCCAGCCTTGCCCTCAACTCCAAGGGGTTTTCTCAGTTGTTTACCTAGCAGGTTCCTGGGGAAGAGGGACAAAGGCCAGCAGTGAGGCTGATGAAGATGGGGAGGGGAGCAGGCAGGAGTGGACATGTACCTTCGCACCTCCCACATCTGGACACTGCTGAGGGGGGCAGTACTACCCCCATTTTGCAGGTGAGACAATAGATTTGGAAAGGGATATAGTCTTCCCAGGACCACACAGCAGTGGGGCTGGGCTCGAACCTCAACTCATATTCTTTCTTTCCATTTTCCATCCTGCCTTCCAAGGAAGCCAGGGTTTTTTTTTTGTCTGTTTGTTTTTGTTTTTGTTTAGCAAAATGCATGTCCAGCAAGTGCCCCAGAAAGCAGTGCCCACCTCCCGGGGCTGGAAGTCCTCCTCTTCCAGGCCCCAGCGAGCCCGGTGGAAGCGGTAATACACCAGGTTCTGCTGCATGACGCTGTCCTTGGGGTCGAAGAGCATGTAGCTGGCGGCGCTGCGGGCAGCCTGGCGCACATCGTTCACTGCAGCAGCACAGGGGTGAGGAGTTGCTCTGGCACTTCCCCTTCAGAGTCAACCCCAGCTCCCAGTTCGGTCCAGTGCCCCTGCCACCCTGCCACCTCCCAGAATAGCTACTGGGCTCCTTACCCCACCCAAGCATAATGCCAGCTAGCATGTAGTGGGCACTGACCCTGCGACAGGCCCTAACTCATTTAAGCCTCACTGTCATTGTCTTTTTATTTTTATTTATTTATTTAGTTAGTTAGTTTTGAGACAGAGTCTCACTCAGTTGCCCAGGCTGGAGTGTAGTGGTGTGAACTCGGCTCACTGCAACCTCTGCCTCCCGGGTTCAAGCGATTCTCTGCCTCAGCCTCCCGAGTATCTGGGATTATGGGCACCTGCCAACACGCCCAGCTAATTTTTATATTTTTAGTAGAGACAGGGTTTTACCATCTTGGCCAAGCAGGTCTTGAACTCTTGACCTTGTGATCCATCACTCAGCCTCCCAAAGTCCTGGGATTACAGGTGTGAGCCACCAAACCTGGCCTGTCTTTTTATTTTTGTTTTTTGAGACAGGGTGTCACTCTATCACCCTGGCTGGAGTGCAGTAGTGCCATCATGGGTCACCTCAGCCTTGATCTCCCGGGCTTAGGTGATCCTCTCACCTCAGCCTCCCAAGTAGCTAGGACTACAGGCACAGGTACCACCACACCCATCTAATGTTTTGTATGTTTTTGTTTGTTTGGAGACAGGGTCTTGTTCTGTCACCCAGGCTGGAGTGCAGTGGTGTGATCTCAGCACTATAGCCTCCGCCTCCTGGGCTCAAGCAATACTCCCACCTAGGCCTCCCCAGTAGCTGGGACTACAGGCATGTGCCACCACTCCTAATTTGTTGTATCTTTATAGAGACAGGGTCTTGCCATGTTGCCCAAGTTGGTCTCGAACTCCTGGGCTCAAGCCATCTGCCTGCCTGGGCCTCTCAAAGTGCTGGGATGACAGGCGTGGACTACCATGCCCAGCCTGCCTTTTACTGTCATCCGCATTTTACAGCCAAGAAATCTGAGTCACAGAGAGGTTAGCTAAATTGCACAAGCTCACACAGCTGGAGAATGATTGCTCTAGGGAATTAGAAGCCCTCAACCTCTGGTATCTGTTCCCAGGAAGGGTCTCCCGGCCTCTTGGATCTCAGCCCCTCTGCTCAGATTCCCGGCTCTGTCTGAATCTTGGCATCTCTGAGTTATAGGAACACTGCAGGCTGTCCATCTCAGCCCTGTTGGATGCCAGAATCTCTCCAGTGAGGAGAGCCACAAGTCCTGGTGCCACTTTTTATTAGTCATGAGACTAAAAGCCCCTTGCCGTCTATAAGCCTCAGTTTCCCCATCTGAAAAATTGGTCCAGCAATGCCAGCTGCATGGTTTTGATGAAAGGACCACATAAGTGCCTTGTAAACTCTCAAGTGTTGGTGGGGCACGGTGGTTCACACCTATAATCCCAGCACTTTGGGAGGCTGAGGTGGTGGATCACCTGAGGTCAGGAGTTCAAGACCAGCCTGGACAACATGGTGAAACCCCAACTCTACTAAAAATACAAAAATTAGCTGAGCATGATGGCGGGTGCCTGTAATCCCGGCTACTCGGGAGGCTGAGGCAGGATTATCACTTGAACCCTGGAGGTGGAGGTTGCAGTGAGCAAGATCGGGCCACTGCACTCCAGCCTAGACAACAGAGTGAAACTCCATTTCAAAAACAAAAATAAACTGTCAAGTGCTCTGCAGTTGTTGGTTGCCTAGTCATTTGCCCAAGAGACCCTCTACTTCTCCCTGAGGCTGCTGTCTGCTCCCACTCACAAGCCTCTCACCTGCCCCAGACTCTCAGGGTACCTTCCCCATGTCCCCACCACCCCTAGCCTTTTCTCCTATCATCCAGGATCCTCAATACTGAAGAAAGCTCCCCACAATTCTGGGAGGCACCCATGCAGTCCTCTCCCTTATCACCTCTTCCCCTTCCCAAGCCCACCCAGGGGGCTCACACTTGTAGTAGGCAAACTGCAGGTAGTGGTACATGGTGGCCACGAACTTGTCCACGAAGTAGCCGCCCACATTGGGGGTCAAATTGGCCTCACAGTCCACCTTGCACTGCAGGGACTCTGCAAAGAGATCTGGGGGCAGGAAGGAGCAGTGAGATGCTGGCTTTGCCATGAACAGCTCCCTCCCCCCAGTGGAGAAGACTCCAAATCCAAGCTCTGCCTACTGAGCCAGGCTGCTGGTCCAGAAAAGGTGCTGCTGTTGCAATCACAGGGGAGAGTGTGTGTAAAGTGCTTGCCACACTATATGACAAATGATGGTGAGGAAGATGACTGCAGGCTGAGCTGCCTCATCACCCCCACCACTCAACCACCACCCCAAGCCAGAGGGAGCCAGAGCATTCTGGGAGAACGGAGGTGAGGTCCAGAAGTGGGGCAGAAGTCCAAACAGAGAAGCTAAAGGACAGTCCTTTTTTTTTTTTTTGTGAGATGAAGTCTTGCTCTGTCACCCAGGCTGGCGTACAGTGGTGTGATCTCTGCTCACTGAAACCTCCACGTCCCAGGTTCAAGCAGTTCTCCTGCCTCAGCTGCCTAGCTGGGATTACAGGCGTGCGCTACCATGCCCAGCTAATTTCTGTATTTTTTAGTAGAAACGGGGTTTCACCATGTTGGTCAGGCTGGTCTCGAATTCCTAACCTCGTGATCTGCCTGCTTCGGCCTCCCAAAGTGCTGGAATTACAGGATTGAGCCACTGCACCTGACCAAGGACAGTCCTTTCTGCTTCTGCTTGAGGGACCCCGGGGTTAGAAATCTCAAGACTAGGTATTATTTCTGGTTACCAGCTGCTTTCTGCCCACACCTGCTACTTCTCATCGCGGCAGCTTTGCACCTGCACTGCCCTCTGTCTGGAAGGCCTGTGAACCCAAGCTTCCCAGACCCTTTAGGGATATCACTGCCTCTCCACACTGATCCAGCCCCTTGGACACTCCCAGCTGGGGCCCTGTACCCAGCGTCTTTCTTAGCAGACCTTGGGACAAAGCCTTCCTCCTGGCTGGCTCCTCCACATTTGCAGTGCTCCATGGGCAGGGAGGGCACATCTGCCTTACCGGGCCTGTGAGTGATTGGATCCCCACCATAGTCTGGGGGGGGGATACCTGCTATGGCCGGGTAGAAGTCCTTGAAGTCCACCTGCTCGTGGGCCCCTTCACAGCCGGCCAGACACCGGGCAAAGACCGCCAGGTACTCTGCCAGGGCCCGCTCCATGTCCTCCGTGCTGCTGCGGAAATCCCCGCTGTTGTAGAGCTTCACAGCCCGGAGGAACACAGCCTGGAGGGGGCGTGGCAGAGGGAGTCAGGGCACCCCCAACATTCCCCCTCCTCTACAAGCCCTATCTGCAAGATCCTCCTCCTGCCCTCCACCCCACCTCGTAGGGCTGGGCCTCTAGGTCCGTGAGGGACTCGTCGGCGACGTCGAGCATCCCCCGGTAGTAGCTGAGATACTTGGCGGTCAGCTCGTGCTTCGGGTTCCTCTGGAGGAAGGTGTAGGCCGCCGCCACCGCCTTCTCCAGCCGGTTAGCCTGGTCGGGGGGTAGGGGGTGAAGGAGCGGGTCAGGAGGGCCGAAGTTCGCGGCCCGGAGCGCACAGCGGGCTTCGTGTCCCGGGTGAAGGCAACGCTCCTCCGACCGATCGGTGGGGAGACCTGAGGCCCAGCCCGAGACGGGCCCCCGGGCGGGGGCGGAGGCCCACCTTGAACAGCGCGTAGTGCAGGTACTGGTAGGGCAGGCGGCTCTGGAAGTCGCGCAGCAGCTGCCGCGGCGGGTAGGGCACCTGAAAGGCGGGCAGCGTCCGCTTGCAGCGCCGCAGGCAGGCGGCGCGCTCCAGGACGCGGCCGAAGAGCCGCAGCTCGCGGGCCCACTCGTCCGCGCGGCCGCCGTCGGGGCCGGGCGTGGGCGCGGGCGCGGGCCCGCTGCAGTTGGCGTGGCAGAAGGCCTCGCTGTCGCGCAGCAGCCGGTGCAGCCGCAGCGCCGCCTCCAGGTAGCGCGCGCTCTCGCGCCAGCTCTCGCCCTCGTACTGCTCCAGCGCGTGCCCGTAGGCGGCGGCCAGCGGCATCAGGTCCTCGGGCGGGAAGCCCCGGAAGCTGTACTTCTCGTACTGCGCCCCGACGCTGCCCAGCAGCAGCCACAGCAGCCCCCACGCCGCCCGAGCCATGCCCGCCGCGCCGCCGGCTCTCCCGAGCTGAGCTGGCCGCCCGGCGGACGGAAGGGGCCGGGGCCGGGGCCCGCGGCGCGCCCGCTGGGTCTTAGCGCCGGGCACGAGGGCGGCGCGGCGGGGCGGGGCCTGGGTCACGACGTCTCCCCTCTTTTTGCCCAGGGTCCGATAGTGTCCTGAGTCCTCTCCGTCGGCCCGGGCTCCTGCCTTGGGAGTGCCCCTAGGCAGAGCGTGAGTGGGGGAGCGCTTCCCGCCGGAGATGGGGAGCCTGGGAAGCCCCTCCCCGCGCACAGTGCCCTCTCCTGGGATCCGGACCCTGAGCGAGGGCCTGGGCCACCTCCTCTGCGGTGCCCACGCGAGGGGGAAGCCCCGGAGCCGGGCAGGCCGTCGCTGCGCCCTCCCGCACCCTCCGAGTGTCTCCCCGCCCACGTCGGAGGCACACACCTGCCGTCACCTGCACACCTTCCGCCGCCACCGCCACCCACTCCTTCTCCGTGTCCGTCACGTCCCAAGTCACAAAGTCCTTTTTGCAGTCCAGCCTCTGCGGGGCCAAGCTGCTCTTCCCTGGAGAGGCCGTCCCTTGGAGCACAGTTGGGCTTGACGGACGAGCACGGAGATGCCACTCACACTCCGCGGCTTCACCACCCACCTGGAGGGGACTAGAATTGGAGGTGCCCGCGAAAGAAGCAAGGGTCGCCTCCGCCCGGCTTTAGGACCCGGGGGCTCCGGAAAAAGACATTGAACTTTTTTTTTTTCCCTTTGGTGTCCACTCAGACTTCTCATCTTTCCCGAGCCTCCCTCCCTGGCCAGGCCCCAGGTCTCGAAGCCAGGGTTGGAGATGGGGGGAGGGGGGACTCGCAGTTCTTTGTGGTGCCTCCCTCCGACTCTAACTTACTCAGCCTGGCCCCCTCCTCCTCTTGCACCCCGCCCCGCCCCTCGCCTGTCCAGCTCAGTCTTCCCAGCCCCCATTCCACGTGGACCAGCCAGGGCGGGGGTAGGGAAGGAGGACAGGAAGCGGGGGGAGCCAGTTCTGGGAGGCGGGGAGAAGGAGGTTGGCGGCGGCTCCCTCGCTCGCCCTCACTGCTGGCGGTCCCAGCTCCAGGCACCATGTTCCCCGCGGGCCCCCCCAGCTACAGCCTCCTCCGGCTCCCCGTGCTGCAGTTACTGCTGCTGGTGGTGCAGGCCGTGGGGAGGGGGTTGGGCCGCGCCAGCCCGGCCGGGGGCCCCCTGGAAGATGTGGTCATTGAGAGGTACCACATCCCCAGGGCCTGTCCCCGAGAAGTGCAGATGGGGGATTTTGTGCGCTACCACTACAACGGCACTTTCGAAGATGGCAAGAAATTTGACTCAAGGTAACCCGGGTTGGGCGCCCCGGGATTCACCACTCCATCCCCTGAACCCGGGGTCCTGTTTCCTAGTTGCCTCTTTGAAGCTCTGCATCCTAGTACTATAACCCCAGACAGCACCCTTGGGGCCTCCAGACATCCGTCTCCCCAAAGATACCCTCCTGCCTCCACTTCCAATCCCTCACTTCTCAGAGGACCCCTTTTCTTTCACACAAGCTCTCCACATCCCGGAAAGGACTCGATAATCAAGGTGAACCGCCCTATGTAGTTAACAGGGCTGTATTTAATGGCATGATGGAGAGGGGTGTTCTGGTCTACAGTGTTGGGGGAAAGGGGTGGACCTTGCTGCCTAAGAATCGTGGGGTGGTCTATCAGCCTGGACCCCCTACTTTTCCACCCACCCTGACTCCCTTTTTGGCTCCACTCCATTTGTGGTTAGAGAAGAGGGAATATAACTTTTTTTGGAGAGGGTGGGAGTTCTCAGCGGTCGGTGGGCAGGGACAAAGGCGGGTGGGCATTCTAAGAAGGCAGCCAGCTGGACCTGGGGGTAGGGCATGGCTCCCTGCGGGGACCCTGTCTGTCTACGTGTCGCACAGTTGGACATGCCACCCTGGGCTCCTCGGAGGAGTTTCACACTTTCCTCTCTGGTTCTCCTGGAACCCTCACCTCTCTCCATTTTAGGTAAATCGGCCAGAGGCGCAGGCCGCCCATTTTGCCAGCCTTGGGGTTTGTGAGGTGGCCTCCTGGTCTGATCCAGGACTTTGGTCTGCTCCAGCAAGTCCACTTTTGTTAGTGGGGACAGGACAGGGCAGTGTGCCAGCCTCAGGGGTAATCCTAGGGTCCCAGTTACATACGGACCCCACAGCACACTGAAAGAAGTCAGCCTTAGACCCTCCGCTGAAACACACAACTCAGCCCACAGGAAGTTAGTGGCCCTGACTTTGGAGGCAGGCAATATTTTGGGGTAAGCATACAAACTCTAAGAGTCCCAAGACCCTGGTTCAAATCCAGGCTACGACCATGGACAGAGAATTTTGTGTCTTTAAGCATCACTTTCCTTATCTGGAAAAAGGAAGACAAAAACAGGACCTACTTGCTAAGGCTGATGTTAGGACTCGAAAGAGATGGATGAATGAATGTGGGCTTCTCACGGGGCCTGGCAGTCCTCCAGCCAGTTCAGCACACATTAACATTGACCTTGAGGAGAACCAAATGACCTGATGCTATTTAACGCATAGAAACTTCATGCAGAGCTTAAGGCTTTGTAATAGCACTGGGAAGGAAACAGTCCAGACTTAAAACCTGCCCGCTTGGTGGGCAAATCCACGTATAGGTAGTAGCCAGGAGCACAGCCCTGAGCCCTTGAGTGCTGGGAGTGAGGCAGGGTTGGGATTTGGGGGTTGTCTTCCCTGGTAGGGACTCTGGGGGCCCAGCTCATGATTATTGAGCTTGGAAAACTTTCTTAACCATGGCCCCTTCAATAAAAAAAAAAAAAAAAATCTCCCATCCTCACTTTACTTCTGAAAACTTAAAATAAAATTGAAAGTGTATATAGCCAGGTGCGGTGGATCATGAGGTCAGGAGTTCAAGACCAACCTGGCCAAGATGGTGAAACCCCATCTCTACTAACATTACAAAAAATTACCCAGGCCAGGTGGCACGTGCCTGCAATCCCTGCTACTTGGGAAACAGAGGCAGGAGAATCGCTTGAACCCAGGGGATGCAGGTTGCAGTGAGCCGAGATTGTGCCACTGTACTCCAGCCTGGACAACAGAGTGAGACTTGTCTCAAAAAAAAAAAAAGTGTATATAATTGGCTGGGCGCAGTGGCTCCCTCCTATAATCCCAGCACTTTGGGAGGCCCAGGCAGGCAGATCACTTGAGGCCAAGAGTTTGACTAGCCTGAGCAACATGGCAAAGACCACCCCGCCTTACGAAAAATACAAAAATTAGCCAGGTGTGGTGGTGGTGCGCCTGTAATCCCAGCTACTCGGGAGGCTGAGGCAGAACCGCTTAAGCCAGGGAGGTGGAGGTTACAGTGAGCCGAGACTACACCACTGCACCCCAGCCTGGGCAACAGAGAGACTCCATCTCCAAAAACACTTATGTAAAAGTAAAAATAAATACATTAATTAAAAGTGTATAACTAAAAACAAGCAACAGCCATGGCACTTTTAGAATAGGCCTTTTCAAAATGTGAAAGCAATCCCCACCCATCTCTGCTCTCTCTCCTTTTCCTAGGCTTTCCATCTCAGCTGAGGACACATTGGCTGTGTGACCTTGGGCAAGGCACTTAGTCTCTCATGTCTCCATTGTTCTCATAAGAACAATGAGAACAAGAATCCCCAGCCGACAGGGGAGAGAAATAAAGAATGTAAAATGCCAAGCATTTAACTGCGTATTGTTAAGTGCTCAATACATGTTCCTCTGCCCCTCCGTGCTGTACCTACCACTCCCCACTTGCTGTCAGCAAACAGCAGCAGCATCCAGGCCCATGCATCCTACCCTAACCCCATCCCAGGGCAGTAGCCGCCCCTGGCCTCCTCAGGGCCTTGCCTTTTGTAACAGCCCGTTCTCTTAAGGTGGGTGACACGGCCAACCTAGGAGGGGGACTTGAAAAGGAGGTGAGGAGAGGCCAGGTGCGGTGGCTCATGCTTGTAATCCCAGCACTTTGGGAGGCCGAGGCGGACGGATCACGAGGTCAGGAGTTCAAGACCAGCCTGACCAATATTGTGAAACCCCCTCTCCACTAAAAATACAAAAATGAGCTGGGTGTGGTGGTGTACACCTGTAATCCCAGCTACTCAGGAGCCTGAGGCAGGAGAATTGCTTGAACCCAGGAGGCAGAGGTTCCAGTGAACTGAGATCACACCACTGCACTCCAGCCTGGGTGACAGAGCAAGACTATGTCTCAAAAAAAAAAAAAAGGAGGTGAGGAGCATGTGTGCATATCCACATCTGGGTGTAGCAAGGGGCATTGTGTACCTGTGTGTGCAGGTACACCTATGCCACCGTGGGCAGTGTGTGTGTGCCTGAGGTCACTGTATCCCATCTGTCCTTCCTCCCCAGCTATGACCGCAACACCTTGGTGGCCATCGTGGTGGGCGTGGGGCGCCTCATCACTGGCATGGACCGAGGCCTCATGGGCATGTGTGTCAACGAGCGACGACGCCTCATTGTGCCTCCCCACCTGGGCTATGGCAGCATCGGCCTGGGTGAGAAGGGCTGGGGCACAGGCTGGGGATGGAGGAGACCAGGAGGCAGAATCAGGGATCCTGGGGTCAGAAAACTGAAGTGCAGAGATGAGGAATGACTTACCCAATGTCACGCTATGCACACAGTATGAAGAGTGGCAGCTCTGGCTGGGGCAGTGGCTGACTATGTCTATAATGCCAGAGCTTTGGGAGGCTAAGGTGGAAGGATTGCTTGAACCCCCAAGTTCCAGACCAGCCTAGGCAACATAGCAAGACCCCGGCTCTACAAAAAAATTAAATAAATTATCCAGGTGTGGTGGTGTGTGCCTACAGTCCCAAGTACTCAGGACTTGAGCCTGGGAGTTCAAGGCTGCAGTGAGCCATGATTACGCCACCGAACTCCAGCCTGCGTGACAGAGCAAAACCCCATCTGTTTTTTTGTTTTTGTTTTTTTGTTTTTTTGAGACAGGGTCTCAGCCTGTGGCACAGGCTGGAGTGTAGTGGTGCGATTTCGGCTCACTGCAACCTCTGCCTCTGAGCTCAAGCGATCCTCCCACCTCAGCCTCCCAAACAGCTGAGACTTCAGACACACACCACCACTGGTGGCTAATTTTTTTTTTTGTTTTTAGTAAAGATGGCGTTTTGCCATGTTGCCCAGGCTGGTCTTGAACTCCTGGGCTCAAGCCATCCGCCTGCCATGGCCTCCCACAGTGCTGGGATAACAGGCATTAGCCACTCTGCCCAGCCCACTATCTCTTAAAAAACAAACAAACATAGTGGCAGCTGTGTGCCTGGTTTGGGTCTCCCGGTGTGGGATGAGAGGAAGGCCCCTGGCTGGGATCCTGGTTGGCAGAGCACAGCTCTGAGACCTCCATGCTGCTGTGCCCTCACAGCAGGGCTCATTCCGCCGGATGCCACCCTCTACTTCGACGTGGTTCTGCTGGATGTGTGGAACAAGGAAGACACTGTGCAGGTGAGCATCTTGCTGCGCCCGCCCCACTGCCCCCGCATGGTCCAGGACGGCGACTTTGTCCGCTACCACTACAACGGCACCCTGCTGGACGGCACCTCCTTTGATACCAGGTAAGGGGCCAGAGGGGAGCCCTGAGGCGCTGGGGACTGTGGCATGGGGAGCAGGAGTCCAGCCAGCCTCTCCCCCCCCCACCTCGTTTTCTGCAGCTACAGTAGGGGCGGCACTTACGACACCTACGTCGGCTCTGGTTGGCTGATCAAGGGCATGGACCAGGGGCTGCTGGGCATGTGTCCTGGAGAGAGAAGAAAGATTATCATCCCTCCATTCCTGGCCTATGGCGAGAAAGGCTATGGTGAGGGTGGGCAAGGAGTCAAGGGGAAATTCTCCAGAAGAGGGATAACCAGGCCTCCACATACAGTTGCTCAGGTTGTATACTGCACAAGGGCATCCAGCCAAGGACTCAAGGCGGGATGAACTCTACCCTTAATGCTCGTCTCACTAAGAAGGGGTGCTTTATTCTGATTCACACGAAGGCTCAGTATGAGCTGGTGGTGGCCCTGGGGAAAACCCAGCTCAGGCCTTACTGGAGGAGCAGGAAGCAGGGCTGCTGGTGGACAGGAAAGGGCTCTGGAGCGGGGCTAGTGTCTCCTTGCATGGTGCCGGCGGAGCCTCGGCTTGCTCCCCACCTGTATGGTTCAAGCCCTATCCCTTCCCCAGGGACAGTGATCCCCCCGCAGGCCTCGCTGGTCTTTCACGTCCTCCTGATTGACGTACACAACCCAAAGGACACTGTCCAGCTAGAGACACTGGAGCTGCCCCCGGGCTGTGTCCGCAGAGCCGTGGCTGGGGACTTCATGCGCTACCACTACAATGGCTCCTTGATGGACGGCACCCTGTTTGATTCCAGGTCCGGAGGGTCTTGAGGTGGGAGGGCAGGGGCTGGGCAAAATGTGGAAGAAGCTGGGGGGGCACTCTGAGCTGCCTGGAAGGGGAGGGCCCCTTTGACTCCCTTCCTGGCCCTCCCGCCTTGTATTGCAGCTACTCCCGCAACCACACCTACAATACCTATATCGGGCAGGGCTACATCATCCCCGGGATGGACCAGGGGCTGCAGGGCGCCTGCGTAGGGGAGCGACGGAGAATTACCATCCCCCCACACCTCGCCTACGGGGAAAATGGAACTGGTAGGGATGTTCCCCAGCCGCCACCTCAGCTCCTACCCTGAACTGCCCCTCGTGGCCAGGCCGCCCCCTATCCCCACTCCACAGTGGGTTTCTAGCCACCACTCGACCCCACTCATCACAGAAAATGCATACAGCTTACATCTGGTCACTCTGATTCCTGCCACACGGACTCCATCAATTTCCTCCAGGGTGGCGCCCCACTTCTCCCTTCCCTAGTGGAGAAGGGCAGCCAACTCCTGAGTTTGAGGAGGAAGGGTGGTTGTGGAAAAACAGAACCAGCATAGCCCCAGGACCCAGCTGTGCTGGGAGCCTCAGTGTCCTCACCTGTAAAATGGGCAAGCCATGCTGATCTGCAGGGTAAGTTACTGGGAGTTTGCAAAATGGTGAGTGGAAAAGAGCTTTCTAACTGGAAAGCCGCCTTCCCCTGCCCCTCACCCCAATGAGAGAGTATGTTAGAATTCACTCTGGACAAACGTCCCATCCCACCCTCCTTTGGCTCCCCAGGGCCGGGCATGGGTGTCAGGTCCAGGGGCCTCCATGGAGAGACTTCAAGAAGCCTCTCCTCATGCTCTGAGCTGACCACACTCCCCGATTCCGCCCTCAGGAGACAAGATCCCTGGCTCGGCCGTGCTCATCTTCAACGTCCACGTCGTTGACTTCCACAACCCTGCGGATGTGGTAGAAATCAAGACACTGTCCCGGCCATCTGAGACCTGCAATGAGACCACCAAGCTTGGCGACTTTGTTCGATACCACTACAACTGTTCTTTGCTGGACGGCACCCAGCTCTTCACCTCGTGGGTCCGGGGTGGGGCTGGGGCTGGGGCTGGGGCTGGGCACGTGGGTGGGCTCAGGCATGGGGAGTTCTCCTCACAGCACCCTGACACTTGCTCCTCCCTCTTGGTCCTTGAGCCCCAGGGGAGCTTTCAGGCCCCTGCTTCTTTCAGTCCCATTTCAGAGCCTGTCAGGGAACCATGAGATGAGATTCTCTGCTTTACAGTGGGAGGGAAGGTGAAGCCAGCAGCTGTGGGAGAACTGCTCTTTCCTTTTCACAGAGGGGAAACTGATGCAGGAGCCATGAGCCCTGGAGGCTACATTTTAGGGGCAGAGGCGAGATGAGAAGGGAACCCCACGTCTGCACTGCTGGGCCCCTGCACTCTCCTGCGTGGCCCAAGTCACCAGTGGGAGTGACTCCGGAACTGAGCGCTTGTTCTGGGCCCACCTCAGAGAGAGTGGGGTGTACGCTGACAGGGGACAGGGTGGCTGCTGACCTGGGCATCTGCTCTCCCCCAGGCATGACTACGGGGCCCCCCAGGAGGCGACTCTGGGGGCCAACAAGGTGATCGAAGGCCTGGACATGGGCCTGCAGGGCATGTGTGTGGGAGAGAGGCGGCAGCTCATCGTGCCCCCGCACCTGGCCCACGGGGAGAATGGAGGTGAGGGAGTGAGAAAAAAAGTAATTTTTTTTTTTTTGAGATGGAGGCTCACTGTGTCACCCCAGGCTGGAGTGCAGTAGCATGATCTCAGCTCACTACAACCTCCACCTCCTGGGTTCAAGCGATTCTCCTGCCTCAGTCTCCCAAGTAGCTGGGATTATAGGCACCTGCCACCATGTCCAGCTAATTTTTGTATTTCTAGTAGGGATGTGGTTTTGCCATATTGGCCAGGCTGGTCTTGAACTCCTGACCTCAGGTGATCCACCCACCTTGGCCTCCCAAAGTGCTGGGATTACAGGCATGAGCCACCGTGCTCAGTCCGAAACTGTGAGACTGGCATCCGTCCCTATTGCTCCTGCTCATTGTGGGCCTGATGGCTGGTGGGAGGAGTCAGGAATGCCTGCGGGATGGCTCCTTAAATATCCTGTGCGCCATTCTCCAGCCCAGCTCCAAGAAGGGAAACTGAGGCCTGTGGGCTGGGAAGCATCGAAGCAAGGCCCAGACTCTGGCCTGACTGGGACCCCTCCCTCCTCTCCTGCCCTCCATCCAGCCCGGGGCGTCCCTGGCAGTGCTGTGCTGCGGTTTGAGGTGGAGCTGGTGTCCCGGGAGGATGGGCTGCCCACAGGCTACCTGTTTGTGTGGCACGATGACCCTCCTGCTAACCTGTTTGAAGACATGGACCTCAACAAGGATGGAGAGGTCCCTCCGGAGGAGGTGGGTGAAGGTTCAGTCCTAATAACCATGCTCACGAACCCCCTCCGACCCAGGAAGCATCTAGGAAGAAGGCATTCCTCATCTGGCCTGTCCACCTGCCCTTGTGCTCCTGCCTGTGCTGAGCCCCACGCCTCAGGCCCCTCATCCCCGCCTTCTCCTGGGAACGCATGCAGACTGTTCCCTACCCGAGCCCAGTCACGGACTATCCCCCATGCCATGCCTCCACCCCCACCCTCACCAGGACTCCAGCACCAGTGCCCTTCCCAGTCCTTCCTGAGTTGCGGCATGTGGGGGAGCCTGGGAAGATAGAAAAAGAAAGCACTCACTGGCCTCCACCCAGGGCCCCTCCCAAGGCCATGATGCTCACTCCCCACTTCCCTGGCTCTCCCCTCCCCCCAGTTCTCCACCTTCATCAAGGCTCAAGTGAGTGAGGGCAAAGGACGCCTCATGCCTGGGCAGGACCCTGAGAAAACCATAGGGGACATGTTCCAGAACCAGGACCGCAACCAGGACGGCAAGATCACAGTCGAGGAGCTGAAGCTAAAGTCAGATGAGGACCAGGAGCGGGTCCACGAGGAGCTCTGAGGGGCAGGGAGCCTGGCCAGGCCTGAGACACAGAGGCCCACTGCGAGGGGGGCATGGCGCTGGGACTGACCTGCTGACAGTCACCCTCCCTCTGCTGGGATGAGGTCTGGGAGCCATCTAAAACGATGGCAGAGGAGACATCTCTGGGGTTCCCACCACCCTAGAAGAAAATCCACAGCACAGACCTCTATGCCATTTCTCTTCCAACCCCAAACCCCTTCCTTAAAATGTTTGGATTTGCAAAGCCAGTTTGAGGCTGGTGGAGCCTGGGGTTGGACAGGGCCATGGCTGGTCTCTCACCACACCTCCCCTCCACGTCACTAGCACAGCTGGGCTTGTCATCTGTCTCCCCAAACTTTCTCTTTATTTGTACTTGTCACCCCCACTCCCTGACCCCATTCCTCTCTGTGACAGCTCCCCAGGACGCCTCTGCCTTCCTCCCCAGCTCTGACTGGCTCCTGGGGAAGGGGACAGCTCCTGGAGGGCAGCCCTACCTCCCCCATGCGCTTTGCTCTTCCCCCTCGCCTCCAGTGGAGGCTGAGCTGATTTTGGGGTGCTGGAGGCTAGGACTGGGCTGTAGGTAGCTCTTCATCCCTAAAGAAGGCACCTTTCCCTAAGGAACCGTGGAAGAGGAAGAAAACAAAGGGTGTGTGTGAGGGAACCTGCTTGGGTGGGGGTGAGGGCTACGAAATCTTGGATTTGGGGCTGAGGGGTGGGAGGGAGGTGGGCAGAGCTCTGCACACTCAAAAGGCTAAACAGGTGTCAGTCCCTTTTTCCTTTGTTCCACATAAAAGATTAAACCAATGGCCTTCATTGTCTTTTGGAACAGCTTGAGGGGCTAGGGGAGGAAGTGGGGGTTGGGGGGGTTCCCTACATTTGGGAAGATAAACCAGGCTGTTTCCATGGCCTCATTAGCTCTAGACAGCGTGTCCCCAGATCAGGGGCTCCCCCTCTGGAGGTTTCCTGCCTGCCCTGGGCCTAACCTGGGGGCTTTGCTGTGGGAAGGGAGCCGTGGTCTGTGGAGGGGGTGAATGTGTAGAGGACAGAGGCCTGCAGCAGGGTGTGGAGTGATGATCCTTATCCCCTAATTGTCCCCATCGAATGGGAAAAACAAGGTCCCTGACCTCAAACTCAACCGACAAAGCTCAAGGATTAAATTAAAGCACACAGGTCAGATTATCCTTTTCCGTCAATCATTTCCAATACTATTTTCCCATCTCTTCCTGCTCCTGGCTGCCACCTGTTACCACCTGCCCATCCTTCTTGCTAGGGGAAAGGTAACTGAGTTCAGATCTCCACAGTGTCTTGTAGGAAGACTTCAGCCACCAGCCAGGCCATCTGCTCTTGCTTGCGTGGGATGACCCGGGCCTTCTGAGGATGGGTGGGGACTTGGGAAAGAAAATGACGGGACTGGACTCACAGCAAACTGCCTCCATCAGCACTTCTTGCCCAGAGTCCCCTAAGAGACCTAACTGCTCCCCATGGCCAGTGACTGACATTCTATGGCACCAAAGCATCCAAAAAGCTCCTTGATTGAAGTCTGTTTTTTTGGTTTGTTTTTTTTGAGACAGGGTCTCGATCTGTCGCCCAGGCTGGAGCACAATGGTGCTGTCTTAGCTCACTGCAATCTCTGCCTCCTGGGTTCAAGTGATTCTCCTGCCCCAGCTACTCCAGTAGCTGGGACTATAGGCAGGTGCAGTCTCACCATGCTGGCCAGGCTGGTCTCAAATTCCTGACCTCAACTGATGTGCCCACCTCAGCTTCCCAAAGTGCTGGGATTACAGCATGAGCCACTGTGCCAGCCAAGAAAGCTCCTTGATTGAAGGCTGAAAGTGGTTACTGACCCAGCCTCAGATGGTAACCACTCCCCCCTCCCAAAACCTAATGGAACAGGCCTGAAGCAGGGAAATGCAGCAAATGGCATGGACTTTGGTCAGAAACATTTGAATACTGGGTCTAGCTCCTAGCTACGGAGTTTGGGCAAGTTATTCATCCTGCCTTAGCGATCTGGCAGGGTCATTGTGAGGGTCAACTGGCAGGCACCCAAGTGCCCAGAGTAGCACCTGGCACACAATGGGACTTCAGTAACATCTCCACTACTTTCCACTACAAATCTGCAGAATGACAGAACATTCCAACAGCTAGCCAAACTCTGCAGGAAGGGGTGCCAGTGATTTCCTCTAAAGTTAAGAAAATGCTGAACTGGCTCCTTTTTTTTTTTTTTTTTTAATAGAGACAGGGTTTCACATGTTGGCCAGGTTTGTCTCAAACTGACCTCATGATCTGCCCGCCTCAACCTCCCAATTAGTTATGAGCCACTGTGCCTGGCCTTTTTCTTTTTCCTTTTTTTTTTTTTTTTTTATCGGGACAGTGATGGACTCGCTCTGTTGCCCAAGCTAGAGTGCAATGGCGCGATCTCGGCTCACTGCAACCTCTGCCTCCTGGGCTCAGGTGATTCTCTTGCCTCAGCCTCCAGAGTGGCTGGGATTATAGGGGCCTGCCACCACGCCCGGCTGATTTAGTAGAGATGGGGTTTCACTATGTTGGCCAGGCTGGTCTCGAACTTCTGATTTCATGATCCACCCGCCTTGGCCTCCCAAAGGCTGGGATTACAGGAGTGAGTCACCATGCCCCGCCTAACTGGCTCTTCTATATTTTTTCTTCGAAAAGTGCCCTAGAGAGAATCAGCTAGTTCTTGACCATCCAAGTCAACAGGGAGGGAAGAAGGGAAAGAGACTGTGAAGTCGGCCCAATAATGCAAGGCCACAGTGCACACATCACTCGTGTTTCACCACGGCCCAGCCTCCCTCAGGGCCCTGCTCTAAATTCCCCTTTTCAGGTCATCCACTTTAGTGTCCATGATCTGTAAGAGGTGGGGAAAGGAGAACCTAGGGCTCGAGGGGAAATCCACACCCACATGCGTCCCCCAGGGGAGCCCTGAAGAGGGGGCGCTCAGGGTTTCCTCAACCCCATGAATCCCAACAGAATTTCAAGTTTGATGGCTGAAGCAGAATAAAGACAAACCACTGTAGGCTAGAACATACCCTTTCAGCGCCACCCTGAACCACACCGATATAATCAGGTTGCACTCAGACGGACTCCCAGGCTGATTTGTGGCGGTTCTCAAACTGTGTTCCGTGGAGCCCCAGAAGTATCACATGATATGTGCCCCCAGGGCAAAGAGGTCCAGGTTCTACCCCCACCCACATCTTCTAAATCAAAACAGCTGGTGTTTCATTTTTAAAATTTTGATCTGTTTTACACATTACATTTGTTTGAAGAACAATTTCCCACATTTAAAAATTTTGAAAAAAAAAAAAAAAAAATCCCTGGACTAGACGATCCCTAGAGCACTGGCATGCTATGGTCCCAGGTTCACCAGGAACAGTGCTTGTGCCCTGCCACGAGATGGGGCCCCTCAAGCCTCTGGTGATGAACGCGCTCAGGGAAAGGAGGACGGAAGGGCATAGAAGGACCTGGCTGCTGCTGGCCACCCTGGCCTCTGCTCTGTGTTCACAGGCGAGCAGACTCCAGGGAGGTGCCCCCTCCTCACCATGGCCCGCAGGCCTGGCTGGAGGCTGCGCCCTCAGGGGCCTTGCATTTCCAACTGGTCCCCCTGGTGCAGGACGTGCTGTAGCAGCCCGTTGACCACATCCAGCGTCTCGTCCTTCTCCAGCACGATGTCATAGGAGTCCATGTAGCGCTCCCGCCGCTCCTCCACCTGCCCAGGGTGAGAGGAAGACACCTGAGGGTCCCCAGATGCCCTGCCCTCCGAAGCCCACTCTCAAAGCCCCTGGAGCTGGGGAGGAGGGCATTCAAGCAGCAACTCCCAGCTCCCTTTTGAGAGCCAGAGGAGTTCAAGGTTACGGGACCTGTCCTTCAGAGACAGACGAGGGATGGGCATGGGCTATCACAATTGATCCTTGGGTCAATATCAAAGGACAGTAACAAGGAATGAAAACAAAAGACCAGATGTTTCCACTTCGGGAGGCCAAGGCAGAAAGATC
>NW_022436952.1:2414781-2419808 GCF_009761245.1 Sapajus apella | reverse complement strand
TAATGTTTTGTATTTTTAGTAGAGACGGGGTTTCACCATGTTGACCAGGATGGTCTCGATCTCTTGACCTCGTGATCCACCCGCCTCAGCCTCCCAAAGTGCTGGGATTACAGGCTTAAGCCACCGCGCCCGGCCCCTGGACTGAATTTTCTTTCTTTTGTTCTTTCTTTTCTTTCCTTTCTTTTTTCTTTCTTTTCTTTTTCTTTCTCTCTCTTTCTTTCTCTCTCTCTCTCTCTCTCTCTCTTTCTTTCTTTCTCTCTCTCTCTCTCTCTTTTTCTGAGATAGGGTCTTACTGTACTGCCTAGGCGGAAGTGCAGGGGCATTATCTTGGATCACTGAAGCTTCAACCTCCTGGACTCAAGTGATCTTCCCATCTCAGCCTCCTGAGTAGCTGGAACTAGAGGCATGCTAGCCACGCCCAGCTAATTTTTGCTGTTGCTGTTGTTGAGGCAGGGTCTCATTATGTTGCCCAGGCTGGTCTTGAACTCCTGGCCTCAAGTGATTCCCCTGCCCTGGCCTCCCAAAGTGGTGGTTACAGGCGTGAGCCACGGCACCTGACCAGGCCCCAGTTTCATCCGGCTTAAGCATCCTGGTGGGCTCCAGTCCTGCAGCTGTGGAGAAGCACCCTGGCAGCTGCCTAGCTTCACCGCATATTTGGGCCCCTTTATGACAATGTTCCTTTCACTCGTCAGTCCCTTATCTGTTCTTATAATTTTTCTTCTCTAAATTATAAACCCATGTCCTCAGTACCAACATTTCCCGTTGCAATCAGGCCTTCCAGTATGATTTAGAAGGACTAGTAAGCAGGCCCACTGTGTCCTGAACTCTATCTTCTTGGGCAACTTACTTAACCCCAGGCCTCAGTTTCCTTATCTGTAAAATAAGGGTAACAGTCACTACCTTAAAGGGTTATCACAAAAATCAAGTGAATTAATCACCATGAAATGCTGAGAGGAGTGACTGTGCACTAGGCACTCAGTAAACTGAGGCTGGGGGCCGGGCACGGTGGCGCACGCCTGATCCCAGCACTTTGGGAGGCCAAGGCGGGTGGATCACCTGACGTCAGGAATTCGAGACCAGCCTGACCAACATGGTGAAACCTCATCTCTACTAAAAATACAGAAATTAGCTGGGTGTGGTGGTACACACCTGTAATCCCAGCTACTGGGGAGGCTGAGGCAGGAGAATCACTTGAACCCGGGAGACGGAGGTTGCCGTGAGCTGAGATCCCGTCACTGCACTCTGCCTGGCAACAGAGTGAGACTCCGTCTCAAAAAATAAATAAATAAATTGAGGCTAGGATGCCATGCCAGCCTGATCCAATCTCTGTCAGGTCACGTGGTAAAGCAAACCTGTAATCACTGCGTCTCTGTTTCCCATGAGATTATCTGCTCCAAGAGAATACGGCTTGTGTCTTCCTTCTTTACCCAGTGTCTAGCATACAGAAGGTGTTCAAAGGTGGCACAGGGGCTCACGCCTGTAATCTCAGCACTTTGGGAGGCTGAGGTGGGCCTATCAATTGAGGTCAGGAGTTTGAGACCAACGTGGCCAACACGGTGAAATCCCGTTTCTAGTAAAAAATATAAAAATTACAGGCCGGGCGCGGTGGCTCACACCTGTAATCCCAGCACTTTGGGAGGCCGAGGCGGGTGGATCACAAGGTCAAGAGATCAAGACCATCCTGGTCAACATGGTGAAAGCCCGTCTCTACTAAAACTACATATAAAAATTAGTCAGGCGTGGTGGCAGTCACCTATGGTCTCATCTACTCAGGAGGCTGGGGCAGGAGAATGGCTTGAACCCGGGAGACAGAAGCTACAGTGAACCAAGATCACGCCACTGCACTCTAGCCTGGGAAACAGAGCAAGACTCCATCTCAAAAAAAAAGGAAAAGAAAAGTAATGTGTTCAAAGGCGTTTGTTAATGGGCATTCAAAGAGAAGAAAGCCATGAAGAGGAGCAGCTGGGTCCTCTACCCACCTTGTCATTCAGGAAGCCAATCTTGAGAATGTTCTGAACACCAGGAACCCCATCGGCCATGGTGAGGTCCCCGATGGAGTCTCCCAGCAGGATGACATTGGTTTTGCCCTCAAGTTGCTGGAAGTAGCCAGAGTTCTCACACACAGAGCTGTTCTTGTTGTATGTGTGTATGAGCTGGCCCTTAAATCCCTGGAGAAAACCCTAAATAATGAAGACAAGAGACAGATGGAAGGGTTGCAGGGACCCATGCAGCACCAGTTCCCACTGTCTCGGTCACAGAGAAAACGGAATCCCAAAGGTAATAGATAATGCCAACACTTCATTGTAACCTCAACTGGGGCCCAGGGGCCAGACTTGGCCTGCTTTTGTAAATAAAGTTTTATTGGGATACAGCCAAACTCATTTGTTTACATGGTGCTATGGCTGCTTTTTTGTGCTATAACGGCAAAGTTGGGCAATTGCTACAGAGATACCATGGCCCACAATGCCTAAATATTGACACCAAGGCCTTTTACAGGATAAGTCTGTAACTCCTAGTTTAAGTGGACAGAAGCCACCCAATACTGCAGTTCATCTGTTCTGGATGCACAGAGCTGTGATATAAATGCCGCTCAGGTTACACGTGTGCTATGCTCAGCTGCGGGCCACATCCTCACTGCAGGTCCATGTGATGAAAATTCCAACCATCAGTTTTATGGGGAAAAAAGTCAGAACTTGGATGAGTTGGAGCAGCCCACCTCTGGCTTGGGAAAAACAAATCAAAGCCCAAGCCTTTCAGGATGCAGGATGGCACAAACCCCATGACAGTGACATGGGGCAGGGCAGGCCCATAAACTAGGTACCCCAGAGCAGAGAGTTGACTGTCAGGCAAACAGCAAAGAGAGAGGGTCCTTCAAAAAGTTTGTTTGTTTGTTTGTTTGTTCTGGAGACAGAGTCTCACTCTGTTGACCAGGCTGGAGTGCAGTGGTGTGACCTCGGCTCACTACAACCTCTGCCTCCTGGGTTCAAGCGATTCTCCTGCCTCAGCCTCCCAAGTAACTGGAATTACAGGTGCCCACCACCATGCCCAGCTAATTTTTGTATTTTTAGTAGAGATGGAGTTTCACCATGTTGGCCAGGCTGGTCTCGAACTCCTGACCTCAGGTGATCCACCTGCCCCGGCAACTTGAAGTGCTGGGATTACAGGCATGAGCCACTGTGCCTGGCCAAGAAGTAACCCGTAAACAACTGCCTAAAGATGAAGAAGCCAGCGTGCCTTCCCTTCCCTTCCTCCCCAAGTTAGGGTTCATGCAGAGTAAACCATCCTGGCTGGTGGTCCCCACCCCTCATCCTTTCTCAGCCCAAACAGGATCTGGCTCACATCTTCATTAAAATCCATGTAGTTGGACACGATGTGGATGTTGGGGTGGAACACTTTCATCTGTCGGATAATTTCCTCCAGGATATCACCAATGCCCGCAGAAAAGATGAAAAGGGGAATATTGTTATGGTAGAGTGTGTTGAAGAAGGTCTTGTATCCTTCCCTGAAACGAGATGAGGAATTCTGAAATGGCACTGCCTCCACTGCTGTCCTTTTTTTCAGTTATTTGTGTTTTGGGTTTTTTAGAGACAGGGTCTTGCTCTGTTGCCCAGGCCAGAGTGCAGTGGCACAATCACAGTCGCTGCAACCCCTCGACCTCCTGGGCTCAAGTGATCCACCCGCCTCAGCCTCCCAAGTAGCTGGGACCACAGGTGCACACCACCACATCTGGCTAATATTTTTATGATTTGTAGAGATAGGGTTTTCCTATGTTGCCCAGACTGGTCTCAAACTCCTGGGCTCAAGCCACCCACCTACCTTGGCCTCCCAAAGTGCTGGGATTACAAGCTTGAGCCACCACACCTGACGGGTTATATATATTTTTTAAACTTTTAGGGTAGGCATCATGGCTCATGCTTGTAATCCCAGCACTTCGGGAGGCGGAGGCAGGATCTCTTGGGTCCAGGAGTTCAAGACCAGCCTGGGCAACACAGGGAAACACATCTCTGCAGAAAATTTAAAAATTAGCCAGACATGGGGGCCCGCACCTGTTGGGAGGTTGAGGAAGGAGGATGGCTTGAGCCCTGGAGGTCAAGGCTACAGTGAGCCATGATTGCGCCACTCCACTCCAGCCTGAAGTGACAGAGCAAGACCCTGTCTCCCAAAAAAAAAAAAAAAAAAAAAAAAAAACTTGAAAAAAAAAACATTTAAAATTGAGCAGACTCACACCTGTAATCCTAGCACCTTGGGAGGCCAAGGCAGACCAGCCTGGCCAACATGGTGTAACCCCATCTCTACTAAAAAAAAAATACAAAAATTAGCCGGGAGTAGTGGCGAGCCCCTGCAATCCCAACTACCTGAGAGAATCGCTTGATCCCAGGAGGCAGAGGTTGCAGTGAGCTCAGATTGCGCCACTGCCCTCCAGCCTGGGCAAAAGAGTGAGACTCCATCTCAAAAAATAAATAAAATAAGCCATACAATATATTCAATAAGTGGTTAAAATGTGCTAATCCTAAGCGTTCAGCTCAGTCACTTCTGACATACATATACACCCATGTAACTAACTAGCGTAAGCCTCCCTCGTGGTCTCTCCCGGTCAGTATCATCCCTCCCATCAATTAACTTTGCCTGTCCTTGAACTTCATATAAATGGACTCATACACAATGTACTCTTTTGTGCCTGGCTTATTTTGTTCAGTACAATGCTGGGTAGTTTATCTATGTTTTGTATGGAATGAGTTTATTTTTTTTTATTTTATTTTTTTTTTTTTTTCCCCGAGACGGAGTTTCACTCATGTTACCCAGGCTGGAGTGCAATGGCGCAATCTCGGCTCACCGCAACCTCCGCCTCCTGGGTTCAGGCAATTCTCCTGCCTCAGCCTCCCGAGTAGCTGGGATTACAGGCACGCGCCACCATGCCCAGCTAATTTTTTGTAGTTTTAGTAGAGACGGGGTTTCACCATGTTGACCAGGATGGTCTCGATCTCTTGACCTCATGATCCACCCGCCTCGGCCTCCCAAAGTGCTGG
>NW_022436952.1:2410800-2414681 GCF_009761245.1 Sapajus apella | reverse complement strand
GTGCCTGTAATCCCAGCTAATTTTTTGTAGTTTTAGTAGAGACGGGGTTTCACCATGTTGACCAGGATGGTCTCGATCTCTTGACCTCATGATCCACCCGCCTCGGCCTCCCAAAGTGCTGGGATTACAGGCTTGAGCCACCGCGCCCGGCCGGAATGAGTTTATTCTTTATCACTGCTACACAGCATCATTCCATCATATAAATATGAAAGGGGAATATTGTTATGGTAGAGTGTGTTGAAGAAGGTCTTGTATCCTTCCCTGAAACGAGATCAGGAATTCTGAAATGGCACTGCCTCCACTGCTGTTCTTTGTTTATGCCACAATTTTTCTACCCAGCTTCCTCTTGATAGACAATTGAGAGATTTCCAGGTTTCAGCTGTTATGGATATAGCTGCTATGAAAACCCTGTGCATGTCTTGTAGTGGCCACATGCCCTCATTTTTCTGGGGTATATACTAGGGAGAGACGCTGTTGTAGCAAAAGGTAGGCATGTTTTCTGTTGCTGTCCATATAACCAGGCAGCTAACCTGGGCACCTTCACTAGGGTGCACCTACTCCCACCCTGGCACTTACTGGGTCAGCATGTCTCCACTGTCTTGGCTTTTCAGGAGCTAGCCAATCTCCCCAATTAGGATGCACAACCCTTGAGGGCAGGCACCCATGTCACTCCTTCCTTTATGAGTCCTGGTCCCTCCTCCAGGAAAGAAATCTCCAGCAGAGACAGCTGTCCAGTAATGATCAAGGGTCCCAGCCTAGCCAACTCCCAGTCGCCATGAAGAACACCAGTCACCAGAGGGACCCCAAAAATCTTTGACCATTGTGAAAAATGAGCTAGACTTGGTTTGTTCTTGGAGATGGCTCCCTGGCCATCTTGTACTGCATCCACTAGCTGCTATTTCCTAGCAAGGCAGAGAAATCCTTTAGCTGTAACACATCAGTTGTTCATAGTGACATGTCTCCTTCAGACCTTTAAACAACTAACTCCTCCCTACTCTCATCATTTTTTTGAAAAAAACAGTTTCAAATAATCTGGCAGAAATGTTTTCCAGAGCAAGACACTTACCTGAGCATTGCATTGGACTCTCTAACCACCTGGGCTATCTGAAACTTCTGAATCTTCTGCTGACATAGGAGATTGTGCGCTTTGGTCCACCTAGAAACAGACACCCCACAAAACCCCACATTCAGGTCACTCAAGTAAATCAATCATCCTTTCCCTTTACAGAGCCAAGTCCTCTCTGATAGCATTACCGACAGAGGCCTCATCTTTTTCCACAGAGCCACTTCTTGAAGGATGTTAGCTGTCCTTAAAAGGAAGAGAGTGGCCGGGCATGGTGGCTCATGCCTGTAATCCCAGCACTTTGAGGGGTCAAGGCAGGCAGATCACCTGAGGTCAAGAGTTTGAGACCATCCTGGCCAACATGGGGAAACCCCATCACTGATAAAAATACAAAAAGTAGCAGGGCCTGGTGGCACACAACTGTAGTCCCAGCTACTCGGGAGGCTTAGCCTGGAGAATCACTTGAACCCAGGAGGTGGAGGCTGTAGTGAACCAAGATTGCTCCACTGCACTCCAGCCTAGGTTACAGAGTGAGACTCCATCTCAAAAAAAAAAAAAAAGGAAGAAGATGAAGAGAATGAGAAAGCAACCCAACAGAAACAAGTGGGGGGCAAGCTGACTGCTTAAGTCGAAACTCTTCTGAATCCCTTCCTCCGTGACCCCTCTATCTGGAGAACTGGGGCTCTGTCCAGTGATGACAGTTGCTGTGGTTTGAATGGGTCCCCCAAAGTTCATATGTTAGAAACTTGATCTCCAATGTGGAGGTGTTGAAAGATGGGGCCTAATGGGAGGTGTCATGGGGGCACTGTCCTCATGAATAGATTAACGTCATTATCACAGATCTTTATAAAAAGAATTCCTCTCACCCGGCGGGGTGGCTCACGCCTGTAATCCCAGCACTTTGGGAGGCCGAGGCGGGCAGATCACGAGGTCAGGAGATTGAGACCATCCTGGCTAACACGGTGAAACCCCACCTCTACTAAAAATATAAAAAATTAGCCGGGCGTAATGGCATGTGCCTTCCAGCTACTTGGGAAGCTGAGGCAGGAGAATCACTTGAAACTGGGAGGCAGAGGTTTGAGTGAACTGAGATTGCCCGACTGCACTCCTGTCTGGATGACAGAGCGAGACGTCTCAAAAAAATAATAATAATTCCTCTCTTTCCCTTTCTCTCTCCCCACTCTCTTTGCCTTTCTACAGTGAGGTAATACAGCAAGAAGGCCCTTGCCAAATGTCAGCCAGTCCTTCAAATTGGACTTCCCTGCTTCCAGAACTGTGAGCCAATAAATTGCTATTCATTATAAATTACCCAGTCTAGGCTGGTGCAGTGGCTCATACCTGTAACCTCAAGACTTTGGGAGGCCGAAGTGGGAGATCGCTTGAGCTTAGGAGTTGAAAATAGCCTGGGCAACATGGTGAGACCCCATCTCTACAAAAAATAGAAAAAATGAGCTGAGCATGGTGGTGCGTGCCTGTAGTACCAGCCACTTGGGAAGCTGAGGTGGGAGAATCGCTTCAGCCCAGGAGGTCAAGGCTGCAGGGAGCCACAATCATGCCACTGGACAACAGAGAAAGATCTTGTCTCAAAAAATAGAAAAAATATGTAAATTACCTAGTCTGTTATTCTGTGACCACAGCACAAAAACAGACTAAGACCAGAGTCACTTCCACAAAGCACTTATCCCCCAAAACCAAGGGTCTTTAACTTATTCCAAGGATTCTCTGAGTGTCTCCACTCCAGCAGCAGCCACAGGAGCCCTGGGTTCATCTGAAAGGTGTGTTCCAACAGCTGGACTAACAGCATTAAGTTAAGCCCTCAGTGAAGTAAGGGAGCCTGTCATCTCATCAAGGGTCTGGAAAAATATGCCCCTCTCAGCCCACTCCATCTCAAGGGCCCAGAAGCTTTTCTCCACCACCATCACTCACCATTCCACCATATGAGGTAGCTTCTCCTTGATGGTCCGGTGTGGGTCGATCTCAATTGGGTAATAGTGGTGAAGGAGCGCTGTAAGCTGGGATATTCAAATGGGGAGAAAGGCCATTAGTCTACATCAAGTTCTCCCCAGCAAAGTCAGCTTACTATGAGAAAAAGGTCACCCAGAAGAGGCAACTTTGTGGCTGGGTGTGGTGGCTCACACCTGTAATCCCAGCGCTCTGGGAGGCTGAGGCAGGTGGATCACTTGCTGTCAGGAGTTCAAGTCCAGCCTAGCCAACATGGCAAAACCCTGTCTCCACTTAAAAAATAAAAAAATTAGCAGGTGTAATGGCATGCGCCTGTAATCCCAGCTACTCAGGAGGCTGAGGCAGGAGAATTGTCTGAACCCAGGAGGCGGAGGTTGCAGTGAGTCAAGATCGCGCTATTGCACTCCAGCCTGGGTAACATGAATGAAACTCCGTCTCAAAACAAAACAAAACAAAACAAAATTAAAAAAAAAAAAAAAATCCCAGGTACTCAGGAGGCTGAAGAATGAGAATCACTTGAACCCAGGAGACGGAGGTCACAGTGAGCCGAGAGCAGAGATCGCACCAATGCACTCCAGCCTGGGCAACAGAGTAAAACTATGTCTCAAAAAAAAGAAAAAAAAAAAGATGCAACTTCATGTAAGAGTGTTACATGAAATTTTCTTGAAGTTTTCCTTTGGAGGCATGTCATTTATAAGACCTAAGTTTCTCTTCTCTTACTATCTTCCAACATAATTGCTCAATACACTCAAATTTTTACCTATTTGTACCTGGACCCACAGAACTGGTCATTCCTTTGCACTCACCCTGCAAGTGAGGGTTGCTTGAGCTCAGGAGTTCAAGACCTGCCTAGCAA
>NW_022436952.1:2387929-2400800 GCF_009761245.1 Sapajus apella | reverse complement strand
TGGGAGGCCGAGGCGGGTGGATCACGAGGTCAAGAGATCGAGACCATCCTGGTCAACATGGTGAAACCCCATCTCTACTAAAAACTACAAAAGGCCGGGCGCGGTGGCTCAAGCCTTTAATCCCAGCACTTTGGGAGGCCGAGGCGGGTGGATCACGAGGGCAAGAGATCGAGACCATCCTGGTCAACATGGTGAAACCCCGTCTCTACTAAAACTACAAAAAAAAAATTAGCTGGGCATGGTGGCGCATGCCTGTAATCCCAGCTACTCAGGAGGCTGAGGCAGGAGAATTGCCTGAACCCAGGAGGCGGAGGT
Source organism: Sapajus apella (assembly GCF_009761245.1). Classification (NCBI taxonomy): domain Eukaryota; kingdom Metazoa; phylum Chordata; class Mammalia; order Primates; family Cebidae; genus Sapajus; species Sapajus apella. Next base: position 2,400,485 of record NW_022436952.1, on the reverse strand, counting down.
TGCGGTGAGCCGAGATCGCGCCATTGCGCTCCAGCCTGGGTAACAAGAGCGAAACTCCGTCTCAAAAAAAATAAATAAATAAATAAAATAAAATAAAATAAATTCCCACACCGTCCTGTTGAGATGTGAATCATCCGTTTGTACAGTGTATCCGCTATAACCTCCTTAATGACTTAGTAGCAGTCTCATCAGATAGACTGTGGCAATGTGCAGTATCCAAGTGCTTGTGTTCAACTAACCCTTATTTTCCTTAATAAAGGCCTCAAGGCCGGGCCCGGTGGCTCACGCCTGTAATCCCAGCACTTTGGGAGGCCGAGGCGGGTGGATCACGAGGTCAAGAGATTGAGACCATCCTGGTCAACATGGTGAAACCCCGTCTCTACTAAAACTACAAAAAATTAGCTGGGCATGGTGGTGCGTGCCTGTAATCCCAGCTACTCAGGAGGCTGAGGCAGGAGAATTGCCTGAACCCAGGAGGCGGAGGTTGCGGTGAGCCGAGATCGCGCCATTGCACTCCAGCCTGGGTAACAAGAGCGAAACTCCGTCTCAAAAAAAAAAAAAAAATTAGCCAGACATAGTAGTGCATACCTGCAGACCCAGCTACTGGGTGGGAGGCTGAAATGGGAGGATTGCTTGAGCCTGGAAGATCAAGACTGCAGTGCACCGTGATTGCCCCACTGCAATTCAGCCTGGGCAACAGAGTGAGACCCTGTCTCAAAAAGAAAAAAAATTCTAAAGGGATGAAATTCAGCTTTTTTCTTTTCTATGAATTTCTCCATACCCAAGGTAGAAGTTGAATTAGAAACCAAATCATGGCCAGGCACAGTGGCTCATGTCTGTAATTTTAGCACTTTGGGAGGCCAAGGTGGGCGAATCACCTGAGGTCAGGAGTTCAAGATCAGCCTGGCCAACATGGTGGAACACTGTCTTCACTAAAAATTCAAAAATTAGCTGGGCGTGGTGGTACATGACTGTAATCTCAGCTTCTTGGGAGGCTGAGACAGGAGAATCACCTGAACCCAGGAGGCAGAGGCTGCAGTGAGCAGAGATCGTGCCACTGCACTCCAGCTGGGCAACAAAAGTGAGAATCAGTCTCAAAAAACAAAAAACAAACAAAAAAACATGAGCATTGCACACAACTGTTGCCAGTTGGTGCCAATAAGCGTTAGTTTACATATACAGATGTAGTCAATTACTGAACAATTACCATGGTTTTTCCTGGTCTAATATCATTGTGCAGTGACCAAGGAATGGGATTTCTCTGTGGCCATCTGAGGTGACTTCTATCTAGCTCATTCTCAGCTTCCAAATGTATATACCACCTCCCTGAAATGACTATTTATTTATTTTGAGACAGTGTCTCACTCTGTCACCCAGGCTGGAATGCTGTGGTATGATCACAGTTCACTGCAACCTCCACCTCCTGGGTTCAAGTGATTCCCAGGCCTTAGCCTTCAGAGTAGCTGGGACTACAGGCTTGTGCCACCATGCCTGGTGATTTTTTTTTTTTTTTTGAGATGGAGTTTTGCTCTTGTTGCCCAGGCTGGAGTGCAATGGCATGACCTCGGCTCACTGCAACCTCCGCCTCCCAGGTTCAAGCAATTCTCCTGCCTCAGCCTCCCGAGTAGCGGGGATTACAGGCATGCACCACCACACCCGGCTAATTTTTTGTATTTTTAGTAGAGATGGGGTTTCTCCATGTTGGTCAGGCTGGTCTTGAACTCCTGACCTCGTGATCCGCCTGCCTCGGCTTCCCAAAATGCTGGGATTACAGGCACGAGTCACTGTGCCCGGTGGCGAATATTTTTTTTTTTTTTTTTTTTTGAGATAGAATCTAGTAGCTCTGTTGCCCAGGCTGGAGTGTAGTGGGGCAATCTCGGCTCACTGCAACCTCCACCTCCTGGGTTCAAGCGATTGTCCTGCCTCAATCTCCTGAGTAGCTGGGAGCCACCTGCCACCACACCCAGCTAATTTTTGTATTTTTAGTAGAGATGGAGTTTCAGTATGTTGGCCAGGCTGGTCTCAAAACTCCTGACCACAGGTGATCTGCCCATCTCGGCCTCCCAAAGTGCTGGGATTACAGGTGTTAGCCACCCTGCCTGGCCCCAACTTCTGTATTTTTAGTAGAGACAGGGTCTTGGTATGGTACCAGGCTGGTCTCAAACTCCTGGCCTCAAGCAATCTGCTGCTTTGACCTCACAAAGTCCTGGGATTATGGTGCGAGCCTCAAAATCGACTATTTAAACTGTGACTTACACATTTCAAAAACAAACCAAAATATTTCCAGCAATTCAAAGGCAGACTATAAAATGGGGGTTAAGGATATGGGATTTCCTGGCACCCTCACCTCACCTGAATGACTTTCTGTGTTTGCTTCTTAGGTTCGCCTGGCCCTAATGCATGCTGAATACTTCATGAACAACGTTAAGATGAATGACTATGTCAAAGACAGTGAGGAATGCAAACCAGTCATCATTAATGCCCTAAAAGCCATGTATGACCTCAACATGAATGGACCCTCTAATTCTGATTTCACCAACCCACTCACCAGACCCCGCTTGCCCTATGCCATCCTCTTTGCAATTGGTGGCTGGAGTGGTGGAAGCCCCACCAATGCCATTGAGGCATATGACGCTCGGGCAGACAGATGGGTGAACGTTACTTGTGAGGAAGAGAGTCCCCGTGCCTACCATGGGGCAGCCTATTTGAAAGGCTATGTGTATATCATTGGGGGGTTTGATAGTGTAGACTATTTCAATAGCGTTAAGCGTTTTGACCCAGTCAAGAAAACTTGGCATCAGGTAGCCCCAATGCACTCCAGACGTTGCTATGTCAGTGTGACAGTCCTCAGCAATTTTATTTATGCCATGGGAGGATTTGATGGCTACGTGCGTCTAAACACTGCTGAACGTTACGAGCCAGAGACCAATCAATGGACACTCATCGCCCCCATGCACGAACAGAGGAGTGATGCAAGTGCCACAACGCTCTATGGGAAGGTAAAGGACCCGGGTGGGAGGGTGCAAAGTACAAGCCCAGAAATGATGCTGTTCTTTTTTGGGGTGGGTGGAAGATGAAGTGGCAGTATTCACTTTGCAGTACTCATTCTTCCTTCAACTAAGTGACCCAGCTGCAACTGTCTTATTTTTGCTTATTAAAAAGTAATTCGGCCGGGCCCAGTGTCTCATGCCTGTAATCCCAACACTTTGGGAGGCCAAGGTGGGGGAACCACCTGAGGTCAGGAGTTCGAGACCAGCCTGGCCAACATGGTGAAACCCTGTCTCTACTAAAAATACAAAAATTAGCCAGGCGTGGTGGCACACACCTGTAATTCCAGCTACTCAGGAGGCAGAGGTTTAAGTGAGCCAACATAGCTCCATTGCACTCCAGCTCAGGCAACAGACTCCACCTCAAAAACTAAAAAATAGGCCAGACGTGGTGGCTCATGCCAGTAATCCTAGCACTCTGGGAGGCCAAGGTGGGTGGATTACCTGAGCTCAGGAGTTCGAGACCAGCCTGGGCAACATGGTGAAACCCCGTCTCTACTAAAATACAAAAAAATTGGCCGGATGTGGTGGTGTGTGACTGTAGTCCCAGCTACTCAGGAGGCTGAGGCAGGAGACTTGTTAGAACCCAGGAGGTGGAGGTTGCAGTGAGCTGAGATCGCACCACTGCACTCCAGCCTGGGCGACAGAGCAAGATTCCGTCTCTAAAAAAGTAAATTGAAGGCCGGGCGCGGTGGCTCAAGCCTGTAATCCCAGCACTTTGGGAGGCCGAGGCGGGTGGATCACGAGGTCGAGACCATCCTGGCCAACATGGTGAAACCCCGTCTCTACTAAAAATACAAAAAGTTAGCTGGGCGTGGTGGTGCGTGCCTGTAATCCCAGCTACTCAGGAGGCTGAGGCAGGAGAGTTGCCTGAACCCAGGAGGCAGAGGTTGCGGTGAGCCGAGATCGCGCCATTGCACTCCAGCCTGGGTAACAAGAGTGAAACTCCGCCTCAAAAAAAAAAAAAAAAAAAAAAGTAAATTGAGATTGTACAGACCGGGATTAAGTGTCCCCTACCACCACACACATATCCTTTCTTTCTATTCCCTAGAGGTGGAAATTTTAATAATCTTGGAACTCTTCACACAGGTCTACATATGTGGTGGGTTTAATGGAAACGAGTGCCTGTTTACAGCAGAAGTGTACAACACTGAAAGTAATCAGTGGACGGTCATAGCACCCATGAGAAGCAGGAGGAGTGGAATAGGCGTGATTGCTTATGGAGAACATGTATATGCGGTAAGTTTATCTAGTACTACAAAAACACATGCACATATTACCCCTAGATTTTGTATTAGTAAATGGGTTTATGCTATTATTGTGAAGTATCTGAAGAGCTTTTTTTCATGGAAGAGGGAGTTATGAAATCACTGGTACCCCAAATAAGGGCCTCCTCAGTGAACAGTATCAATGGTTAGCAGCCAACGGTGTTTCTTTTGCTATCCACAGGTAGGTGGCTTTGATGGAGCGAATCGCCTTAGGAGTGCAGAAGCCTATAGCCCAGTGGCTAACACTTGGCGCACAATCCCCACTATGTTTAATCCTCGTAGCAATTTTGGCATCGAGGTGGTGGACGACCTCTTGTTTGTGGTGGGTGGCTTCAACGGCTTTACCACCACCTTTAACGTTGAGTGCTATGATGAAAAGACCGACGAGTGGTATGATGCTCATGACATGAGCATATACCGCAGTGCTCTGAGCTGCTGTGTGGTACCAGGGCTGGCCAATGTTGGGGAATATGCAGCTAGACGGGACAACTTCCCAGGATTAGCACTGCGAGATGAAGTAAAGTATTCTGCTTCGACAAGTACCCTACCTGTATGAGCCTCTTCATTTAGCTAATAAAAAGTCTAAGCAATAAGAATTAATTCCTTTTTTTTTTTTTTTTTTAAATAAATGCAGTGTTTAAACTTTGAAGAGTACTGGAAAATGTTCAGCTGAAGGGAGTGATGGATGAGGGGGCGGGAGGGAGGGAAGAAGGCAATGATATCCAGCAGTGCATAATTAAAGAAGAAAAACCACATGGTACAAACCAGCTTTAAAGAAGCATGTTTATTTAAAACTTACACTGAGACAATTAGTAGCTTTAACAGAGAACAAGATAGCTTCATGAACATAAAACGAGCTATTTTACAAAGTAATGTCTCAAGGTGTTCTAAATACTACATCTCCTCTAACTTAAAGGGAGATAGTGAAGATTGTATTTTCAATAGAGTAGGGACCTGGATACTACTAGCCCAAAAAACTCACTGCATCAACTCAAACTAAATGTTTATTTTACAAATAACAAGCCCAAGCAGATGGATCATAAAATCTTCAAACATCTAGCAAGCACTACTTCCCACGACTGCATTACGCAGGAGGATTAACAAATGCTCTACAGTCTGTCTGTGCTTCAACGTTAAGACATTTGTAGTGATGGTCACTGAGTAAGACAAAAAAAAAGCCCTACAAATGTAATCAACAAACAGCAGTGATTTTGCCATCTAATTAAATTCCTTGAAGCAAAATCACTACTAGGTTATATTACTGTTATTATATTACATCACAACTATGAGCTGTTCTGTTTCCAATGACCAGAACATACATTATAATAACAAAAACAAAAAATGGACTATTCTCAAGAAAGTAACAAACTGGAGTGATGAACTGTGCCAAAATGTTTCAGAGATCAGGTAAGACTGAATTGTTTCTCAAGTATTTTACAGTTAAAGCACCCTCTGGTATAGACAGAGTACTTGCTTTACAATAATGTATACTTTCAAAGACATGAAATGTGGCCAGTATATATTTAAACTTGAGAAAAGTACCCAAAGAAAGGTCCCTTTAGTTATGCTTAAGACCAAATAACTAAAATATACAATTCAGCTTATTTGTCTACATATATAGTGTTGTTATTAGAATTACGAAGCAGAAAATGAAGAATTTTAAAACACACCACATGCTACACTAGTCAAGAGGTAACGAGGAAAAGTGAGCCCTAGAAACTGCCTTACCAGCAGCCTGATGGGTTTTAAAACACAAAAGCACACAAATCTTCCATAAACACTATCTTTCCAGCTTCAAATTTCTGTTCCATATTAAAAAAGTATATTTAAATTTTTTGGTCCCAGGAATACTATATAAAACCGGGTGATCAAAACAAAACTGATGTCATGAATTTTAAGAGTTTTTAGCAAAAAAGTTATTTTTGAACTGGCACAGCAAAAACAAAGTTGAATATCAAGATACACAAGACTAATCATGCAAACAACTGTAAGTGGGATGTGTTACTTAAACACTAAGCTCATGACTGACATTCTCAATATACACCACTGATTTTTTTAAGCCATGGTGGGGTAGATATAGTTCAAGGATACCCATTCTAAGATATAAGTAGCCTCACTCAAAGTTATATATACATATTATTTTTTGGTATAATGACTTCCTCTCTCTTCTACAAACATAAGCAAAAGCAACAGCAACAAAACAAAGGTTTGCTTGAACACACATTAAGCTGTCTTTCTAAAGTCATGTTTTTAACTGCTTACATTACCAAAAACCATCTTTTAAGTTTTCATCAAAAAGGAAATTTCTTTCCCAAGGAGCTATTTTAGGCCTGATCCTTGTAATTAGAATCTTTCCGAATACTCTGGCAAGTTATTTCCAGTTTAGAATTTCAGAATGTCAGCCTTGAACAATTTAAGCAAATCTGGTTTCTTTCCTTATTAACAAGTTAGTTAGGATATTTCAGAAACACAAGTTATTGATGTGACATCACACATGTGAATTCAAATATAAAAATCAGAAATTCCAGAAAACCTGCACACATCATCATGCAATGAAGGACTTACCCCTTCTTTTCAGCCATGGCCTAGGCTGCCTGCTAAGTTAAAAAACAACAGTTTCAATAAAGGTTTTAAAACCAGATTATGCCTAAATCTTATGAGTTATAATTTTTGTCATACCATATGAAAAAAACACAACCCCACCAAAGACTTGGTAATGATTATCTCAGAAGACAACTCTGAGAACAACAACAAAAAAAAACACATCACACCCTTCTAGTGAAAAACTATCGTAGTGAGATATTAAATTATTTAAACACAAGAAAAGTAAGTTTGCTAGCATAGTCTATTGGAGAGAAATGAGAACTTTATTCAATGAGCTTCACTTAATGATTCACTCTTACTTGCATAGACCTCTCACAACTAGGAATTAGTGCTTCTCAGAATCCAAATGGCTTTTATTAAAATGACTACAAAGAAATGGAAATTGAGAAAAAGGTAGTGGTGGGGTAGGATAATATATCCCTTATATGTAGAAATAGACTTGCAATTTCCCACGCCCACTCCAGTCTAAATTAAAGGGATTTAATGTTGATTTTCAACTTTAACACATTACACATTTATTAAAAACTTTTATCCTAGGCAGAGATACTAATTTAAAAATTTCAAGTTCTTAGTATAGACCCAAGAGCTAAAACTATTAGTCTTGCAGCAAATAGCCAAAATTTCTGGTTGTGCTTTTCTCTTTCGGTATTTGATCACTAACAAGAAGGTTAACTATAATGGACTAGGAAAAAAAAATGACTGCACTTGGAATTTGACTTCTAGAATGGTATTCCAAAATGTCTAAGAAGGTAAAGATATTCCTTAAGAAACAGGATAAATCACTGGGCAGGTGGCTCTTTGGGAGGCCAAGGTGGGAGGATTGCTTGAGGAAAGGAGCTTGGGACCAGCCTGACCAATAAGGTGAGACCTCATAGCTTAAAAAAAAATAAAAATAAAAAACAAGAAAACTACATTGCAAACTGTTAGGAATCCCTTATACCAAATGGGCACTAGGAGTCAATTTGAGGCCAGGCATGGTGGCTCACATCCGCAATCCCAGCATCTTGGGAGGCCGATGGGGTGGATCTCCTGAACCCAAGGGTTTGAGACTAGCCTGGGCAACGTGGTGAAACCCCATCTCCACCAAAAATACGAAGAAAAAAAAAAAAAAAATCAGCTGGGCATGGTGGCACATGCCTGTAGTCCCAGCTACTCAGTAGGCTAAGGTGGGAGGATGGCTTGCGTCCAGGAGGTGGAGGTTGTAGTGAGCCAAGATCGCACCCCTGCACTCCAACTTGGGTGACAAAGTGAGACCCTATCGCAAAAAAAAAAAAAGTCAATTTGAGTGCTAACTTTATTATAAAGTTCAGAAGACAGAGAATTAGAACAATGTATAAAACTAAATAAAAGATAACTTCAGTGATCTTTTTAAATTTTTATTTGAGACAGCATCTGTCACCTAGGCTGGAGTATGGTGGCATGATCATGGCTCACTACAGCCTCAACCTCCTGGGCTCTGGTGATGCTCTCTTCTTGGCCTCAAGTAGGAGGGACTACAGGCCCGTGCCAGCCACCATACTCAAGCTAACTGTTGTACTTTCTGTAGAGACAGGGTCTTGCTATGTTCCCCAGGCTGGTCTTGAACTCCTGAGCTCAAAATCTGCCCCCCTCAGTTTCCCCAAAGTGCTGGGATTACAGTCGTGAGCCAGTGTGCCCAGCCCATAAATCTTTAGGAGCCAAAATTATGTACCCAAATTTGGTATCCTAGGCTCAGGCAAAGTTTAAAAGTGTAGAGCAACTAGATAAAATATAACAATCAGGGCCAGAAATAATAAGGCTTCTCTTTAGCAACATTTCTCTAAATTGTGACTTCTTTCCCATTTTGAAAAAAAGTTTTTGTAGAAAGTAATAATGGGCCAGGCGTGGTGGCTCAAGCCTGTAATCCCAGCACTTTTGGGAGGTTGAGGCAGGACTACCTGAGGTCAGGAGCTCAAGACCTGCCTGGCCAACATGGCAAAACCCTGTCTCTACTAAAAGTAGAAAAATTAGCTGGGCGTGGTGGTGGGCGCCTGTAATCCCAGCTACTCAGGAGGCTGAGGCAGAAGAATCACTTGAACCTGGGAGGCGGAGGTTGCAATGAGCCGAGATTTTTCCACTGCACTCCAGCCTGGGTGACAAGAGCAAGGCTTTGCCTTAAAAAAAAAAAAAAAAAAAAAAAATGCTGGGCAAGGTGGCTCATGCAATCCCAGCACTTTGGGAGGCCGAGGTGGGTGAATCACTTGAGGTTAGGTGATTGAGAAAATCTGGCCAACATGGTGAAACCCCGTCTCTACTAAAAATACAAAAATTAGCCAGGCATGGAGGTGCACGCCTGTAATCCTACTTGGGAGGCTGAGGCAAAAGAATCGCTTGAATCTCCTGGGAGGCAGAGGTTGTAGTGAGCTGAGATCGAGCCACTGCACTCCAGCCTGGGCCACAGAGTGAGATTCCATCTCAAAGGCAAAAAAAGGGAATAATGAAAATTCTATATAATATGCATTAGAGCAAAAATTAAAATGGAAGGCATTGAGTGTCGATTGTCATAGGCATTATTTACACTCATTAACATATCCTCAAATTATCCTGCAACTCCTGAAAAAAAGTGTTTAAAAAATGTTTTAAATGCCTTTCTCAGTCTACACTAATACTTTTCTTCTTAGAGAAACAAAGTTCACACATGTGACCTGCTGTGTATTTAGTCAATCAGCTAAAGATTTATACTTTTGCCAACTACCCTCACCTCAGACCGAAGGCTTAAAGTCTATAAACAGCTGCTAATGAAAAATATTCAAAAATGCATGAGCCAATCACAAATTTCTCATCAGTCACATCTTCTAGAAATGAAAATAGCATTTCTAGATAAACATAAGAAAGTATCAATGCAAACATTCTCAAACCATCTTGCTGAAATATTGAGCATTTTCATCCAAATTTCAGTCTCACTATTGCACATGCCTCCTGCAGATGAGGGCTCAATGCATAAGTCCGATCTTGCCAAAACCAATCATTTCATGAAAAATGAGAAAGAATATCAAAGTAAATGTGCAAATAAAATTGGTGCTTAAAGCATGTTCAAAACATAAGTCCCCAAGACAAAGGAGTTATAACTCGTTGGCAGAAAAATAGCCAAGCAACTACACCTGATTTTCCCATTTGTCTTTAATAAGATCTTATTTAGCTAGCACAAACCAAAGACAAAGATTGCAAGCTAACAAAACAACCATGTATTGAACTGAGTTTCCCATTCTCTAGTTTTAACTGTATTTCCTTTATATGGGGTAATAACCAGTTCATGTAGAAAATAAGTTATCGACATACTTTTTCAAGTAACAGCCTGGATATCTTCAGCTTCACGAAACGGGTATAACAGTTTTAAGCTGCACACTTGAGAGAGCCTAGCATTCAATCTGAGAGCTTGGCACTCGCCGCATGTTTAGGGCGTGACGATGTATCTCTTGCATCTGTCTGATGCGGTCCTTCTGCCACATTAGGTTTTGAGGCATGGGGTATCTCTGTGTGCCATGCAAGTATCGGTATGGGATCCTCACATGACAAGCAGTGGCTCTACAACGAGGTTGTGGCATAGGAGGAAGAAGCATCCACCTCTTCCTCTCCGCACAATATCGGTAGGCTTCTTTCCGATACTGTTTATCTATATCATCACTGTTTTTCCAGCCTCCAATAATGAAGACATCATCTTTGTAATAGCAAATGGCTGCTCCTTCGATGCTTAGGACTTCTGGAGGCAAGCTTTCAAGGATCTCATCAGATACTTGGCTGGCAATTTTTCTTACTGCCTCTTCGTTTTCTAAACAGTAACTCTTGGGACAACATGATGCTGTCTGATAAAAGTTTGAATTGACCACAGACATTTGGAAAAAGCAGTAATTGTCAATAAGTGGCAAAGATTCCACATCTTGCCACTGTCGAGTCTCTGTATCATAGCAAGTAATTACAGCCTTTAGTCCATCTTCAGTGTCCCGGTCCACAGGAGTGCGGGCGGCAATGTATACAAACCGGTCTTCGATGCCTAGTGCTTTGACATCTCGAAGAATCTTTGGTGCCGATTCCAAGTTGTGCCATTTGTCAAGCTCAGGATTATAAACAGTCACATCTTTAAAACCAGGACTAAAGTTGCCATGTCCTCCAATGCTATAGAGCTTCCCTTTGACTTCTGTTAGCCCAAAAGAATGCTTTCTTGTCATCAGGCTACAAACATGTTCCCATGTATTCAAATTTGGGTTATACCTTTCTACAGTTTTAGCAAACCCTGGCTCCATTGATCCCGCAACATACACGTAGGATTCTGTTACTGCAACAGCATGTCCGTCGAGGTGATTATGAATATGTGGCAGGTTTACCCATCTATCCTCATCAACAAAATACCCCACACATTCACTTAAATAGTCCCCTCCTTCTGAAACACCTCCAATAACCATGATCACGTCCATATTTTGCCCATAACGAGGCAGTAGTGAAACATGAGAAGTGGGGAGCTGGAATGTGCCAGACTGTATATTCTCAGCTCTCAGAGCATGCCTCTCCACTGCGTCAGCCACCAACTTGACGCAAACTTCATTATTGGCTACCAGCCTCTCTGGTTTGACATGTCGTGTAAGGTAGGTAGGTTTCATCTGGGACAACCTGAGCAATTTAAAAAGTTCTTCAAAGTATCTTTCTCTCTCTTCAGCATTTCTCTGAACCCATTTCAAAACGGTTTCAAAGAGAACCTCTTCAGAATCAACCGTAATTTCCAAATCTGAAAGCCAGTCTCTAATGAGATGGAAAGGTAATGTATAAAATTCTTCATCCTGAATCACTTTGTGGAAATTTCTCCGTATCATATCAGCAGCCTTCAGAGCAAGTTGGCTCAGAGTGTACATGTGGGCTAAGCTATGAATTGCCACACAATTTGAGAGGTGAAGTTTTTTCTTAAGAAATTCTCCACAAAATTCTTTTAAACGAATTAGTAGGAACCTAAAATCAAGAAAAAGGGAAAAGATTAATTTTTCAAATGTACATATTTCATGTGGTTACTTTTTTCTTTTTTTTTGAGACAGGGTCTCACTCTGTCACGCAGACGGGAGTGCAGTGGTGTATTCTCGGCTCACTGCAACCTCTGCCTCCTGGGTTCCAGCGATTCTCTTGCCTTAGCTTCCCAAGTAGCTGGGATTACAGCTACTTGCCACCACGTCCAGCTAACTTTTGTATTTTTAGTAGAGGTGGGGTTTCACTATGTTGGCCAGGCTGGTCTCAAACTCCTGACCTCAAAGTGATCCGCCTGCCTCGGCCTCCCAAAGTGCTGGGATTACAAGTTTGAGCTACCATGCCCGGCCTACGTTTTTTTTTTTTTTTTGGAGACGGAGTTTTGCTCTTGTTACCCAGGCTGGAGTGCAATGGCGCGATCTCGGCTCACTGCAACCTCCGCCTCCTGGGTTCAAGCAATTCTCCTGCCTCAGCCTCCTGAGCAGCTGGGACTACAGGCACACGCCACCATGCCCAGCTAATTTTTTGTATTTTTAGTAGAGACGGGGTTTCACCATGTTGACCAGGATGGTCTCGATCTCTTGACCTCGTGATCCACCAGCCTCGGCCTCCCAAAGTGCTGGGATTACAGGCTTGAGCCACCACGCCCGGCTTTTTTTTTTTTTTTTTTTT
>NW_022436952.1:2377232-2387829 GCF_009761245.1 Sapajus apella | reverse complement strand
TTTTTTTTTTTTTTTTGAGATGGAGTTTCGCTCTTGTTACCCAGGCTGGAGTGCAATGGCGCGATCTCGGCTCACCGCAACCTCCGTCTCCTGGGTTCAGGCAATTCTCCTGCCTCAGCCTCCTGAGTAGCTGGGATTACAGGCACACGCCACCATGCCCAGCTAATTTTTTGTATTTTTAGTAGAGACGGGGTTTCACCATGTTGACCAGGATGGTCTCGATCTCCTGACCGCGTGATCCACCCGCCTCGGCCTCCCAAAGTGCTGGGATTACAGGCGTGAGCCACCGCGCCCGGCCTATCTGGCTAATTTTTGTATTTTTAGTAGAGATGTGGTTTCACTGTGTTGGCCAGGCTGGTCTTGAACTCCTGACCTCAGGTAATCTGCCCACCTCAGCCTCCCAAAGTGTTGGGATTACAGGTGTGAGCACCCCACCTGGCCACGGCCTACATTTAAAAAAAATTATTATTATTATTATTATTTTAGAAAGGGGGTTTCACTATATTGTCCACACTGGTCTTGAACGCCTTACCTTAAGCAATCCTCCTGCCTCTGCTTCCCAAAGAGTTTTGGATTCCAGGTATGAGCCACCATACCCAGTCTATGGTCACATTTTGAGAGCATCTAAATTATATATATTGAAATGGTTAATCTTACTTTATACACAAAATCTGAAAAAAAAAAAAAAAAAAAAAAAAAAAAAAAAAAACCCACCACCAAATTAGAAAATATCGTACTGGAAAAGGATGTTTAAAAGCACATATAGGCTGGGCGTGGTGGCTCACGCCTGTAATCCCATAACTTTTGAGAGGCTGAGAATCACCTGAGCCAGGAGTTCGAGACTAGCCTAGGCAATGTGGCAAAACCCTGTCTCTTAAAATACAAAAATTAGCTGGGCTTGGTAGTGGGCACCTGCAATCCCAGCTACTCAGGAGGTTGAGGGAAGAGAATCGTTTCAATCTGGGAGGCAGAGGTTGCAGTGAGCCGAGATTTTGCTAGTGCACTCCAGCTTGGGTGACAGAATGAGATTCTAGCCTCAAAAAAAAAAAAAAGCACATACAGAGCTGGGCATGGTGATGCATGCCTATAGTCTCAGCTACTCAGGAGGCTTAGGCAAGAGGATTGGTTGAGGTCAGGAGTTCAAGGCTCTAGTGAGCTATAATCGTGCCTGTGAACAGCCACTGCACTCCAGCCTGGGCAACAAAGCAAGACTGTCTCTTAAAAAAAAAAAAAAAAACATAGGCCGGGCATGGTGGCTCATGCCTGTAATCCCAGCACTTTGGGAGGCCAAGGCGGGCAGATAACGAGGTCAGGAGTTCAAAATCAGCCTGCCCAACATGGTAAAATATTGTCTCTACTAAAAATACAAAAATTAGCCAGGCATGGTGGCAGGTGCCTGAAGTCCCAGCTACTCGGGAGGCTGAGGCAGGAGAATGGCTTGAATCCAGGAGGTGGAGGTTGCAGTGACCCAAGATTGCATCACTGCTCCAGCCTGGGTGACAGAAGAAGACTCCATCTCGGAAAAAAAAAAAAAAAAATATATATATATATAAATCATATTTATATAAGATATATTTAAAGTATTTATACTATAGTTTATACAATTACATATATGTGAAATACAAACATATAAACATATATATATGAAAACACAAAATGTAGTTTTTATTTTAGGAGGCAAGTTTTCACTACGCTGCCCAGACTGGAGTGCAGGGGCTATTCACAGGTGTGATCACAGTGAACCACAGCCCCAAACTCCTAGGCTCAAGCAATCCTTCTGCCTCAGCTTCCAGAGTAGTAGGGACCACAGGCACATGACACTGGTTCCAGCTGGAGTTTTTTGGTTGGTTGTTTTTGTTTTTTGAGATGGAGTCTTGTTCTGTTGCCAGGCTGGAGAGCAGTGGCACAATCTCAGCTCACTGCAACCTCTGCCTCCTGGGTTCAAGGAATTCTCGTCTCAGCCTCCCGCGTAGCTGGGATTACAGGCGCACACCACCATGCCCGGGTAATTTTTTGTATTTTTTAGTAGGGATGGGGTTTCACCATGTTAGCCAGGCTGGTCTCAAACTCCTGACCTCAGCCTCCCAAAGTGCTGGGATTACAGGCATGAGCCACTGCGCCTGGCCAGGAATTTTTAATTATGTAAGGTTTCATGAAACATATTCTTTAATAAAGTACAACAGTCCCATACTTTATTTTCACTTTAATTTGTCCTTGGCAAAGGCAAATCCCTATCCAAACTTGTCTTTGCCGTTCTTCCTTAATTCCTTGCTAGTCACCAGCCTCATATTTTTGTTTGTTTTTGTTTTTTTTGAGACAAGAGTCTCATTGTCACCCAGGCTGGAATGCAGTGTGCAATCATGGCTCAGTGCAGCCTCAACTGCCGTATCAACTTCTTGGGCTCAAGTGATTCTCACCTTTACCTCCCAAGTTGCTGGGACTACAGGCACATGCCACCATACCCAGATACTTTTTTTTTTTGTAGAGACAAGGTTTTGCCATGTTGCCCAGAATGGTCTCAAACTCCTGAGCTCAAGCAATCTGCCCACTTTAGCCTCCCAAAGTGCTGAGATTACAGGTTCACACCTGTAGCCTCCCAAAGTGCTGAGATTACAGGTTCGCCACCACCCCCAGTGCACCAGCCTCTTTTTATTTTTTATTTTTATTTTATTTTTATTTTATTTTTTGAGATGGAGTTTCACTCTTGTTACCCAGGCTGGAGTGCAATGGCGCGATCTCGGCTCACCGCAACCTCCGCCTCCTGGGTTCAGGCAATTCTCCTGCCTCAGCCTCCTGAGTAGCTGGGATTACAGGCACACGCCACCATGCCCAGCTGATTTTTTGTATTTTTAGTAGAGACGGGGTTTCACCATGTTGACCAGGATGGTCTCGATCTCTTGACTTCGTGATCCACCTGCCTCGGCCTCCCAAAGTGCTGGGATTACAGGCTTGAGCCACCGCGCCCGGCCACCAGCCTCTTTTTAAATGAAACAGGGTTTCAGTGAAAGGACCTTATGGTATAAGGTAACAGCCAGGCAGGAACTTGTTGGGGGGTCTCTTCAGTCAGATATCAGAAGAAAAAGGCTTTCTGCTAGGTTTTATTTTATTTTGAAATTTTTTTCCAGGAGCATAGATTCAAGATACCCTGAATACATATACTCCCTGTGTCAGAGGTTTTAATCTCATCACCAGAGCTTTTTCTTTGGGCAGCCAGAGGGGATGGAGTACTCAGAAGATTTGTCCTGAACTGTGTTCTCACTAAAGCAGGGATGCCACGCAAACTCAAACATCTGAAGAAGCAGGATACAACACAGAAACACAACAAAAAAACATGTGTAGAGGCTGGGTGCAGGCCAGGCACAGTGGCTCAGGTCTGTAATCCCAACACTTTGAGAAGCTAAGGCAGGAGGATCACTTGAGGTCAGGAGTTCAAGACCAATCTGGCCAAAATGGTAAAACCTTGTCTTTACTAAAAATAGAAAAATTAAGCAAAAATAAATAAACAAATAAAAGGGAGGAGTTGCTTTAAAGCAACAAAGATCAAAAGAAGCAAAGAAGGATATCACATAATGATAAAAGGATCAATGCAACAAGAAGAGCTAAAGATCCTAAATATATACGCACCCAATACAGGAGTACCCAGATACATAAGACTTATAAAGAGACTTAGACTCCCACACAATAATAGTGGGAGACTCCAACATCAATATTAGACAGATCAATGAGACAGAAAATTAACAACGATATCCAGGATTTGAACTCAGATCCGGAACAAGTAAACTTAATTAACATTTATAGAACTCTCCACTTTAAATACACAAAATATACACTCTTATCAGTACCACATTACATCTGTTTACAGGTTTCAATGAAATATTGGTTGGCTGCCTGTTTGTTATTTTCTTCCCTCATTTTTTTTTTCATGTCTCTATTATTAAGCACAATTATAGGCATACCCATTTTTAGACTGCATTCTAGCCCGGGCAATAAAGCAACACCCCCGTTCTCTCTCCCTCTTCCTCTTTCTCTCTTCCTCTCCTTCATTCTTTTTTTTTCTTTCTTTCTTCTTTTTTAGGAAAAAAAAATAATAGGCTATTTAGAATGAAATTAATGAAAAAAGCTATATGCAATAAAAAAAGAAAAAAGAAAAATTAGGCCAGGCTCAGTGGTTCATGCCTATAATCCCAGCACTTTGGCAGACCGAGGTGGGTGGATCACCTGAGGTCAGAAGTTCAAAACCTGGCCAACATGGCAAAGCCCCATCTCTACTAAAAACACAAAAATCAGCCAGGTGTGGTGGCATACATCTGTAATCCCAGTTACTTAGGAGGCTGAGGCAGGAGAATCACTTCAACCTGCAAGGTGGAGGTTGCAGTGAGCAGAGATCGTGCCACTGCACTCCAGCAACAGAGTGAGACTCCATCTCAAAAAACAACAACAAAAAACACAAAAATTAGCCCAGCATGGTGGCGGGTGCCTATAGTCCCAGCTACTCAGGAGCCTAAGGCAGAAGAATTGCCTGAACCTGGGGGCAGAGGTTGCAGTGAGCCGAGATCACGCCACTGCACTCCAGTCTGGGTGACACAGAGAGACTCCATCTCAAAAAAAAAAAAAAAAAAAAAAAAAGTGTAGGTTAAAAAACAAAACAAAGTGATTTGGCATGTAGCTGACTAAATATTGTCTGCTCACCTAAATTCATTTAAAGGTAAATTAAAAAAAAAACCCACAATCGTTTCAGACAAATTCTTAAATCTGGCAGCAATCAGCCTGAGGATAGCCAATTTGAGACCACTGCTTTAAAAAGACTAAGTCCCTAGAACTAAGAAAAACCTTAAAACAAGATTAAGAATCACTTCATCAGTTCAGGCCTCTCCCAATTCAGTAACCATTTGTTATTAGTGATTGTGCTTAGTAACTATCTTAACTATAATATGAAGATGAATAAGGCAGGCTCCCTTCACCCTTTTAAGGGAACATATCATTTTAGAGATAAAGCAAAGACAAAGTGGAGTGGTAAGGAATATAGTGGCTCCCAGACATGTCTGGGTGCCAGCGTCACCTGATTCCCAGGCTGTCCTGGGCTCCTAGTTTTAGCACACACTCCAGGTAATTCAGAGACATGTTCCCTTAAGTGTCTGGAAGCAATGCTTTATGAAAATAGGTTTCATATACTAGGCATCTGTCATGTGAGGGGCATCAGGCATATTCTATTATCATATTTCTGATCCTTACAAGTGCCCAGTGAGGCAGGCATGATCATCAACAGTCAGAATGCATTTAGGGATGGGGTGGAGGGTCCTGCCTCAGA
The DNA here is from genome assembly GCF_009761245.1 of Sapajus apella. NCBI lineage: Eukaryota > Metazoa > Chordata > Mammalia > Primates > Cebidae > Sapajus > Sapajus apella. The sequence goes on along the minus strand of NW_022436952.1, from coordinate 2,382,521 downwards.
GCTGTTCGGAAGATTAAATGTGATGGCTGGTTGCAAGGCACGTCAAACAGTGCCTGACAAAAGCCAGCTGCTTAGCCTCTGACAGACTGAGGGAAGAGTTTTGAGTAAAATGCCTGGAGTATCCTATCCTCTCTTCTAACTCCCCAGTAGAGCAGGGGCAAATCTGTCAAACTCAAGATCATATGACAGAATCAAACATAGCTTGGGTGAGTGCAATGGCCCTTTTCCACCCATTTTCAGCAACAACCTTCTCTCCCTCAGAGCTATGCTCAACCCACTCCACCTTCTCACTGATGACCCAGCCTCTTAAGAAAACAGAAACAATCAGGCAGGAACTTCATCTTCCCGTCACCCAATCCGCCAGCAGCTGTACCCTATACTCTGCCTTCGCAGTCCAACCTTTCCAATTTTAATATGGATTCTATACTGAAACAGAGTATTTCACCCAAAAATATACTTCTTTGACATATTCAGAGGGGCCGAAAGCACAGGACTCACTTTGAAGAGCTGTCTTTTGTGGGGGAGATTTGTATCTGTAGAGAAAATCCACATTAATGAGGTAAACAGGCTTTCTCTGAAGCGCCCCCTCTTACTCAGATCTAGGAAAGATGCACTCACAGGAAAAACTAAGGAGGCTAAGGTCCAACACTTTAAAGGTCTGACAGAAACTTTTCCCACGGGATACATCTATTCTTTGTGACAGCTGCTGCCTGTGAGGTTCCACCTGCCTAACAGGACAGCCTGTGGTGCCGTGCTTTCCCCTCCGGGCTCTCCCATAACCTGTCTTGAAGGACTCCAAGTCCCTATTCTTTCTGTAACCACGGGGTGGTCTAAAAATTTCAGCTGCGCTTAAGAGTTTTCTTATTTTGTCTGACTCTCGAGCACACATGTGCCTGTAATAATCTTACACTTTTCTCTGTCCTATAACCTATCTTTTAAGAATGTCAGCTGTGAAAAGGAGGGAAGGGATCGCCCCTCTTCCATCCCTACAGTTCCCTTCTTGGTTGCAAGGAATTTACTCCTGCAATCACTCCTCTGCTCCCGTAACATCAATTACTCCTCTTCTACTGAACCATTTTCAGCAGCACACAAACATGCTCTATTATCTCTTACCTCGGTGGGACTGCCTCCCCCCAAAAAACATTTCCACATTTGTACCATTTTTCTGATCCTCTTTATAAAGCAAGGCTTAACTAGCTCTTGTCAATGGCATCAATAACCTGCAACCATCACTTATGGGTTGACAGAGTTGACACAACTGGCAACTCCCTCCTTGACATCCTTTCTACGTTTCGAAGAGATCAGTCTCCTCTTTTTGTTGTTGTTGTTGTTTTTTTTTTTTTTTTGAGACCAACTCTCACGCTGTTGCCCAGGCTAGGGTGCTGTGGCGAAATCTCAGCTCACTGCAACCTCCACCTCCTGGGTTCAAGCAATTCTCCTGTCTGCCTCAGCCTCCCGAGTAGTTGGGATTACAGGCATCTGCCACCACATCCTGCTAATTTTTGTATTTTCAGTAGAAACAGTTTCATCATGTTGCCCAGGTGGTCTTGAACTCCTAGTCTCCCAAAGTGCTGGGATTACAGGCAAGAGCCACGTCACCCAGCCGGCTCCTCTTTCACATTCTAGAGAACCCCAGGGTTCACTCCCTAAGTAATACCATCCAGCCCCATGGCTTTAGATACCATTTATATGCTAATTTCCCCAATATGCATCTCTAGCTCCCCTGTGCTTATATTCAACTGCCCCAGGCACCTCCTTAACCAAATTCAAACTTCTGATCTTCCTCCCAGACTTGTTCTGCAATCTTTCACATCTTAATAATGTCATCCTTCCAACTGCTTGGGTCAAAAAAGTGGCAGTCTTTTCCCCTATACCCCACATCAAATCCAGCAGCAAATTCATCTCATCAAACTTCAAAATACATCTAGAACCAAAGCACTTCTCATCACCTTTACTTCTCCCTCCTCAATCCAAGCCTCCACCACCACTGCCACAACCATCTACACTAGTCTCTCTGCGTCTGCCCTTGTTGTCTCCTCCTCAATGCCATATCCTTGGTTCTTTTTTTTTTTTTTTTTTGAGACAAGAGTTCTCACTCTGCTGGCCAGGCTGGAGTGCAGTGGTGCAATCTCGGCTTACTGCAACCTCCCACCTCCCAGGCTCAAGCGATTCTCGTGCCTCAGCCTCCCCAACAGCTGGGATTACAGGCAGGCCTGACTAATTTTTGTATTTTTCAGTAGAGACGGTGTTTCACCATGTTGCCCAGGCTGGTCTCAAACTCCTGACCTCAAGCATCCATCCACCGTGGCCTCCCAAAGTGTTGAGATTACAGGTGTGAGCTACCGTGCCTGGCCGCCACATCCTTTTTCAACAAAGCATTATTCATCAAATCAGGCTGCATCATTCCTCTGCCCCAAACCTTCCCATTTCAATCAGAATAAAAGCTCATGTCCTGATGGGGAGGAAGGCAGCAAATCACACTGCCACGTGTGTGCCTATGCAACAATCTTGCATGTTCTTCACATGTACCCCCAAACCTAAAATGCAATAAAATAAATTAAAAAAAAAAAAAAAAAAAAGCTCATGTCCTTCCACAGGCCATTACCACCCTGGGGCTTCTCCTGTTCCTCTCACCAGGCATCCCTTTGACTCCCGCTGTTCTGGCTCCCGCTGTTCTCTAACACACAGCAAGCTCCTCCTCAGGGTCTCTGTACCTGTGTCCCCTACCTGACACACTCTTTACCTCCCTCCTTAGGTTCTGAGCAAAACGTCCTGTTCAAGAGGCGGTCTCTATCCACCCAATTTGAAAAGCACTTCCTCTCCCCCAGCACTTTCTATGTACTCCCCCCATGCTTTATTTTTCATCAGTGATAACCATCATAACAGGCTATACATTTTACTTATTTACCGTCCATCTACCAACGTAAGTGCGATAAGGAAAAGGACTTTTGTCTATTTTGATCACTGCTGAAACCCTAGTACCTTAGAATCCTGCATCTGAGTGGATGCGTTTTTGTTAACAAATCTGTAAGATGATAATTGCCAAAACAAACGCCTCCCCATCTCTATAAATGGTATTACCTGCCTTCTAACCAGTCTCTGGAGCATCCATTCCTGCTCCCTACAATCCATTTACCACAGTGGCAGAATAATATTAAAATACTTAAATCAGATCATTTCTTTACCCAGCTTCCTATCACACTCAGTGAAATCCAGAGCCGTTATTCCAACGCCATCTCACGCATCCTTTTCCTCTTCATCCACTAGATAAGTCTGACTGCACTGTATTTTAAGGCTTTTCTCTAAACCAAACTGGATCCTGCCCGAGGGCCTTTGCGCTGTCTGTAATGTTCATTCCCCATCTTTGCACGGCCAGTTATTTTTTGACATTTAGAGGTCGGTAGAAACGTCACCTCCTCAGAAAGGTCTTTATTCAATCCGCACCTTTTCACTCCTTTTGAACGTCAGCACAACACTTAACACATACTGACTTTCCTTTTCATCACCTTTGTCCCACCACCTAGTTAGCATCTGAGGTCCCTGGGTGCGGGGCGCCCTCGTTCGACCTGCAGGTGCATCCCCCTCGCCCAGTGCGGTGGCTGCCCCCCAGCAGGCGCTCAGCGAGTGTGAACCCAATGCGCCCACTCAGGACTCGCGGGCTGCCGTGGCAGGCACTGCCCGCCAGTCCGCTGGCGAGCACCTCCCCGTCTCCGTGCCCGCAGCCCTCCGCGCTCCCGCCTCCCTCGCTTACCTGTCGGCCAACTCTAGTACCTCGTGCACGCTGCCCGTGCTGACGCGGATGCGCCCGGTGTACATATACTCGATAACGGCTTCCACTGTGTCGGGTTCGGGCCCCGGCTCGGAGCTCCACTTGCGCATCTCCACCCGTCCCGAGCGGGACTCGGAAAACTGGCCCGACAGCAGGGGCGTGAAGTATTCGGTGGCGGCGGCCAGTACCGAGCGGTGGGCCCGGAACTCGCGGCCTCCAGCCCCGCCGAAGCACAGGGTAATGTCGCAGAAGAGGCCCTGGCGCCGCTGCTCGTTCTGCCGCCAGGACAGCTCCGAGCAGTGAGAGCTGCACTCGAAATCCTCGGCTTCTGGGCCCGGATCGCCCCCGCTCGCCTCCATGGCAGAGATCCCCGGCCCAGGCCCGAAGTCCACCGTGCCGCTGCCTCGCACTTCCGCAGCCAGTCCTGCCGAGCCGGCGGCGGCAGTCTCCATGCTCTCCATCTCCAGCACCTGAAGAGATGCAGCCGCGGCCGCCGCCGCCGCTGCCGCCACTGCCGCAGCCGCCATCTTGACGCTGCCGCGCCCGGCCTCCGCAGCCTTGGAACGATGCGGCCGTTTGGTGCGACACAGAGGGATTCTGGGATTAAATAGTGCGCGCGGGGCGGAGCCGTGTCGCCCGCCGATTGCGCATGCGCAATCTCCCCTCCCGCAGCCCCGCCCACCTTGATGAAGTTCGGCTGTAATCGTCGCCCAGTCCGGATGTCTTCGCCCCAGGCCTCTTACCAGGACATTGGTGCGAGGATGGCTCGCTCCCTTTCCTTAGTGGGTAGCATGCTCTCTGCAGTCATTTTGTCTAGTAAAAGCCACCTTAGATCATCACCCGTTGTTAAAGCCTTAAGTGACAATACAGGATTTTTATAAGATTGAGTCCTAGCTAAGTGGATGAGGGGTGAGTTACTTGTTACCCCTAATTTATTTTCTAAACATGGGGATATTGCCGACTTTATAAGCTCACGGAGAGGATTCAATGAGAATACTTAAGCCAAGCGTTCTGCATAGTGCTTTGTGGTTCATAGTCAATGATCGTATATCCTTGTTGAAAAGATTAATTTAAAAGCCACTTTGGGGCCGGGCATGGTGGCTCACGCCTGTAATCCCAGCACTTTGAGAGGCCGAGGTGGGCGGATCACCAGGTCAGGAGATCAAGACCATCCTGGCTAACATGGTGAAACCCCTTCTCTAAAAATAAAAATAAAAATAAAAAAGGCCGGACGCGGTGGCCCACGCCTGTAATCCCAGTACTTTGGGAGGCCGAGGCGGGTGGATCACTAGGTGAAGAGATCGAGACCATCCTGGTCAACATGGTGAAACCCCGTCTCTACTAAAAATACAAAAAACATTAGCTGGGCATGGTGGCGCGTGCCTGTAATCCCAGCTACTCAGGAGGCTGAGGCAGGAGAATTGCCTGAACCCGGGAGGCGGAGGTTGCGGTGAGCCGAGATCGCGCCATTGCACTCCAGCCTGGGTAACAAGAGTGAAACTCCGTCTCAAAAAAAAAAT
>NW_022436952.1:2371034-2376832 GCF_009761245.1 Sapajus apella | reverse complement strand
GAACCCGGGAGGCGGAGGTTGCGGTGAGCCGAGATCGCGCCATTGCACTCCAGCCTGGGTAACAAGAGTGAAACTCCGTCTCAAAAAAAAAAATAAATAAAATAAAATAAAAATAAAAATAAGAGCCACTTTGGGCCAGGCTGGGTGGCTCACACCTGTAATCCCAGCACTTTGCGAGGCCGAGGTAGACGGATCACTTGAGGTGAGGAGTTCCAGACCAGCCTGAACAACATGCGAAATCCCGTCTCTAATAAAAATACAAAAATTAGCTGGGCGCGGTGGCAGGCGCCTTGTAATCCCGGCGCTTTCGAAGGCCGAGGCAGGTGTGGATCACTTGAAGTCAGGAGTTCGAGACCAGCCTGGCCAAAATGGTGAAACCCCATCTCTACTAAAAACACAAAAATTAGTAGGGCGTGGTGGTGGGTGCCTGTAATCCTAGCTACTCGGGAGGCTTGAGGCAGGGAGAATCACTTGAACCCGGGAGGCGGAGGTTGCAGTGAGCCAAGAGCAGGCCACTGCACTCCAGCCTGGGCAACAAAGTGAGATGCTGTCTCAAAATACAGATCAAAGGATGTGGATACCAGGAGACAGCAGTATGCCTTCATTGTAACTATATAGTTTATTTAAACCAAACTATGATAATACAGAGAAGAGACTGAGGTGGCAGCTGCCCAGAATCTTTGTGGAATACATATGCAAAGTAGTAGGAGTCCTTGGACCCACACTTCAGTTACAGACAGACAAGTCAGCTGCATAAATACAGAGAACATAAGACACAAGACATTTCACAGCTTTTTGCGTTTCCATTTTAAATGTATGTTACAACTTTACATATTAAGTTACTACTCCATGTATTTTGTGACAATGGCTAAGGATGCAATGGCCCCATCCCCCTGACATATGCAGACTCTGGTCCATAACAAAGAACATTTCAGTGGGATACCAAACAAGCTCTTAACACATAACATACAAAAAGATCTTTAAAAATCAAATTAATACAATGTTCTTCATGTTAAATGAGGAAGAAGCAAAGTTAAAAAAAAAGAAAAAAAAGAGACATTTGGGTGCTTTAAATGTATAGTATCTTGACGTCTAAAATGTTTCATTCCCTTCCTCCAGGGGAGAAAAAAATGTTTAACCAATGGAAAAAGAAAGCAACATCCTAGCGCCCTACAATGAGGAAGAACCCCAACCTGACAGTACTTAGATGCTTCCATATAGTAAATACAGCAGGTAGCAGAGCAAAGTCACAAGTGTTGGCTTGGTTTTTATTTCTATGCTTATAAAAAAAATATGAAGCTTCTTTGTGTGGACTGAACGGGTGTTAGCCTGTGGGTGTTGGTTTTCAGTGCCTGTACCCCAGTGGCTGTTTACATTCCAGGCCCCTGTTAAGCAGTCTCCACTGCCAGCTAGCTGTCTGTACACTTTCTCCTGGGGGAGGAGTTCTTGTCTTCAGTTTACTGCTGTAGGGTTCCTGGCTCTGTTACATGCTCATGTGTTCCGGAAGAACATATGAAATATCATCCCACGGATGACGATACAGCCCCTGCTTCAGCCTCTTCTGATCAAGATAGTGTCCTAAAATGAAGCAAACACGTCTTTTTTATTAGAGCTTCATAAGCCTGGTGAGAGCGAGAAGGTAAGGAAGGGAAATCGTTCCAACACACAAAAAAAGTGAATACAAAGCAGTGGGAAGTTTAGTCCATACCCATTCCATAGGTAGACTTTGTAAAAGGGAACTGTTGGATCTGATTCTATAAGCAAAATTTTAAAGGAAAATAAACAATAACAATAAAAAATTATATTTTCCTGGGCTAGCAATCATTTCTAATAGCAAAGAAACAGGTGTGGTGGCTCACGCTTGTAATCCCAGGTCTTTGGGAGGCCGAGGTGGACAGATCACCTGAGGTCGGGAGTTCGAGACTAGCCTGACCAACATGGAGAAATCCAGTCTCTACTAAAAATACAAAATTAGCTGGGCATGGTGGTGCATGCCTGTAATCCCAGCTATCTGGAAGACTGAGGCAGGAGTACTCCTTGAATCCAGGAGGCAGAGGTAGTGGTGAGCCAAGATTGTGCCATTGTACTCCAGCTTGGGCAACAAGAGTGAAAACTGTGTCTCAAAAAAAAAAAAAAAAAAAAAAGAACAAAGGAACAAAGATAAGGGGAAAGTTTAAGAAAGAAAAGATTAAGAACAATGATTAAGAGGATATGACATTTCTTTTGTAGAAACTCAACCACAAAAAGAGAATTAAAAAAGAAAAATAAATTCAACCACGTGTGTAAGTGATATAGCTGAACCGTGGGGGTTTAAAAAACAAAAACAAAAAAAACCACTTTAAACAACAACAAATTTCACTTAAATTGTTGCTGTCAGGTGTGTCTGCCATAAGGCTCAGTCTCAGGGGTATGCTGGTTGCTGTCAGGTGTCTACTATGCACCTCCACCTCAGCATACCCTTGAATGACCCTCACAGTTTTACGAAATTCTTTTGTGACTTTCCTTGGGCCAGGTATGTGAAAGAGCATTGTGGCCAGATGCCTCCGCAGCAATAACAATGAAATCAGTCTACAGAAACTCTCTCCAAGCATTTGGGAGTAAAAAATACAAATAAAAAAACAACAATAAAAAGACTCACCAATGAAGCCCATACTCCTTCCCAGCACAAAGATGCCATTGAGGGCTCCAATGTCAATATATTCATCAGCTTCCTCCCTGCAACACACAATCAACTTGTAGTTTTAAAAGGCTCACATGACTGCCCTCCTCCCCACGGACAATACTATTACTGCCCAGGAATGAGAAAAAGCTCTCTTTGGTTTCAAAGTAGAAAAGAGGGATGCTCTGGGTGGTAGGATTACAGGCAATTTTGTTTCCTTCTTTATACCTCTCCTTATTTTTTAAATATTCTGAGTATGCATTGCTTTTATAGTTTGGAGGAAACACCAAAAATCAACAAACGTAATGAAGAAGAAAACAGCTGCAATGCTCACCGAGTAAAGGACCCACAGTTTCTAAGCATGTCTACAAACGCAACTCCAATGAGACCATCTACATTCAGGATAAGATTTGGTTTCTGGGAAGGCAAAAAATTCAAAGCATTTATCGTTATTTCTCATTTTTTCTTTGTAATTTTCCACTGTTACTACTATTACCACGAATTGCGACCACCATTTAAAAACCTTCCACCATCCCTACTGGCTGATGCTGTGTCTGACTCAGTTCAATTCCCAGCATCTAGCAAAGTACCCAACACCTAGCTGACATTTACTGCATGTCTGCTGAAGTTAGTTATGAAAGAAAAATAACATTTCCAGAAAACTGGGTTTGCTTTTAGCTGCATAATCAAAATGTAACCTGGCTATTTCCTCCAATAAATTTATCCAACATAAGATTAGAGAATTAGGGAAGTTTTTTCTTTGCTACCTTCGAAGTGGTAATCTTCTCCACTTCCAGGGCATAATCGAGCAGAGGAGTGGCAGGGAAGTGCTGCCTGACGTAATCTTTGAGGATCTGCACTCGCATGTCTGGGTTGTTTACCTGAAAATGAACCCAGCATTACAAAGGCACACACACTGCTGTGAAGGGATGTGTTTGTTCATACTTGTGTTACAGGTGGGTAGAACTGTACATACCCCAGAGGCAATTCAGGAACCTGGCCCACATGTACAATTCCATGTGGCAACCATTGTGGTATTACCGTGGGGCTGGTTTTTGAAATCCTCTCATATCACATTTGGGTTACAAAACAACCTCTGTAGGTTCTCACTTCTATGTTACAAAGAAGAAACTGAGCCCTGGAGATGTTCAGGGAGCTGGTCAGTTACTACGGTGTTGAGCAGCAGGGGTCTGAGGATTAACCACTCTCCAACTCAGCCTTAGGTTCTAGCCTCCAGCCATGGCCCTACCAGCTCTGCGCCTACTCAAGCTGTGACAAAGTTCAACACTAAGCAAACACGTGTTGAGTGTGGGGAGGCAAAGTATTCCCAAAATTTTAGGAAAAACTCTAGACCTGCCGTTAATGAAATTAACCACCTGTCAGTGGGGGTGTAAGATGATTTAGGGACATACCAAATCACAATACCAAAGCAACTTCCGCCCTCAACAAAGAGACAGCTGGGTCAGTACATCCTCCAGAAAGGAAGGACTGCAAACAGTGAATGAGTGAGTGTGGCGTGCGGGTCTAGCACTATCTTAGAAAGAGGCCCTATGCTGTGGGTGGGAAAGGTGTTATCTGCTCAGGAGCTGGGGGTGGCTGAGCAAAGTTCAGCAAGTCCTGGATGGAATGTCCCTCAGCACCACCCACATTCCCTGCTTGGTTCTGAGCTGGTCCTTGCTCATCAAGCAACCTCTGGGTGTCTCACCTGAGACGGCCAAGTGTTTGGCTGCCTAGAAGGCAGTGTCCTGAATCACATGCATACTCCCCACCTAGGCCAGTGGAGTGACCAACTAAATGAGGTTTCTGGAGCTACAGAGTCAAGGAGCCCAGGGCAAAGGGATCTGCTAAGGAGCTGTCCCCATAAGGCCCTGAGCAGCTGCCAGTGACCTCATCTCTTGCTTTTCAGTTTCTAACTACAGCACACTACGAGGACACAGAGATGACTGGCCCTGTGTGAGACTATATAAACTGTTTAAAATATTTACCGTCCTTTCCCACTGGTCTCTCCCCGTCAGATATGCCTTGATATTATCACTCTTCCTGCCCTAGTGCTGCCAGGAATAACCACTTGACTTGTGGTGGCCAATGAAATGTGAGTGAAGGTGAATCATGTAAGATCCAAGCAGAAGCTTTAAGAGCCTGCATGTGGTCCTGCCATTGCTGTTATCCTGTTGACATGAGGCCAGCACATCCCAGACAGGGGCTGTTCCTTCAGCACAGATGGCAGAGAACAAGCATAGCCAACCCTCAGGGGATGTCGTGTGAATGAGACATAAATCTTTGCTGTGTTAAGCCACTGAGATTTTTGGAGTTGTCGGTTACTGCAGCACGAGGTATTATCTAGCATAACGTGACCAATAGGTGCCCTCAACCTGACCTTGGGCCTTTCTCCCATAAGGTTTATTTGGGAAGCCAAAGTTACCAAGTTTGCCATCTCATTTCAACTGTAGTGCTGCACTCGAATGACAGAAAAATTGTTAAGAGCAATCTGTAATATAATATGGATAAAAGAGCTGCCTTGTATTAGGCATTTGTCAACACATCCAAAGCTCTGTATGTTGGGAGTTGAAAGTTTAGTTATTCTCCTATACAAATGAATGCCTCCCATCACCACCCACCCGGTAGAGCCATCCCACTTTTTTTAGAAGAGTAACAACTCACCGATTTTACACGGTGACCAATGCCCATGATCAGTTTCCCTTCCTTCTTCATCTTGTTCACAAACTCCATGGGGATAATGCCACTGTCAAAGGCTTTACTGAACATCTTGGCTGCTGCATCCAAGGCACCCCCAAACCGATCCCCCTGGAGGAGAAACACGTGCATGCTGCTTTGAGCTTTAAGAGTTACCTTCAGCTGGGTGTGGTGGCTCACGCCTGTAATCCCAGCACTTTGGGAGACCTAGGCAGGCAGATCACCTGAGGTTGGGAGTTCGAGACCAGCCTGACCAACATGGAGAAATCCCGTCTTTACTAAAAATACAAAAAATTAGCTGGGTGTGGTGGGTGCCTGTAATCCCAGCTACTCAGGAGGCTGAGGCAGGAGAATCACTTGAACCCAGGAGGTGGAGGTTGCAGTGAGCTGAGATTGCACCATTGCACTCCAGCCTGGGCAACAAGAGTGAAACTCCGTCTCAAAA
>NW_022436952.1:2312174-2370934 GCF_009761245.1 Sapajus apella | reverse complement strand
CGCGGCAGAAGATACACTTGAACACGGGTGGTGGAGGTTGGTATCTGGAGTTTTTCCCTCATTCCCCCCCCCCCGGGAAAAAAAAGGAAAAATCCCCCAAAAAAAAAAAAAAAAAAAAAAAAAAAAGGGTTTCCTTCAAGCTGGGCAAAGCAACCCAGTGTGTCCCGAACAGGCCTGAGCACTGGGATTTACACTCAGGGACTCTTTCTAGGGCCCTGCTGTGGCAAAGCAGCATGAGGCCAAGGCCCAGTGTGTCCACTGTTCACCTCCCACGATGACAGTACTTACGATAGTGAGCAGCCCCGAGGTGAGGCTGGAGACCAGGTCTTTCCCAGCTCGCGCACAAATGATGGTATTGTGGGCTCCAGAGACAGCTGGTCCATGATCAGCTGTCACCATCAGACACATCTCAATGAACTGGCAAGAGTATTTGGGCAACCTGGAAGAGCGTGCAACAAAGACCAGGAGATGGTTGACAAGGCCACACTTGTAGTTTCTCCCATCCCCCTGAACAAGTCATTCAAATCCAAGAAGGGTAACTACCAATCCAAATCCAATACTACCACACAACTCTAAGGCAAAACCTCCTGATTCTTTTCTTTAGACAAAGTCTCACTCTGTCGCCCAGGCTGGAGTGCAGTAGTGAGATCTTGGCTCACTGCAATCTCCACCTCCTGGGTTCAAGCAATTCTCCTGCCTCAACCTCCCAAGTAGCTGGGATTACAGGTGAGCACCACCATGCCTGGCTAATTTTTATATTTTTAGTAGAGATGGGGTTTCGCTATGTTAGCCAGGCTGGTCTTGAACTATTGGCCCTCAAGTGATCCGCCTACATTGGCCTCCCAAAGTGTTGGGATTACATACAGGTGTGAGCCACTGCACCCGGCCCCAAATACTGTTTGTAAAATAGAGTTTGCAACCAAGATTTAAAATCTATTCTTTGGTCAGTGATTTTCAGCATGAGTTGCCTGCACCAGGATTTGACCTGTATTTGTGGCTACGTAACATGTGTCAGACAGAAAGGGGATGAGAACCTTGTCCTTTCACAGAGTAAGAGGCCCCATGCCTGATTCCTGTAGTATTCAACCTCCCAACTAAGGATCAAGAACAAAGTCTGGAGACGGGGGAGGCAGCAGTAGACAGAGAGAGACTTGCTCAGGTGTTATAACCCGTGAACTTTTCCCAGGAGGGTCCAAATAAGGACCAACACCCATCTCTCTGCAGGTGAGGGCACGATACAACCCAAGACATTGACCTGGCTTTCTTCCCAGCGCCACCGTAAGCCAGAGCTCTGTGAATCGCATATTCACTGGCTCCCCTGCCGAGCCATCAGTCCCACCGGAGGGCTAACATTGGGAGTCACAGAGAAAATCAATTTTTTCTAACATTCAAGCTGATGGGAGAAACACATTTGTAAAGTGAACACAACATAAGTTACTTTCTTTTTTTTTTTTTTTTTGAGACAGAGCTGTTTTTGCTCTTGTTGCCCAGGCTGGAGTGCAATGGCGCCATCTCAGCTCACTGCAAACTCCGCCTTGTGGGTTCAAGCGATTCTCCTGCCTCAGCCTCCAGAGTAGCTAAGATGACAGGTGCCCACCAGCACGCCTCGCTAACTTTTTGTATTCTTAGTAGAGACGGGGTTTCACCATGTTCGTCAGTCTGGTGTTGAACTCCTGACCTCAGGTGATCCACCCGCCTCAGCCTCCCAAAGTACTGAGATTACAGGCGTGAGCCACCACACCTGGCCCATAAGGTACTTTCTATCTGTCCAGCAGCTCCACTGGGCCCACACTCCTTAGGCTACCACATCTTTCTAGTTTTTCCCTCCCTAACCTCTATATTGCTATCAAGAGGTCTGCATTTATTGGTCATATTTCTTTAAAAGTTCCCAAGGCAAGGGCCGGGCGTGGAGGCTCACGCCTGTAATCCCAGCACTTTGGGAGGCCGAGGCGGGTGGATCACGAGGTCAAGAGATCGAGACCATCCTGGTCAACATGGTGAAACCCCATCTCTACTAAAAATACAAAAAATCAGCTGGGCATGGTGGCGCGTGCCTGTAATCCCAGCTACTCAGGAGGCTGAGGCAGGAGAATTGCCTGAACCCAGGAGGCGGAGGTTGCGGTGAGCCGAGATCACGCCATTGCACTCCACCCTGGGCAACAAGAGCGAAACTCCGTCTCAAAAAAAAAAAAAGTTCCCAAGGCAAAGGGGCTATTCCAAGACCTCTAGTGAGGTCACTGCCTTCTGCTTCTCTTGGTTTAGACTGGACTTTCTGTCCTTGGATGACTCAGGAATAGCTTGTGAGTCCTTCCTCTGGCCTTTCAATTGACCTGTGGCCCCAAAGACTGACCCTCGACACACTCCCCAGGCCTGTCCACTCCCACTCCTTTGTCGGGGGAAAATGATTAACTCTGAGGTGCAGGGCCCTGTCATCTTCTGTCCTCCATGCTCACCTTTTCTGGAACCAGAGGAGGCCGAGGACCCCACCGATGCCCATCTCTTCCTTGAAGACCTCGGTGATGGGCATGCCCGCATAGATGAGCTCCTGTCCCCGCTCATCGCAGATGCTGGTCATGAACGAGGCAGGTTTGCGGATCAGACCCAGCTCCTGGGCAGAGATGGGGCAGAGGGAAGCAGGGCCATGGTGATCGCCACAGAGTTTTGCAGGACTGCCCTGTTGTGTGTACCCTCAGAACCAAAGTGCCCCAGGAATGTCTTAGACTCTGACTGCCAAGCAACAACTCTCAAACAAACTTTTCCCAAGAAAGAAGTGCAAAAGCCCTTTCATTAGATCATTTTGGACATAGAAAATAGGAGGACCCATGGTACCACTTGGCATCAGCACTATCAGCACTTTTTCTTTCTTTTTTTTTTTTTAAGATGGGGTTTCACCATGATGGCCAGGCTGGTCTTGAACTCCTGACCTCAGTGATCCACCCACCTTGGCCTCCCAAAGTGCTAGGATTACAGGCGTGAGCCACCACGCCCGGCCTATCAGCACTATTTCTTTCCTTCACTGAGCATCTCCTGGGCTAAGAAATAGGCCAAGCAGTTTATATCCATTGTTTCATTTCTGGAGGGGGGCCAGGGTCTGTCTGTTGCCCAGGCTGGAGTACACTAGTGCGATCAGCCTCATACTCCTAGGCTCAAGCGATCTTCCCACCTCAACCTCCTAGTAGCTGGGGCAACAAGGCACGCACTGCCACACTTGGCTAATTTTAAATTTTTTTTTTTTTTTTTGAGACGGAGTTTCGCTCTTGTTACCCAGGCTGGAGTGCAATGGCGTGATCTCGGCTCACCGCAACCTCCGCCTCCTGGGTTCAGGCAATTCTCCTGCCTCAGCCTCCTGAGTAGCTGGGATTACAGGCACGCGCCACCATGCCCAGCTAATTTTTGGTACTTTTAGTAGAGACGGGGTTTCACCATGTTGACCAGGATGGTCTCGATCTCTTGACCTCGTGATCCACCCGCCTCGGCCTCCCAAAGTGCTGGGATTACAGGCGTGAGGCACCGCGCCCGGCCAATTTTAAAATTTTTTGTAGAGACAGGGTCTTGCTGTGTTGTCCCGGCTGGTCTTAAACTCTTGGGCTCAAGCAATTCTCCCACCGTAGTCTCCCCAAGTACTGGGATTACAGGTGTGAGACCCAGTCCATTGCTTCATTTTAACCTCACAAAGAAGCATTCCTTGTGTTATAGCAAAAAAAAAAAGTATGAGACTTAGAGAGGCTCAGTAACCAGCCTGAGGTCACCTGGCTCAGAAATAAAATGAATCCAGAGGGAAAATCTTACATATACTTCGGATACAGCTGCCCATCATAACAAAAATTTAATGGGGCTGGGCTCGGTGGCTCATGCCTGTAATCCCAGCACTTTGGGAGGCCAAGGCGGGTGGATCACCTGAGGTCAGGAGTTCCTGACCTTGAACCTGGGAGGTGGAAGTTGCAATGAGCCGAGATCACACTACTGCACTCCAGCCTGGGTGACAGGAGTGAAACTCCATCTCAAAAATAACAATAAATAAATAAATTAAATTTAAAATAATCATACAATTATACTATGATGGCCAGGCTCGGTGACTCATACCTGTAATCCCAGCACTATGGGAGGCCAAGGCGAGTAGATCGCAAGGTCAAGAGTTCAAGACCAGCCTGGCCAAGATGGTGAAACCCTGTCTCTACTAAAACTACAAAAATTAGCCCAGTGTGGTGGTAGGCAACTGTAATCCCAGCTACTCAGGAGGCTGAGGCAGGAAAATTGCTTCAACCCAGGCAGCAGAGATTGCAGTGAGCTGAGATAGTGCCACTGCACTCCAGCCTGGGCAACCAGAGTGAGACTCTGTCTTAAAAAAATAAATAAATAAATATACTATGAAAAACACTACAAGCCAGGCTCAGGTGGCTCATGCCTGTAATCCCAGCACTTTGAGAGGCCAAGGCAGGTGAATTACCTGAGGTCAGGAGTTCAAGACCAACCTGGCCAACATGGTGGATCCCTGTCTCAACTAAAAATACAAAAATTAGCTGGGTGTGGTAGTGAGCACCTGTAATCCCCCCCACCAAAAAAAAAATCCTCCATCTCAAAAAAAAAAAAAGTGACAAGATACATGGCTACAGAAATGGGGGAGTCCCTTAAAATGCCCTTTACCAAGGGGACAGGGACTGAGCTCCTAAATTTCCCATTTCCAGAGTTGGGCAAATCAGTCAATTTCGTCCAGTCCTATTTCTTCAATTATCTTCTATGAAGTTTTAAAATGCTTTACAGTTACATTTTTATTACAAAAACAACATGAAAGCCTAGCCTCCCAGCCTACATCTTTCTCCAGCGCTGGATGCTTCCTGCCCTTGAACATCAGACTCCAAGTTCTTCAGTTTTGGGACTTAGACTGGCTCTCCTTGCTCCATATATATTATATATATATATATAAAATACATATTTAAATAGAATATATATAATATATATAAATAAAATATAAATATATAAATATACATATATCTCCTATTAGTTATATATCTCCTATTAGTTCTGTCCCTCTAAGAGATCCCTGATTAATACAGAAGGCCTAGTTTCCAAGAATTTGAGGCAAATCAACTCAAAACCCACCACCATAGCCCCACAGATCTCCTGGTCACACTGTTAGGGACAGTCAAGGCACTTACCCTGGCCCAGGAGTAGTCCATTGGCACAGTTGGGGGCGGCACCTCTTGGGCAGGTACAATGACTCCGTTGGCCACAAGATCTTCATACACAGATCTGAGAGGCAGGAAAAACAAGACATCTACATGGATTTTCTTATTTTAGACCCCTGTAAGCCATCCCAAGAATGCTCCTTCTAACCCAAACACTAGGGGTTTCACTCTGAACCCTTTCCAGTCACTGGTTTACCAGCTGAATTCTGTGAACTAAATGGAAACAAGTTCTAGCCACGACTGCACCTGCCCCTCTGCTCCCCACCACCTCGAGTCCCCATCCCTGGAGGGGGCTTTATAAAAAGCTGAATCTGGAAGGCAAGGAAGGACAGAGCAGAGAGCCCAGGCAGGTTTAAAAGGTAGAAATGGGAAGAGAAGCCGGGCGCGGTCGCTCAAGCCTGTAATCCCAGCACTTTGGGAGGCCGAGGCGGGTGGATCACGAGGTCAAGAGATCGAGACCATCCTGGTCAACATGGTGAAACCCTGTCTCTACTAAAAATACAAAACATTAGCTGGGCATGGTGGCGCATCTATAATCCCAGCTACTCAGGAAGTTGAGGCAGGAGAATTGCCTGAACCCAGGAGGCGGAGGAGGTTGCGGTGAGCCAAGATCGTGCCATTGCACTCCAGCCTGGGTAACAAGAGTGAAACTCCGTCTCAAAAAAAAAAAAAAAAAAGAACTGTGAAGAGATCGGCCAGGCACGGTGGCTCATGCCTGTAATCCCAGCACTTTGGGAGTTCAAGGTGGCCAGATCACCTGAGGTCAGGAGTTCAAGACCAGCCTGAAACTCCGTCTCTACCAAAATCATAAAAAAAATTAGCTGGGTGTTGTAGTAGGAGCCTGTAATCCCAAGCCACTAGGGAGGCTGACGCAAGAGAATTGCTTGAACCTAGAAGGCAGAAGTTGCAGTGAGCCAAGATTATGCCATTGTACTCCAGCCTGGAGGACAAGAGCAAGACTCCATCTCAAAAATAAAAAGAAATGAGAAGAGATCATAGGATATATAATAACGCTCTATCAATCAGAGGTAACACTCTCTAAACATTTCCATGCATATCTCTCATCCATGGCTGCCACCTCCCAGCCATAGGTAGGCTTGGAAATTCAACACATTTTAACATCAGTCTAGACCTGCTGCTTCTAAAAACTAAACAAAAGGAAAGCCAAAGAGAAAGAGAATTTTGAACCATCCATACAGCTGTGCTGGATCCTGAGAGGAACCAGGAATATGGGATGTCCCTGTGTGGGAGGGGCTGCTGTCTCAGGAGGGGTCTGGAAAGGAGAGGGAGGCCGGCATCCTCCTCAAGGTCCACCTACTGGATGATCTCTCCAAGCTCATCAAAGCTCCGGGGCACAAACACTCCTGCTTCCTTCAAAGCCTGGTTCTTGGCTACTGCAGTTTCAGAAGCCTGGTTGGCACAAGCTCCAGCATGGCCAAACTGGACCTGGAAAGCAAAAGAAAGTAGCTTTACTGCTAATCCCTCAAGAGCGAGCAAAGAATTCCCGGGGAAATGCCAGCACTGGTCATAGGCTGGCACTGTGCTAAACGCTTTACATGAATCACTTCATTTAAGCCTCCAGCAAGCTCACTGAATAGGTACAATAGATGACTTCCATTTTACAGATTAGGAAACTAAAGCACAGGGAAGTTGAGGAGCTTCCTCAGGGTCACACAGCTAATTCGCATGGAAGTCAGAATATAAGGACTGGTGGCCCAATCCCAGAATCTCCTTCCCCCGTTTTTTTTTTTTGAGACGGAGTCTTGCTCTGTCACCTAGGCTGGAGTGCAATGGCAAAATCTCAGCTCATTGCAACCTCCACTTCCCGGGTTCAAGTGATTCTCCTGCCTCAGCCTCCTGAGTAGCTGGGATTACAGGTGTGCCACCATGCCTGGCTAATTTTTTGTATTTTTAGTAGAGACGGGGTTTCACCATGTTGGTGAGGTTGGTCTCAAAGTCCTGACCTCGTGATCCACCCACCTCAGCCTCCCAAGTGCTGGGATTACCGGCATGAGCCACCATGCCAGGCCTAACCTTTTTTTTTTTTTTAAGTGACAGGGTCTCACTCTGTCACCCAGGCAGGAGTAAAGTGAGGCAGTCATGGTTCATTGGCACCTTGGCCTCCCTGGGCTCAGGTAATTCTCCCACCTCAACCATCCCAATAGCTGGGACTTCAGGTGTGTGCCCAGGAGATGGAAGATGCAGTGAGCCAAGATCATGCCATTTTCCTCCAGCATGGATAACAAGTACAAGACTCTGTCTCAAAAAAACACAAACAAACAAACAAAAACAAAAAAAAGGGCCAGGCGCGGTGGCTCAAGCCTGTAATCCCAGCACTGTGGGAGGCCGAGGCGGGTGGATCACGAGGTCAAGAGATCG
This sequence comes from Sapajus apella, assembly GCF_009761245.1. Classification (NCBI taxonomy): domain Eukaryota; kingdom Metazoa; phylum Chordata; class Mammalia; order Primates; family Cebidae; genus Sapajus; species Sapajus apella. The sequence goes on along the minus strand of NW_022436952.1, from coordinate 2,363,369 downwards.
AGACCATCCTGGTCAACATGGTGAAACCCCGTCACTACTAAAAATACAGAAAAAAATTAGCTGGGCATGGTGGCGCGTGCCTGTAATCCCAGCGACTCAGGGGGCTGAGGCAGGAGAATTGCCTGAACCCAGGAGACGGAGGTTGCGGTGAGCCGAGATCGCGCCATTGCACTCCAGCCTGGGTAATAAGAGCGAAACTCCGTCTCAAAAAAAAAAAAAAAAAAAGAAGAGCTAAGTGGTGGCTGTGTCTTTTTTTTTTTTTTTTTTTTTTTTTTTTTGAGACAGGTTCTCTCTTCAGTTCCCCAGGCTGGAATGCAGTGGCATGATCTTGGCTCACTGCAGCCTCAACCTCCTGGGCTCAGGTGATTCTCCCACCTCCTCCAGTGTAGCTGGTATAATAGACATATGCCACCACACCTGGCTAAATTTTTTTTGTATTTTTAGTAAAGACGTGGTTTCATGTTGTCCAGGCTGGTCCTGAACTCCTAGACTCAAGCAACCCATCCACCTCAGCCTCCCAAACTGCTAGGATTAGGTGTGGGCCAGAGCGCACAGTGTGACTGTGTCAACACTATGTTCAAGCACTTTTCTAAGAGTTTTTCTCATTCAATCTCTCAGTAACTATGATGGTTTCCTATAAAAAAGGAAATGGGAGCACAGACAGATAAACTGATTTATCCAAGGCACACAGGTAGTATGTGGTAGCACTTGAAGCTAGGCAATCTGGCCTCAGTCTGTGCTCTTCATCATGCAAATAGAACAAAAAGGTGAAAAGGTTAGGAACTGCCACTCTGTAAGCAAAGGCTGAAAGACGCCTTAAAGCATGGGTTGCCGATGTGTTCTTTGTAGGATTTAATCTGCATCAGTAGACGGGTGGGAAAGAGAAGAGATTCTATATTCAGAAACCCTGGGTTTAAGGAAGTTAAATTTCTTTCAACTCTGGAATTTCTCAAAACTAAAACTGAAATTTCTAAAAGGGAGATGAATTATTTAAAAAACAAGACTAGGCTGGACATGGTGGCTCATGACTGTAATCCAAGCACTTTGGAGGCCAAGGCGGGTGGATCAGCTGAGGTCGGGAGTTCAAGACCAGCCTGACCAACATGGTGAAACCCCGTCTTTTAAAATAAATAAATAAATAAATAAAAATAAATAAAAAATAATAAAAATAAATAAAAAACAAAACTATAGCTGAGTGCGGTGGCTTGTGCCTATAATCCCAACACTTTGGGAGGCTGAGGCAGGTAGATCACCTGAGGTCAGAAGTTTGGGACTAGCCTGGCTAACATGGTGAAACCTCAACTCTACTAAAAATACAAAAATTAGCTGGGTCGGGGGGGGGGGCACCTGTAATCCCAGCTACTAAGGAGGCTGAGGTAGGATAATTGCTTGAATCTGGGAGGCGAAAGTTGTGGGGAGCCAAGATCGTGCCACTGCACTCTAGCCTGGGCAAAAGATTGAGACTCTATCTCAGGAAAGGAAAAAAAAAAAAAAAAAAAAAAAAAATGGCATGTGCCACCACGCCTGGCTAATTCCGTATTTTTAGTAGAGACAAGGTTTCTCCATTTTGGTCAGGCTGGTCTTGAACTCCCAACCTCAGGTGATCTGACCACCTCGGACTCCCAAAGTGCTGGGATTATAGGCATGAGCCACCACGCCCATCGTTTCCTTCAATTTCATCATCATCATGTGAGCCACCTTCAAGGTGGTAGAGAATTCTCTAAGCCCAAGCACAGGGGCTGACATATGGGTTATGATCTCCTATCAAAAGACAGATAGCTCAGAAGCTTAGCAGACAGCAGAAGCCTAAGAAATGTTTATATTCAACACCCGTCAGGTGCCTCCAGGCACTTTCACATATATTTCATAATTTTAACACATCAAAAACAAACCTCCTTTCTTTCTACCACCTCTCCCCACACAAAACCCCGCCCAGCTGAGCCCAGGCTATGCCCTTCTCCCTCCTTGGCCTCCCTTTCATCAGCAAAATCCTTCTCATCCCCTAAACTACAGTTCAAATATCACCTTCTCAGGGAAGCCGTCTAAACTTCCCCAGACAGCTGGCTGCTACCTATGCGGAGCAGGGACTCAGTGCCTGATTCTGACTTTAATCTGCTTGTAAGCGGGTCTCTTCCATCTGGATATAAGCTCCCAGAGAGCACGGCCCTGGCTGGACTTTGTAGTAACCAAGCAAGTAACAAACGTTTCTTGAAGGAACTAGCTGTTTAATAAGATGTCTACGAGGTTCGCCTCAAATGCTCCCTCTTGCAATCTCTACTCCCAGCCCAGGAGTAACTTGTCTCAGCCATACCTCAGAGGAGAACATGGTGGCACAGGTCCCAATGCACCAGCAGACGATGGGCTTGGTGAGGCGGCCCTCCTTGATGCCCCGGCAAATCTTATATTCCTCAGTGCCCCCTATCTGCCAAGGAATGAGGAATGAGAAAAAGCCAAGTTAGGAGAGCCCATCCTGACATAAAACTGGATAGAAAATGGAGGGACGCAGGCTTTGGCCAAATAAAGGGAGTGTTTCAGCCTGGTTACAAGGATGATTTCTTACTTTTTTTTTTTTTTTTTTTTTTTTGATGATTTGTCTACTCCAACACCAAACAAGGAGGATTTCTAAAAGAACAAAGAGCAGGTCTCCTAGAGGAATCCCTGGGACACCCCCTTCCTGATCTAGAGATATGATATGACTTAGGATTAGACCTGCCTTCAGAGGTGCAAACAAAGGGTGGTGTCATGGGACTCCATTTTTTAGTATTTAGAAAAATTTTTAAACTCGTTTATCCAAAAGTCATCAAATTTAATCCCTCCCCCCTTTTTTTTTGAGACGGAGTCTCACTCTGTCTCCCAGGCTGGAGGGCAATGGCAAGATCTCTGCTCAGTGTAACCTCTGCCTCTCAGGTTCAAGTGATTCTACCATCTCAGCCTCCAGAGTGGCTGGGATTACATGTGCACATCACCACACCCAGCTAATTTTTATATTTTTAGTAGAGATGGGGTTTCACCATGCAGGCCAGAATGGTCTGGAACTCCTGATCTCAAGTGCTTCCTGCCTTAGCCTCCCAAAGTGCTGGGAGGATTACAGGCGAGAACCACTGTACCTGGCCAAAAAAATGCACTTTTTACTCCAGCTTTCCACTGCCCACCAGGTAGAGATCATGGCCAGCCACAGCAGAGCTTCTTTCTTATTGGCACTAAAGTTTGGGACACTGGGAGACAAGAACTCCTTTCTCTGAAACAAATGGCAGTACTAACAACCTCGAGGCCCCAGCATCTAGGGGGTGGGGTTACCAGGGACTATCTCTTTAAGTTACATGCAACCAAAAGGTTTTAATTTTTTGAAAACTGAGATCATGCATTACACTTTTACAATCATGATTTTTTTTAAAGTAACTCACCTCTCCAAGAACCACAATCATTTTGACTCCTGGAGTGTCCTGGTAGCGTAACACATGATCCATGAATGTTGAGCCTGGGTACCTGTTGAGAGCAGGGAGGATACAGGATCAGGAGAAACCATGGGGAGGTGTGTACGGGGTTAGGAAGCATATTTGTACTGGTAACACTGGACTTTTGGGGGATGTGGATGGCCGGTAAGGGTCCAGAGATGCCCCAGCAATAATGGAGAGGGGTAGGAGGGAGAAGGTGGCAAATGGAGCAGAAGGGAAGAAAGGGGAGGAAAGGGAAGCGAAGGAGTTGGAGCTATTCAACTCGCAGAAGAAAAGATTAGGCACAAAATAAGCCCAGAGAGGTTCACTGATCAGTACGAGATAACCTAGAAAGTACGCTCTGGTGCAGCTGTTTTTTTTTTTTTTTTTAGACGGAGTTTCGCTCTTGTTACCCAGGCTGGAGTGCAATGGCGCGATCTCGGCTCACCGCAACCTCCGCCTCCTGGGTTCAGACAATTCTCCTGCCTCAGCCTCCTGAGTAGCTGGGATTACAGGCATGCGCCACCATGCCCAGCTAATTTTTTGTATTTTTAGTAGAGACGGGGTTTCACCATGTTGACCAGGATGGTCTCGATCTCTTGACCTCGTGATCCACCCGCCTCGGCCTCCCAAAGTGCTGGGATTACAGGCTTGAGCCACTGCGCCCGGCCATGGTGCAGCTGTTTTAAAACATATCCACAAAAAAATAAAATAAAATATATCCACAAATTCTTGCTGGCTGCTGTGGCTCACGCCTGTAATCCCAGCACTTTGCAAGGTCCCGGAGGGTGGATCACCTGTGGCCAGGAGTTCAAGACCAGTCTGACTAACATAGTGAAACCCTGTCTCTACTAAAAAAACAAAAATTAGTTGGGTGTGGTGGTGAGCACCTCTAGTCTCAGCTACTCAGGAGCCTGAGGTGGGAGGATCACTTGAATTTTTTTTTTTTTCTGTCCCAACTTACAATCAAATTGCTTAAATTTTTTGATCGTCTCAAAAAAAAAAAAAAAAAAAAAAATCAAACACACGTATACACACTTTTTTTCTTTTTGAAAAAAATATATGCTCTGTCACCCAGGCTGGAGTATAGTAGTGCAATCCCCGTGCACTGCAACCTCCGCCTCCCAGGTTCAAGCAATCCTCACGACTCAGCCTCCCGAGTAGCAGGCACTATTGGCACATGCCACCACATTCAGCTAATTTTTTCTTCTTTTTTTTTTTTTTTTTTTTTGGTAGAGATGGGGGTCTCACTGTGTTGCCTTGGCTAGTCTCAAATTTCTGGGCTGAAATAATCCTCCTACATCAGCCTCCCAGAGTGCTGGGATTACAGGCATAAGCCACTGTTCTTGGCCTCGTCATGTCTTTTGATATGAGGACTATAAATCTAAGTAGATAGTCTAAACAAGCATTTCCTAGACTTATTGGACCTGGAGCCTTTGGTCAGGGAGTACCCAAGGACTGGAGATTCCCAGGCCACACCCCTAAAGACCTTGGAGAGAGTTCTTCCTTACCCAGGCATCCTATCTGAAATCATGTGGTAGGGCCAGGGAGACAGACAAGGTGACTCTCTCTTGACAGCTTTTGGTTTCTAAGCCCAACAGCAGTAGTAATAGTGATAATAAACGTAACGGCTAACATTTATTATGGAGTTACTAAGTGCCAGATGTTACTCTAAGATATTACTCTATTGAGGACCCACTCATCAGTGTTACCACTAACAAAAATAATGAGAATACTATTATTAACTACAGTGAAAACTCACTGAGCACCTACTAAGAGCAGACCCTAGCTCAGACACTTACATATATTACACCTCATATATTCCTCGAGAATGACCCCAGGAGGCAGGGGTATTATTTTACCCATCTGATGTATAAGGTCAGCTGGGCATGGTGGCACGAGCCTGTAATCCCAGCTACTCAGGTGGTTGAGGCAGAAAAATGCTTGAACTCAGGAGGTGGAGACTGCAGTAGGCCGAGATCGTGCCACTGTACTCCAGCCTGGGTGACAGAGTGAGACTCCATCTCAAAAAAAAAAAAAAAAGATGAAGGTCTAGGGAGGTTAACTAAGCCCAGGATGGCCTCCACCATCCATCCCCGACTAAAGAGGGAAAATGGGATTTGAACCTCTTTAATGCAATTTCAGAACTGGCCCTCCTAACCACTGCATGCTGCTGCCTCCCTATGGCCAATCACAACAAGCAGAATTATCCCCAAAGCCCAGTTGCCTCTCCTGCCCATTGCCCTGTTCCGTGTTTTCAGATTTCATTCTCTGTCAGTCCTGAGACAAGGGCAGAGATGCCCCACTTTTTGGACTTGAGCAGCATTCCTGCAGGCCTGGAGTTCAGGGGCAGCAAGCAACCTGCAGGACACAGCATCATCTCCCAGCCCACCGCTCTCAATGCAGGAAGCCCTCCTTGGCTTCCCAGCTGATTACCTGTCCCCACCAATGGCCACGCCCTCAAAGACGCCATCTGTGGTCCGAGAGATGATATTATTGAGCTCATTGGACATGCCTCCAGAACGGGAGACATAGGCCACGCTGCCTGGGCGGTACAGTTTGGAGGCCAGGATGTTGTCCAGCATCCCACCTGTGTTTCCAATCTTAAAGCACCCAGGCTTGATGCCTCCAACCTGTTGGGGCAGAAACCACAATCAGGAAGGAAGGTGACTTCCAGATTCACCACAGAGAATCACAAAGCCCCTGCATTACCTGCCCAGCCCCCTCTGGCCAGGCTGGGAAGAGAATGACCAAGAGGAATCGTACCTGCCCATTGGGTTTCCTGCTTAGGAAAAGTCTCCTCTCTCTCTCAAGAGGCATTATACAGAACAAAAGAGAGCCTTATTTGTAAAACATGGCTCACTGGCCGGCCTCGGTGGTTCACACCTGTAATCCCAGCACTTTGGGAGGCCAAAGGGAGCAGATCACTTGAGGTCAGAAGTTCGAGATCAGCCTGGCCAACATGGTGAAACCCCGCCTCTACTAAAAACACAAAAATTAGCCCGGCATGGTGGTGGCACATGCCTGTAGTCCCTTCTACTTGGGAGGCTGAGGTAAGAGAATCACTTGAACCCAGAAGGTGGAGGCTGCAGTGAGCCAAGATCACACCACTGATCTCTGGCCTGAGAAACAAAGCAAGACTCTGTCTCAAAAAAAAGAGAATAATTTCTTCTTTCTTCTTATACGAAGACTTTAGGCCTGCAGGCAGCTTATTCTTTGGTTTAACAAAGACTATGCTACGGTTGTATGAAGGTAGACAAATACTAAAAAAACTTCTCATTAGCTCCTTGAAACCATAAAGATAATATGGACTAGGGAGAGAGCCCTTTAAAAAAAATAACTAAAGGCCAGGTGCAGTGGCTCACACCTGCAATCCCAGCACTTTAGGAGGCCGAGGTGGGTAGATCACAAGGTCAGGAGTTCAAGACCAGCCTGGCCAAGATGGTGAAACCCTGTCTCTACTAAAAATACAAAACTTAGCCAGGTGAGGTGGTGAGCGCCTGTAATCCCAGCAGCTCAGGAGGCTAAGGCAGAGAATGGCTTAAACCCAGGAGATGGAGGTTGCAGTGAGCCAAGATCACGCCACTGTGCTCCAGCCTGTGTGATATAGCAAGACTTCATCTCAAAAAAAAAAAAAAAACCTAAAACAAAAAATGGACACTTTCAACACATAATTCCTGAGTCTTCTAAACCTAGGAGGGAGATAGAAGAGTCAAAATGTAAACTTCCGGGCCAGGCGCAATGGCTCACGTCTATAATTCCAGCACTTTGGGAGGCCGAGGCAGGTGGATCATGAGGTCAGGAGTTCAAGACCAGCCTGGCCAAGATAGTGAAGCCCCATCTCTACTAAAAGTACAAAAAATTAGCTGGGCTTGGTGGCACATGCCTGTAATCTCAGCTACTCGGGAGGCTAAGGCAGAGAATTTCTTAAACATGGGAGGCAGAGGTTGCAGTGAGCCAAGATCATGCCACTGTACTCCAGCCTGGGCAACCGAGTAAGACTCCAACTCAAAAAAAAAAAAAAAAAAAAAAAAGTAAACTTCCTAAGGGCCTTGAACTTCATGATAGCCTCGAACATTTTCCAGAGGGGAAGCTCACAGTGGCAGGTCCGATGATTGTCACTCCCTTCTGGTCCGCCTTCTTGATCAGCTTTCTCGTGAGGGCCTCAGGGATACCTTCAGCTATGATGGCGATGGTCCGGATCTAGAGGATGACAAAAGTCCCTTCCTGTTAACTTTCTGCCTCAGAAAGGGCAACGAGACAGTACCATTCAAGAGCCCACCTCCCATTTCCCATGCCCCCTTCCAGGGTCCAATGACAAAGTAATATTAACAATATGTATCGCATTCTTCCCACAGGCCTCTGCTCCTGATCACCGTAATCACTCTAATCCTCTCTGAAAACAGAGGTGGTGGACAGCCGAAACTGATCTCCACTAGCTAACTGTGCAGTGATCCACTCAACAAAGGCAAGTGTTTCAGACGCCCTGCTAGTCATAGCAGCTACGTTCACTCTCACCCAAAAACCCACACCCACCTGCTGTCTACTGCTGTTCCTGTGCCTACTCATAAAGTAGCTAAGGCTTTTCTCCATGGTACCTTCCGAGTCTTGTCTCCATCCCCACAGGACAGGGACAGCGTCTAAGAGAAATGAGCTGCTTCTACACTCAACCCAGAGATGGGGTGGGAGGGACATGGGACAGATCTAAGAACCATCTCTCTTTGGCTCCAAACCAGGGCCTGCAAACTTCTATAAAGTGTCAAGATAGTATTGTAGGGGCCGAGTGGAGTGGTTCATGCCTGTAATCCCAGCACTTTGGGAGTCTAAGGCAGGCATATGCCTTGAGCCCAAGAGTTCAAGGCCAGCCTGGGCAACATAGGGAGACCCAGTAGGAGGATCAATTGAGCCTGGGAGGTCAAGGCTGCAGTGAGTTGCATAATCACATCACTACACTCCAGCCTGGGCTACAGAGCAATATGTCTGTCTCTTTAAAAATACAAAAATTAGCCAGGTGTGGTGGCAGGAGCCTCTAGTCCCAGCTGAAACAGGGGAATTGCTTGAACCTGGGAGGCAGAGGTTGCAGTGAGCCGAGATCGCACCACTGAAATAAGCCAGGCTGGGATCAGATGATAATTCTGAACAAAAGAATCAATATTTTATTTTATCATTTTATTTTGAGACGGAGTCTCACTCTTGTCGCCCAGGCTGGAGTGTAATGACACAATTTTGGCTCATTGCAACCTCTACCTCCCCAATTCTAGCAATTCTCCTGCCTCAGCCTCCCAAGTAGCTGGGACTACGGGTGTGTGCCACCAAGCCCAGATAATTTTTTTATTTTTAGTAGAGGTGGTGGCCAGGCTGGTCCGAACTCCTGACCTCAAATGATCGACCCACCTTGGCCTCCCACAGTCCTGGAATTACAGGTGTCAGCCACTGCATGTAGCCTCAAACCTGCACCTTCTGATGCAATAGTTCAACTTCTAGAAACGTATGCGTCAGTAATAATTAAGGATATAGGCAAATGTTAATCCGAGATTGCCCATCACAAGATTTGAAAAAGCAAAAGTGATGCTGATAATAAGTGCATATTGATGTAAAAAGAGCAACTGAAGAAAGCAGATTATATGAATGGCATACAATATTATTCCCCTTGTTCGAATCTAGAGAAAGGTGCAGATAAGGATATACTCTCATAGCAGCAGTCATGTTTTTCTGAAATGGAACCTGAAGTATTTATTTTCAACAAAACAATATTTATCAGTATTTTGAAACTGTTCTCTAATAAATAAGTAATTTTTTTTTTTTTGAGATGGAGTCTCGCACTGTCGCCCAGGCTGTAGTGCAGTGACACGATCTCAGCTCACTGCAATCTCTACCTCCTGGGTTCAAGCAATTCTCCTGCCTCAGCCTCCCGAGTAGCTGGGACTACAGGTGTGCGCCACCATGCCCAGCTAATTTTTTTGTATTTTTAGTAGAGACGGGTTTTCACCATGTTGGCCAGGATGGTCTCAATCTCCTGAGCTCGTGATCCACCCACCTCAGCCTCCCAAAGTGCTGGGATTACAGGTGATATGTAATATTTTTATTATAAAATGTTGGAGTCTCTCTGAGCCTCCTCCAGCGTGGGAAGCTGTCTGGCTGAAAAAAAAAAATTAATTAAAATAGGCCAGGTGCAGTGGCTCACTCCTGTAATCCCAGCACTTTGGGAGGCCAAGGGAGTGGATCACTTGAAGCCAGGAGTTCAAGATCAGCCTGGCCAACATGGTGAAACCGGTCTCTACAAAAAAAATGCAAAAATTAGCCAGGTGTGGTGGCATGTTTCTGTAATCCCAGATACTCGGAAGGCTGAGGCAAAAGAAGCACTTGAGCCTGGCCAAGGATGTGTGACAGAATGAGGTCCTGTCTCAAAAAATAAATAAATGAAATAAAATAAAGTCCTTTATGCTCATTTTTGTTTTTTGTTTTTGAGATAGGATCTAGATCTTTGTTGCCAAGGCTGGAAAGCAGTAGAATGATCATAGCACACTGCAGCCTCACCCTCCCGAGCTCAAGCGATCCTCCTACCTCAGCCTTCCTAGTAGCTGGGACCAGTGAGTGCCACCATGCCTGGCTAATACTTTTCTTAAGTAGAGACAGGGTCATGCTGTGTTGTTCAGGTTGGTCTCGAAGCCCTAGCCTCAAACAATTCCCCCACCTCAGCCTCCCAAAGTGTTGGGATTATAGGTACAAGTCATGGCATCCAGCCAGTCCCAGTTTTCAAGCCAGTTATGGATAGCAGAGAGGATATAGTGAGGGTGGGGTAGAGCCTGAGCCACCTTATTTATTTATTTACCATCTATTCACTTATTTATTTATTGAGAGGGAGAAAGACTCTCACTCTGAGAGAGAGAGAGAGAGAGAGAGAAAGAGAGAGAGAGAGACAGACAGACGGACAGACAGACTTCACTCTGTTGCCCAGGCTGAAGTGCAGTGGTATGATCACAGCTCACTGCACCCCTGACCTCCTGGGCTCAAGTGATCATCCTACCTCGGCCAGTACATGTCACCATGTCCAACTAATTTTTTTTTTTTTTTTTTTTTTTGAGACGGAGTTTCACTCATGTTACCCAGGCTGGAGTGCAATGGCACAATCTCGGCTCACCGCAACCTCCGCCTCCTGGGTTCAGGCAATTCTCCTGCCTCAGCCTCCTGAGTAGCTGGGATTACAGGCATGCGCCACCATGCCCAGCTGATTTTTTGTATTTTTAGTAGAGACAGGGTTTCACCATGTTGACCAGGATGGTCTCGATCTCTTGACCTCGTGATCCACCCGCCTCGGCCTCCCAAAGTACTGGGATTACAGGCGTGAGACACCGCGCCCGGCCCCAAGTAATTTTTTTAAAAAATGTTTTGTAGGGACAGGGTCTTGCTTTGTTAGTCTCAAACTCCTGGGTTCAAGCATTTCTCCTGCCTTGGCCTCCCAAAATTACAGGCATAAGCTACCACGCCCAGCCTGTATTTTATTTTACTTTATTTTTTTTAGAGATAGGGTCTTGCTCTGCCACCCAGGCTGGAGTGCCATGAAATGATTATAACTAAATGCAGCCTTGAACTCCTGAGTGATCAATCCACCCTCCTGCCTCAGCCTCCTGAGTAGCTGGGACTACAGGCGCGAGTCGCCATGCCTGGCTTGACTAATTTTTAAACTTTTGGTAGAGAATGCGTCTAGCTTTGTTGCTTAGGCCAATCTTGAACTCCTGGCTTCAAGCAATCTTCCTGCCTCACCTTCCAAAGTCCTGGAATTACAGGCATCAGCCACTGTACCCGCCTGAGCTGCCTCTTTATAAGCCCAGGTAAGCAGCCACTGCCTGGATTGACCTGCCCTGGGTCACTATCCTGACTTCTGAAGATCATGTGTCTCCAACCATTTCCACCCAAACCACTGGCTACTCCCAAATCCCCAGCCCTTTTTCTCAGGCAGTAGTGACTGAGGACATCATTCAGAAGCCTTTCCTGCTTCCCCTGCCTTTCCCCGCTAGCACCCAGTGATCTACCTGTGTGTAGTTCATGGTCTCCATGGTGCTGTCATAGGCAGAGCGGAGAGAGGCAAAGTTGATGAGCACATCTACCTCTGGGTGCTTCCTCATGGCATCAGCCATGTTCTTGAAGACAGGGATCAGGATCTCCTTGTGCCCCCAGTAAAACTTCTGCTTGTGGTCCCCACTGTGAGAAGGTAAAAGAAGAATTAGAACATCCTCAGTCTGTCAGGACTGGGGAAGGGGAAGCTGAGGGAAAGGACGTCACCTAAAAGGTAGAAAAGGCATGGTCTCTGCGCTCAAAGAATTTTCATCTAAGGGACAAAGACCCCCAAGGAATACTGACTGCCCCTGTCTCTGAGATGGGCAAAGCCTTCCCCAGCAAAGGGAGCGAGCTCACTGACTCCCCAAGCCTTGCCTTTTTTTTTTTTTCCCCTTTGAGACAGGGTCTTGCTCTGCCACCCAGGCTGGAGTATAGTATCATAAGCAGGGTTAACTGCAGCCTCAACCTCCAAGGCTCAGGCAGTCCTCCTGCCTCAGCCTCCCAAGTAGCTGGGACCACAGGTGTACACTACCACACCTGGCTAATATTTAAATTATCTGTAGAGATAGGGGTCTCCCTATGTCGTCCAGGCTGATCTCAAACTCCTGGGCTCAAGCAATTCTTCCACCTCAACCCCCTAAACTGCAAAGATTACAGGCATCAGCCCCAAGCTTTGTCTCTGCAGAGGGAGGAGATGCTTCCCCCAAGGGGATCACTCACGTGAAAGGATAGACCATGGCAGCCACTGAGGGCTCGTCTCGGGAACAGACATAGTCAAAGTCCAGCATGCCTTGCACGGCCCGGGTCTGCATGCCCCACACAATGGCCTTGGTGTGGCGGCTGAAGAGGGTAGCGCTCTTTCCTGGTGGGCAAAGACACAGAGAGTGCACCCAGAACACACACCCCCGGGAGACCTGCAGGGGCAAGGGCTGCCTGCCAGATCCCTCCACACCCCAGGTCCACAGGATGATGGCTCATCACAACCGTAAAGGAAGGTCAAGAGGACAGGATTCTGAGAACTTGGGGAGGAGGTAACTCGATTTTTCTGGAAGAAGGTGGTAGAGAGAGCAAATCAAGCTAAGAGGGCCTGCCTAGCTGGTAAGTAGCTCTGTAAACAACAGAGAAAGAAGGGCCCCACAGTCAAAGATGCCCAGGAGAATTCCTAAAGGACCTGTTTCATTTCACAGCCAAGGTGTGTCGTCAGCTTATATGCAAATGAAGTTTTGACAATTTTTTTTTTGAGATGGAATTTCACTCTTGCTGCCCAGGCTGGAGTGCAATAGCTCGATCTCAGCTCACCGCAACCTACACCTCCCGGGTTCATGTGATTCTCCTGCCTGAGCCTCCTGAGTAGCTGGCACCATAGGTGCGTGCTACCATGCCGGGCTAATTTTTGTATTTTTAGTAAGGATGGGGTATCACCATATTGGTCAGGCTGGTCTTGAACTCCTGATCTCGTGATCTGCCCACCTTGGCCTCCCAAAGTGCTGAGATTACAGGTGTGAGCCACTGCACTTGGCCAATTTTTGTATTTTTAGTAGAGATGGAGTTTCTCCATGTTGGTCAGGCTGGTCTTGAACTCCCGACCTCAGATGCTCTGCCCATCTTGGCCTCCCAAAGTGCTAGGATTACAGGCATGAGCCACTGAGCATGATCTGATGAATTACTTGTGAGGTCATTGGAAAAAATGTTTAGCTCTTCCAATTTTGGTGGCCACAGGACTAATAAACGATGTCCCAACAATGCTTATCACCCTGCAAACCTGGACATAAAGCCGGATCCAGTCAGGGTTTGAATCATCATGAATTCTAGGTCAATGAAAAGATTTGCTATAGCCGAGGCTGAGGGCATGGCAGCCTTATCGTTAACTGCGGTTCTGGCCACAGCTCTGCACAAGCCAGGAGCAGCAAGCTGGTCACACAGCACAGGTGCCCCCAAGCTGCTCTCCTGTTTTTCCTGTCCTCTCCCTTCTATCATTTGGCTCTTTCCTGCTCTGGACAGTACTCTTGGATAGGCCCTCCTTAAGAGATAAGGCTAGGCCGGTTGCAGTGGTTCACGCCTGTGGTCCCATCACTTTGGGAGGCTGAGACGGGTGGATCACCTGAGCTCAAGAGTTCAAGACCAGCCTGGCCAACATGGTGAAACCCTGTCACTAGTAAAAATACAAAAATTAGCCAGGCATGGTGGTGGGTGCCTGAAATCCCAGCTACTCAGGAGGCTGAGGCAGGGAGAATTGCTTGAACCCACGAAGTGGAGGTTGCAGTGAGCCAAGGTTGTGACACTACACTCCAGCCTGGGTAACAGAGCGAGACTTCATCTCATAAAAATAATGCAAAAAATTAGCATGGTGGGATGTGCCTGTAATCCCAGCTTCTTGGGAAACCAAGACACAAGAATCACTTGAACCCAGGAGGTGGAGGCTGCAGTGAGCCAAGACTGTGCCACTGTACTCTGGCTTGGGTCACAGAGTGAGACCCTGTCTCACACACACACAAAAAAAGGTAAGGGAACAAAAGAAGCTGGTAGAAGTGCACTTCTCTAGGGGGGCATAGTGGTGCTTGCTGGAGTCCTAGCTACTTAGGAGACTGAGGTAGGAGGATCGCTTGAGCCCAGGAATTCAAAATCAGCCTCGGCAGCATAGTGAGACCCCCAATCTCAAAAAAAAAAAAAAATTTCTATGATGTTATTATGCATTGCACACCTGTACCAAAATATCTCATGTACCCCATGAATATATACACCTACTACATACCCCCAAAACCAAAAAGAAAGTTTTAATGCAGCAAGTGTATTTGAAAAATTAAAAGTGCAGTCCTAGTCTCAAGGGAAAGGACTCTAACCATGCTTCAGGCAGCTGACCTTCCCCTCTGGGTCCCTGCAAGTCCAAGTGGAGGAAAGCAGCCCTCAGGAAGGTTCTGAGCTCCTCTGGGGAGAATGACACATCTAGCCCAGTGGCATCTGGTATTAATTAACCTTCTGTACTCGAGCAGGCTTGGCTAACTAAGGTCATGGTCTGATTAAATCCCTGTATAGGCCCGTCTCTTCCATCATAGCCTTAAGCTTCTCATGACAGAAGCCACCTGATGTTGCAAATACCTGATTTACTGTCACCTAGACCCACCTGGGTTCTGCTGAGACATGAGATTACAGAACAAGGGAAGCCACCTAATCCAGTTCTCTCACTTCCCAGTCCCCGGAAACTGAGGCCCAGAGATGCAAAATGACTGAGGTCCTAGGTCATCTAGCATCAGAGCCATTTACTTAATCACTTAAAATGCAGCTCAACTGTGAAAGTGAGGAGGGAGAATGTAAGTGTTAGATCACGACCGGCCATCCTCAGGGGAACCTGCATCATGTCACCCCCAACAGGTGACGCACATGCACATGCCTCTCATCTATCTACCCCACCAGCTACAGAAATCAGGACAAAGTCTGGAATCTACAAACCTACCAGCATCTCCAGCAGGAAAGGGCGGAGGTAGAGTGGCCCTTCTTCAAGCACAGAGGAACCCAAGCTAAAGGGTGTATCCTCAGCCCACCAGCAGCAAGGAGGCCCCAGAAAGAACCTCTGTGCCAGGAGCTGTACTCCCCCAACCAGGCCTTCTCTGGCCTCGATGAGGGGAGAGCTCGCTCGGCCATAATTTGCTCTCCCTCCCTGACACATCTTCCTTTTATTTCTCACACTCCAGAAAATAACAAAAATAAACCCCCTTCATAACCCTCCTCACCTTCAGCACACGGAAGAGCTCCTGGAGAACCAGGCCTGGTCCCTATTCTTTCCACACCAAACTTACTCTGCTCTTAACTTTTAGGTAACAATGGATCTTTCCAGAGGCAAACACATCAGGATTAAAGCCAGGAGGCCTAAGGGCTACATTCCAGACCTTTCCAGCTGGTTATCAACCCTGCCAGTTACTCCTTCCCCTCCCCTTAGCAAAGGGACAACAAAGACTTCCCTGCCTCCATGGCTGTGAATGTCAAAGTTAAATGGAAGCTCTGATGCTATGAAGCAATTAATCTATTCAGCTAGTCCACTGGGTGAATGTGCACACACAGAAGTGGCCATTGTAAATTGTGACCTCATCTGCCAGACAAAGCTCATTGCCCTTCCAATTACCCAGTCTCCAGATCCACTGCACACCCTTCTGCACTTCTGTCTACCTCCTTCTCCACCTCAACCCCAGAAAAAGATAAACTAGTCCCTGGAGCTTGTGGATGAAGCTGGCAGTGGTGAAGCTGAGGCAGGAAAGGTGAGAAAATGACATCAGAGGTATATGAGAATCAGGGGTGTGACCTGTGGCTCCTCTGCTGCACCCCAGCCTCAACTGCCACTCCCCTTTCGGTTGGATGGCCCCCACCTTCCCAGGCAACACTCCCTCCTTGAAACCACGCCACTCTCCAGGGCTGTGGGTCTGGCTCTCGCTCCTTCCAAAGTCTCTACCCCCTCCCAAGCTCGGAGCCAGAAACAGCCACACGGTGAGGAGAGCACTGAGTGGGATGTGTACTGAGCAGGGGTAGAGGGGAGGATGAGCGAAGACTTAGGACTTGGGGTCAGGCCACATCAAGGCAGGGACAGAAAATAGACCAGACAACACTGCAACCCACCAGGGGAGAGGGAAACAGAGCACACGGTAAAACTGTTACCCGCTAACAAAGCCACACGCGGAGTGGGGGCAGGGTGAGGGCAACCTACCTTGCATGGATCTTGGACTTGGGACTGAATCTGTCAAAGAAAATGACCAAGGCAACTGAGTGACCCACTGATGGCTGGAGGCTTTGGAGGGAAAGGGTAGGAACAGGGAAGGGTCCCATGGACAAGTCTTTCAGGGCTAAAGCCCTCACCATCTCTCTCCTGTTCTGCAAAGGATGGAGGAGTAGGGCCAGCAGAAGAGATGAAAGCACGGAGGAGCAGAATGGAAGCAAGAAAGAGCAAAGACCAAAGGGGCAGAGAGGAGGCAGGAGGAGGACGAAGGCTGGGCAGGTGTGCTCAACACCAGCACCTCCCCCAGGCCCTCTGCAGGCACAATGGGAAGACTTGTACTCTGGGCTCTCTAGCTGGCCGGGTTCCACCCTCTTAATGCCAATCCCTTCTTGTCTCCACAATACACTATGAGATGATTGGCCAGCATGGGGTTGACCTGTGCTGTGGACAAAGATGCCGATTTGGGCCAGTGTCACTATTTCCCAAAATGCTGTAAGCAAAGTGTGTCCCAGGAAGAGGCTGCATAGGCTACACCAGCCCAGGGGTAACTAACACCACTTATGTAAAGCTGGCCACAAGGGCTGACCAGCAGGAATTACAATCACATGGAGAGAAAATGAGTTGAAGTCCAGATGGGCTGGCAGGCAAGGGCTTCTTTTGCAGGGGATTCAGGGGAGGGAATGTCTGTTAGGGCCCCAAGATGGTGGGGGTAGGTTAGGAACTGCTGTCATAGGAGCTGGCTCTGCTGTCCTGGGCTCCCGGCGTCTGCCCTCCACTCAGGAGAAGAGTCTCAGAGAACTTCCCACTTCCTAGAATTTCTGTAACCCTATCTCCTTCACAGCCTTCCTGCCTAGGTCACACCTCCATAAGAAGAACAGCGGTAGAAGAGAATAGGGGGAATCAAGGCGACCAGGCACAGCTGGGTCCTCAGCCTCAGGAGCACCCAGTCATCCCATCCTCACGTCCCAGGCCCTCTCCCACAGCAAAACCCAAACCACTTTTCATCCGCTTCTGCCAGCCTGGGGGGGACAGGGAAAGGGGAGAGATACAGAGGGTACCTGAGGGCCACTCCCTGAAACGTGCCCAAAGCCTCAGGGAGTTACCTTGTGGCATGGCAGGCTTGGCCTTCTTTGCAGGTGCCACCTCATCGGCCCTGGACTCAGAAAAAGATGCTGTCCTGCTGGGGGCTGGCGTCTGGGGTAAGACAAGGAGAATAAGAGGTAAGAGCCACAGCTGGGAAAAAACCCACGGTCCTTAAAGGCCCCAGAGAAAACTGGTAATAAAAATTATGCACAGCAATTCTCTTTATAAGCTGCTTCTAAAAGTACTATTCTAACAATCCGCTGAGACACTAATTAATATTATCCCATGTAACAGACAAGCGAACTGAGGCCCTGAGTAGGTAAGATACTGGCTAAGGTTGCTCCCTCAGCAAAAAGTAAGAGAGTAATGATTTGAACTTTTTCTTTCTTTTTTTTTTTTTTTTTGAGACGAAGCCTTGCTCTGTTGCCCAGAGCTGGAGAGCAATGGCGCCATCGCAGCTTACTACAACCTCTGCCTCCCAGGTTCAAATGATATTCACGCTTCAGCCTTCCGAGTAGCTTGGATTATAGACATGTGCCGCCATGTCCGGCAAATTTTTGTATTTTCAGTAGAGACAGGGTTTCACCATGTTGGCCAGGCTGGTCTCGAACCCCTGACCTCAGGTGATCCGCCCACCTCGGCCTCCCAAAGTGCTGGGATTACAGGCGTGAGCCACCACATCCGGCCACAATTTGAACTTGGATCCAATTTTTAAATTCTTGTTCCTTCCATTATACTACTTTGATCAGAGCAGGAAAAAAATTGGCAGAGATCCAGAACCCAACTATGCACTAACTTCCACTGTATTTCCTCTTTGCCCCCAAGAACAAAGGAGGAGGACTATATCCTGGTGGAAAGTATGAGATGGTTCCTTCCTGTGAGGTTGGGCGAGGCTGGCACCTACCGATGTGCTCCCGCTGGCATTGAGGAGGAAGTTTGCAGTGTGGGCCGCTGTGGGTGGCTGGTTGGGGATGGGCCGGTGGCCCAGGGCCATGCCCACAATGGCCGTCATGTGAGTCTCTGTGCCAAAGACATGGATGGGGATCCCAGTGGTCTTCCCTGTAAGGGAAAGAAAAAAAAATCCATTATTCCAGTCTTCAGATAAGCACCCAAGTCCATGTGACCCTGCAAAGGCCCTTTACAGCCAGGATCAGTGTCTAGCACATTCAGTGCAAGACCAATATCCAGGACAAATCAGCTGTCATAATTTCACCACCAGACAAATCTTTCTAAACTCCGCTTGCTGATAACAAGAACAAGAAACAGACCGGACGCAGTGGCTCAAACTTGTAATCCCAGCACTTTGGGAGGCCAAGGCAGGCAGATCACTTGAGGTCAAGAGTTCAAGACCAGCCTGGCCAATGTAGTAAAACCCCATCTCTACTAAAAACACAAAAAAATTAGCCAGGCATGGTGGCACGTGCCTATAGTCCCAGTTACTTGGAGCCTCAGATAGAAGGATCCCTTGAATCTGGGAGGCAGAAGTTGCAGTGAGCCAAGATTGCACCACTGCACACTCCAGCCTGGGTGACAGAGCAAGACACTGTCTCAAAAAAAAAACAAACAAACAAACAAAAAGAAACAGATTTACTTACTGGCAAGATTCAAGTAACCAAATGCATTATCAGAGCCCGTATTCCTGTTCACAGCCTGGACCCCAGCTCTCCAGCTTTCCTTAGCCCTCACTGCATGCATACACCAGCGCCTCGTCTCTCTTAACATCCTGAGCCCATTCCTCCAGCGCACTGGCCCTGCTCCTTCCTCTGCATGGAGCTCATATGGAGCTTCGCCTGGCTGCTCTCTGGTCTCCCAGCTCAACCCAAGCACCACCTCCTGAGAAAAGACCCCCTCTGACCTTGACGGTCACTCTATCCCATGTCATAGACAGACATGTATAGACAGACATGTATAGTCTATACAAGACTCCTCCTTGTATAGACAGACCCCTAGCATCTTCTCCTACTGTTCACTTGTGGAATGTTCTAAATTTTTTTTTTTTTGAGACAGACTGTTGCCCAGGTTAGAGTGCAGGGATGCGATCTCGGCTCACTGCAGTGTCTACCTCCCAGGCTCAAGCAATTCTCCTTGGGAGGAGGCTTGAGGCTGAGGCTCAAGTGGGAAGATCACTTGAGCCTCAGCCTCCCGAGTAGTTGGGATTACAGGCATGTGCCACCACTCCCAGCTAATTTTTGTATTTTAGTAAAGACAGGGTTTCACCATGTTGACCACCAAGTTGGTCTTGAACTCCTGACCTCAGGTGATCCACTCACCTCAGCCTCCAAAGAGCTAGGATTATAGGTGTGAGTCACTGAGCCCTGCCTGAATAATTTTAAAAACATCGTTTGGTAAACTTCACTGTGCTGTCCCTGGGCCTAACCCACTGTACGTAGCAGGCCCTCAACTGTGAACCAGCTCTATTTAAAAAAAGGAAAGAAAAAGCTCATGCCTGTAATCTCAACACTTTGGGAGGCCTAGGTGGGTAGATCGGGTGAATCCAGGAGTTCAAAACCAGCCTGGGCAACATGGCAAAACCTCGCCTACAAAAAATTAGCCAGGCGTGTGCTAATTATTTGTACAAAAATTGTGTATTTATTGTGGCATGCATCTGTAGTCCCAGCTACTCAGGAGGCTGAGGTGGGAGGATCCTTTGAGACTGGGAGGCAGAGGTTGTAGTTAGCTGTGATCACATCACTGCCCTCCAGCCTGGGTGACAGAGTAAGACCCTGTCTCAAAAAAGCAACAACAAAAAAATTAATCCTATTCAATTCAAACCTAAGTCAAATTGTGTCACTTGGCTGGTTGTAGTGGCTCATGTCTATAATCCTAGCATTGTGGGAGGCCAAGGCAAGAGGATCACTTGAAGCCAGGAGTGGTGTGGTAGTGGTCATCCAGTAGTCCCCAATACTTAGGAGGCTGAGGTGGGAGGATCACCTGAGCCCACAAGGTTGAGGCTGCAGTGAACTATGATGGTACCACTGCACTCTAGCCTGGGTAACAGAGCAAGGCACTGTCTCAAAAAAAAAATTATGTGGTGGTTCTGCTTAAACACCTCTTGTGCCGGCTGTCTCAGAGTGATGGCTAAGCGCTCCTGTGACCTGTAGTGTCTTGCTGCCTCTCTCTCTCAGCTCCAGCGCCTTACCACTGCAGGGCCTTGGAGCTTGCCCTTCCCTCTGCCAAGAGTCACCATGGTGCTGCTCCCTCACTCCAGCTGTTTGCTCAAAAGTCAGTTTTCTTTTTTGATACAGGGTCTCACTCTGTCGCCCAGGCTAGAGTGCAGCAGCATGATCACGGCTCACTGCAGCCTTGACCTCCCAAGTAGCTAGGATTACTGATGTGTGCCACCATAACCAGCTAATTTTTGTATTTTTTTTTTGTAAAGATGGGGTCTCATCATGTTGTCCAGGCTGGTCTTGAACTCCTGAGCTCAAAGGATCCACCCACTTCAGCCTCTCAGAGCACGTGAACCACCATGCCTGGCCTTGATCAAGCATTTTCTGATCACCCTGTTGAAGGCTGCCCTATCCCTTCCCACACCACACATTCTCCCTTTCCCTGTTTTGTTTTCCCCTGGCACTTGCCACCCCCTGACATCGCAGTCTGCGTCCTCCATTCCATGATGGCTTGCTGTCTGTCCTGTTTGTGGTTGTAACCCTCGTGACCAGCACAAGGCAAGCGGTTTTTGTTTTGTTTTTGTTTTTGTTTTGAGACGGAGTCTCACCCTTGTGGCCCAGGCTGGAGTGCAATGGCTTGATCTTGGTTCACCACAAACTCCACCTCCCAGGTTCAAGTGATTCTCCTGCCTCAGCCTCCTGAGTAGCTGAGATTGCAGGCATCCGTCACCACATCCAGCTAATTTTTTTTTGTATTATTAGTAGAGACCCGGTTTCACTACATTGGTAGGGCTAGATACAAACTCCCGACCTCAGGCGATCCACCCGCCTCAGCCTCTGGGATTACAGGTATGAACCACCACGCCCGGCCACAAGTGGTCTTTAATAAGTATTAAGTGCAGAGCTGAATGAAAATGCTTTCCTGACCATTCCAAAGTTTAGGATAATACTCTGTGTTGGGACACGGAATGGTAACCCTAACTGCCTACCCAGGAAGGGGAGTGGAGAGCGAGAGAGCCCAAGACTGATGCTTGGGAATCAGGAATCCCAAGGAGGAAGGCCACCCACACTCAGAGTGAGAGGGAGAGAAAAGGTCCCCATCTTACCGACTTCTCCCATTACCCGTAAGCCCTCCTGATAGTTAGGGCCACCTCTTCGGACGAAGATTGTGACTTCATGCTCCTTCAGGGGGCCCTGGTAATCTCGAATCGCTCTTACGATGCCCTGGAAGCCCAAAGGAACAACAGAGACATGTGACTAAATACAAGGTAGCAACAAATAAATGATTTATAACCATGAGAAATAAACGGACCAGGTGTATGTGACAAGGGCTACTCCTCAGGAAGCATGGGACTATGTACAGCACCCAAAGGCCTGTGACATGATCACTCATAACACCACTGAGTTGGGAAGGTGGGGTACCGGGGATTGACACCCCTTTATGTCATGGTGCTCCAGGCCTCCTCAAGGCCTTGCTGGTTTCTCTCTTGTCCCATCTACAGTCATTAGTCCCTCTTACTACAACTTTTTTTGGTGGGGATATCTACGTTGGGCCCTATGCAAGGGTTCTCAGAGGTACTAAGACATAGCCAGTGTCCTATGAAAGCTTCTTAAGTGATGTGCGGGAACAGTTTTTTTTACAGTTCTTCTTTTTTTTTGAGACAAAGTCTTGCTCTGTCGGCCAGAGTGCAGTGGCGTGAGCGCAGCTCACTGCAACCTCCACCTCCTGGGCTCAAGCGATCCTCCGGCTTCAACCCACTAATTTTTTTTTCGTTTTAGTAGAGATGAGGTCGCATTATGTTTCCCAGACACACAGCTTCAGACGCACAGGTACTGTCCCAATGTTTTCTCCACCCCCGTAAGAGATCCTGGGACAAGAGCCCCCTACCTGACCTGGGTAACTCATGGTAATTTGGCTCTGGCTCAAACTCCACTCTTTTTTTTTTTGAGATGGAGTTTCACTCTTGTTGCCCAGGCTGGAGTGCAATGGCGCGATCTCGGCTCACCCTAACCTCTGCCTCCCGGGTTCAAGTGATTCTCCTGCCTCAGCCTCCCAAGTGGCTGGGATTACAAGCATGTGCCACCACGCCTGGTTAATTTTTGTATTTTTAGTTGAGATGGGGTTTCGCCATGTTGGTCAGGCTGGTCTCGAACTTCTGACCTCGGGTGATCCACCCGCATCAGCCTCCCAAAGTGTTGGAATTACAGGCATGAGCCACTGCGCCCAGCCTCAAACTCTGCCTTCAAGGCCCCTTCCCTGCTTTCCCCAAACCCACTTTTCCCAGAAACTGCACCACTGCTGCAGCTGTTACCTTGAACGTGGCAGCCACATTGGTGAAGTTTGCAATGCTGCCTCCAATGATGAGGATCTTGCCTGGATTTAGAGTAAGAGAGAAATCAAAAACAGTTACAGAGGTAGACCTGAGCATCTTTCCAGAAATCCAACTGAGGAAGTTCTTGTTCCTCTGAATGAGGGTCCCCCATCTGCTAGGAGGTACTGGGGAGTGAGCAGGATAGTCTCTCCAGACATTCCACTTTATCAGCTCAACTCTCATTACCTATGCCACCAGACAGTGGTCAGAACAAACCCATAGGAGCGCTACGTAACTCCTAACCGACACCCAAAAATCCAGGCAGGTGGTAAACGGGTGCTGAGAATCACACAGGCCAGGTAATATAAGAGGGTAACTGAATTTACTGCAATCAGAGTTTATCACAATCAGATAAACTGAGTTTACTACAATCGGAGCAGGAGCATGCCACAGCCACCTCCTCCCTGCACTTGTCTGCAGGGCTTTATCACACGTTGCTTCTTACCCTCTCAGTCCCTTCCCATGGACAGATGTGCTCCCTGCCCTCTGTGCAGTAAGAGAAACCAAGAGCCAAAAATTCAATTATTAGCCTCAAGTTGCAAAGAACCAGGACGACACACAGCCTTGGTGACTCCTCGGACAAAGTTGTCCCATTGCAGCACACTGGGCTGTCCTGGGAGAGTGGGGGCAGGTGTGTGTGTGTGCGTGTGTGTGTGCGCACGCGCGCACATCTCACCATCTGGGTGCTTCTCTCGGGTCATGAGGGAGAGGATCGTCTTGGCATAGTCATAGGTCTGTTGCTCGCTGGGGGCGCCCGAGTACTCCCCATAGTTTGCCAGCTCGTTGACACCCCCTAGATCACAGATGGTATCGCTGCCAAGGAGACACAGAGGTCAGTGATGGCTCTCAGACTTGGGGCAGGGGATGGCAGCCTGGTGCCTGGGAGGACATGCAGATCCCTCAGAACACTGGAGTCAGCCTGTGGAACCGGCCTCTTGGACCCCCAGCCCCCAGCTCCCATGCGATTCTGGCCTGCAGGTTGGCGGTGCTACATCAGACTCTTCTGAGCAATACACTCTGCCTGCCCCAGGGCACTCGGGAGCCCCAGACAGACAATGGCAGGTAAAATGAATAATGAGCACCTCCCTAACACAAAGACAAGAAAAATCACACCCTGAAGGAGTCCCTGACAGGGCCCAAGAGAAGGTGTGATGCACGGAAGGGAATGGCAGATCACATATCTAGAAACGAGCAGGCGTCTACCATGCTTGAAGGGAAGACTGCTAATTATTTTAAAGGGTGTAGAATATGATCCTAACATTTCTATAAAGCAAGAATGTAAACATTTACATATGCTTGACAGGATATACAGTAGCTTGCTAATTGGGGTGACCTGGTCAGGGAGAGGATAAGGAAATGGCCAGGCAACTTTCACTTTCTAGTTCATTTTCTCTATTTGCCCTACCTCTGCATGGAGCACATAATTATCAGAATTAAAACTCATAAAACAGCTTCATTTTCACGCAAACGAGAAGGTTACAGGAGACACCGTGTGCAGGGCAGGCCCTCGCCAAAGTCCCTCAAAGCCCTCTAGGATGCTACTGCTTTCCTCTGCCCCAAATTCCCACACCAAAGTGGCAGGACCCCACCCACCCAGGTCACACACAAGTGGATGCTGGGTAGACCAGGCTGGCATTCCTTCAGCAGCCCCCTTCAGTCACCTGTACACGACAGAGGCGCCACCCCCGGCCACCATGGTCCAGATTCTCCCCTTGGGGTTCAGCAAGGTCAGCTTCAGGCTTGCCCCACTTTTGGCATCTAGGTCTGCAATGTAGGCTTCCTAGGGACCAGAGAGCAAGATAGGCCCTTAGTGGGGTGCCCCCTTTACCAGGTCCCAGATCTTAGGACCCCTCCCTGCATTCCCAGGAGGCACATGAAGAGGCCATTAGTCACCATAACAGGGTGGGAAGAAGGGACTGTGCAGGGCCCCACATGCCTTGAAAACACTTGATGGTGTCTATAAGTATCAAAACCACCCATAGTCACCGTCACTGCCCAGGGACAAACTTCCCAAATCCCTTCTCTGACGTCAAGTCCTTGGCCCTCTGCCTAAACTGAGCCTCACCGTGTCCCTCTGCTTGACCATGCCCTCACCCCAGCATCTGCCTGCCCAGCCCATCACACGCCATCCCCAGTCTCCCCAGGCCAGACCGTCTCCCCGCCCAGCCTCTTCCCTGAGCCTGGGGTACTTCCCAGAAAACCTGACCCTGCTGTGAGGACTTATCAGAGGACAGGGTGGGAAGGGGCAATTAAAATTCTCAGTGAGCAGCCGAGAGAACGACCTTACATCAGGATTAGGGGGGAGCCACTTGCAATCATGGAAAGGCAACAAATCAAGTGAAGAGCCGAGGGAGGCTGATTGAGAGAGAAGTCTAAAAGGATTTCTGGCTGGGATTCAGAGGCTTGGCTCACTCCCACCCCCTACCCCATTGGGGTTTTAAGAAAATTAAATGCTTCTTGGTCTTCTTTTCCCTGCCAAATAAACAGCTCATGAAGGGGGGCCAAATGCACACCAGAGATGAGTCACCTCCCCCTGGCCTCCCCCCAGTCCCCATCTCCCCTCTAAACCAGCCTTACCTCTGGATATGCCTCCCGCCCGAAGGGGGGAGGGAAGTCGATGTCGCCCCACTTCACTTTGCAGATGTAGTCAGCAGTGGCGTCTACCTTGGCCGCCAAGTCAAGGACATAGACTCCATCTTTGGTCACTACTTCGAGAGGAGCGGAAGCAATCATCAGACACCCACCAACCTCCAACCCTTCCACAAACACCACTCCCAAGACAATCATCAGACACCGGCTCTGGGAAGAGACGACTACCAACCTCCAAGCCCTCCGCAAATACCACTCCCACAGTGACCCATTCAGGTGTCAGAACTCTCTAAACTCAGTAAGAAACCAGAGTGGCACTTATTAGAGACAGAGCATTTCCCCATGAAAGGCAAAACAAATACTACAAGACCATTCCCCTCTCCCTGACCTACAGGTAATGGGACATAGAGGTCTGTATTAGTTGCCACGGCAATTTGCAAACATTTTTCCAAAATGCTACACTTCCTGAGTATCTAACCATGCGCAAAACCCATGGTCTGGCCACTAAAAACTGTTTTAAGGTACATGTTGCCGACAGAAGACCACTTCCCCCGCCGCCTGTATGCACATCCAAGTCTCCCAGGGGGAAGCCTCAGCGTCAGGTGGAGCGGGAGCCATTGGGGGTACTGGGCTCCCACACCACCCTGGTCAACAGGATTTGTTTATATCACCTCACTGGACATCCGTCTTCCTCCTCCCCGGGACCATTTAGCTAATGAAGTTAGCACAAGGCCATCTGGTCCATTAGAGGGGCTGCATTCTCAGCTGGAATGATTTGATTTCTCGCCTTCTTGGACTTTGCCCTGAGAAGGCCTGGCCAGAGCCAGCCCACACCACTCTCCCCCAACACCACCTGCTTCCTTCACAACCCAAGAGGCTAAGATCAAGCTCTTCCCAGCATCAAGGGTCAATGATTGACCAGCTCCCACAGGGGAGGCAAGCGTGGGGCCTCTGAGTGCCCCGGGAGGAATGAAGGGCCAGAGAGTGAGAGCAGTGCAGAGGCGGCTGACCTCCTACTGTCAGCACAGCCTGACCTGGTGGAAGCGGCAGCAGCAGCACACAGTCAGACCAAAATCAGGACTTCCGGCCAGGCAGGGTGGCTCATGCCTCTAATCCCAACACCTGTAATCCCAGCACTTTGGGAGGCCAAGGAGGGCAGATTACCTGAGGTTGGGAGTTCAAGCCCAGCCTGGCTAACATGGCAAAACCCCGTCTCTACTAAAAATACAAAAATTAGCCAGGCATGATGGCGGGTACCTGTAAATCCCAGCTACTGGGAGGCTGAGGCAGAAAAAATTGCCTGAGCTCAGGAGGTGGAGGTTGCAGTGAGCCAAAACTGCACCACTGTACTCTAGCCTGGACGACAGGGTAAGACTCTGTATAAAAAAAAAAAAAAAAAAAAAAAAAAAAAAAACCAGGACTTCCCCACCTCAGAGCAAGTTAAAACCCAAGAGGGATGCTGGAGTTGACTGAGAGAAAAATGAGTCTTTTGAGAGCTCAGGAACAGGAACTGGCACTAAACGAGCGTGGGGGCCCCTCTGCTTGTGCATCCCTATCTTGCCCTCTGGCCAGTGAGAGTCTGGTTCTCTGAATGCCAAGGCCAGGGTTGCCACAGGCACTGGGCCCCTTGACCCCTCCCACCCCAGCAGAGCCAGTTACCAAGGGGATTGATCTCGAGGTAGGTGAAGTACAGGTCCTCGTAGAAATTGAAGAGGCCGGAGACAAAACTGGCCAGAATTCTAGAAGGGGGAGGGACAGAGGGACAGTTGATCCATCAGGGAGCAGCTCGGCAGCACCCCAGGCACCCCGAAGCAATCTCTCACTGCCACTGACAGCTCCATTTCGCGACACACACCCTGCCAGCCCTTCCACCTGCTCTGCAACCCCTGCTCCCTGGACATTGCTCTTCAGCCACTGAGGCGGAAAGGAGCTGTCAGGCAAGAAGCTGGAGGCGGAGGCGCCAGACAGACAGGGGCAAGGAGGTGAGGGACGCTGGTGGCATATTTCAGTCTGGTTCCAAGGCAGTCCCCAGCCTGCACCCAGCTGTCTTCCTCAGGTCAAGCTGTGCCTACCGCCTGCTCCCAGCGAGGAGACCACTCTGCTCTCCCTGGTCTGCGCCCAGCACCCATCAGTCTTCTCATCCCAACTGCCACCTCCCCACCGTCCCTCTCACTCAACTCTTTCTTGTCTTCAGGGGCGTGGACCAACAGGTGTTTTTTGATGTCCTCGGGATTCAGTTTCTCATCCACACCAACAAGCAGCTTCTGGGCCTTGGTGTCCACATCACCCACGTCCACACCTCCCTCGTGGTGGAACAGGACATAGTCCCCTTCTCGGGTGGCATAGATGCAGACATAGAACTCCTCCGCCTTGCAGGTAAAGAGAGAAGGTGGTGGGACTGGGGTTGGGGGTGGGGTTGGTGGCGGTGCTGAACTGGGGAAGATGGGGGTTCTACCAAGTACTGGGAGAGGAAACCAACCCCCATGGTCTCGCTTTCTAAAACTCAGTAAAAAACATTCACCCAGAGACTTGTGCACCATCTCTTCCCTGAGGACAAGGAGAAGCCGCCACTACCCCACTGGCTGACGGTCCAGACTGAATCAGTGTGACCCCAGCTGAGGGATGGGTCCTGCCTGGAGGTCTTTCTCACCCCTACACTGGACTTTGTTACTAGTCCTAATTCCTCCCTGCTGCAGACCAAGCCCTTTCCTTCCCCTCTGGACTCCCGATTCCGCAGCACCTTCAGATCCTCAGTGCAGCTGCAGAGACCCTGGTCCCTCTGACTTTCCTCATCAGCTTGACTTCTTTCATGTTACGGTAGACAAACCCAAAGTTCCAGGAGGGAGAGACCCAGCCTGGAGCCGCCTCATACATACCTGACTGTGGGGGACAAAGGGCTCGATCAAAAAGTTCTTGAGGAAGCCTGTGGCCTTACCAACCTACAGAAAAATTGAAGGAGAAGAAACTCAGAGGGATGGCATGTCTTTCCATCAGGGCAGAAGGGATTGCCCAGGGGTGGTGCTCAAGCACTCCCACCATCACACCCAGCATAGACAGAATTTTCCAGAAAAAATGGGGTCAGCAATCCCTAAGCTCAGTAAGTCCTCATGAGATGCCCTTTCGCCCCTTGCTCTGGTGCGAGCTGTGGCTGAACACGCACCGACCTTGCCCACTCCTGGCCTCCTCTGGATGGTGACATAGGACCTGCCCAAGTGAAAGGGCTCCAACAAGTCAAGGCTGTGCCAGAGCTTGTGGGGGAGGGGAACTGGGTAGGAGGGAGGGGAACTGGGTAGGAGGGAGCTGACCATTCCAGTTCGTCGGCCTTGAGGTAGGCACAGTGACTCAGCCTCAGGACATGAGTCCAGGCATGGGGAATGGGGGGAGGAGGGGAGCCAGGGCTTAATCAGGGAAACTTCTCCACACAGACCCTCCTGGCTGAGGACCACACGCCTGCAGAGCTAATCAGCTGGAGTGATTCCCTGGCGGTGGCCGTGGCCCTCATCCCAGTAAGTTCCAAACCCCCACCCGTCCTGTGCGTCACTGCTGAGTCAGGGACCAGACAGCAATCCATCAGAGGTAATGAGCCGCTCCTGCTGGCCCGATGTCTGACATCCCCCACCTTCGCCGCCCAGAGGCCAGCAGGAGAAGGAAGCAAGACGTGCTCCCTTGGGGACGTGCTCAGCATCCCTCCCTCCAATCCTATCATCCTCTCTCCAAAGGCCTGGGAACTCAAGGGTCAGGTTGCTTCAGGCCTGAGTCCACGTGCAACTTCAAGGACCTCTTTTTACCAATGAGGGCCAGAAACTGTGAAATTAACATTAAGGGCTGCTCTGAAGAAGGCCAATGAGGGAGGAAGATACCTCCATCACCACCTTCACTGCTATTCCCGAGGCAGCTAAGGAAGAAAGGAGCTCATCCCTGGTACAGCTTCATCCAGATGAGCATCAGGCCCTTTAGAGCCACATGCACAGAGCCAGGTGTGGACAGCACATTCTTCCCACGCTAGGCCAGGCCTCAACCCCACTCCCTCCCTCAGTCCTCCAGCTCCCTTGTGGAGTGAGAAGAAAAAAACACAATTTTGTTTCCAGGTATCTCTTAGCCTTCCTAACCATGTTTCACTTTAACTCTCTCATTTATGTAGTTGAAATTCATCACCAAGCTGGGAAAAGTCAGTAACTGAATTTGGGCTTCGTGGCACATGTCTGTAGTCCCAGCTACATGGGAGGCTAAGGCAGGAGGATTATCTGAGGCCAGGAGTTTGAGACCAGCCTGGTTAACATGAGAGACTGCATATCTACAAAAAAAATTTTTTAAAGCAGCCTGGCATGGTGGCATGCACCTATAGTCCCAGCTACTCAAGAAGCTGAGGTGAGAGGATAACTTGAAGCTGGGAAGTGGAGACTGTAGTGAGACATGAATGTGCCACTGCACTCCAGCCTTCAGTTGACAGTGTGAGACCCTGTCTTTAAAAAAATAAAGTAGGCCAGGCACGGTGGCTCACGCCTGTAATCCCAGCACTTTGGGAGACCGAGGTGGGTGGATCACCTTAAGTCAGGAGTTCGAGACCAGCCTGACTAGTATAGAGAAACTCCATCTACTAAAAATACAAAATTCGCTGGGTGTGGTGGCGCATGCCTGTAATCCCAGCTACTCAGGAAGCTGAGGCAGGAGAAGCACTTGAACCTGAGAGGTGGAGGTTGTGGTGGGCGGAGATCCCACCACTGCACTCCAGCCTGGGCAACAAGAGCGAAACTCTATCTCAAAAAATAAATAAATAAATAAAGTAAAAACCAAAACATAAAAAGGTCCAGCATGATTGCTCATGTCTATAATCTCAGAACTTTAGGAGGCCAAGGCAAGACGATTGCTTGAGCTCAGGAGTTCAACACCAGCCCAGGCAACATAGCAAAACATCACCTCTACTAAAAATTTCTTTTTTTTTTTTTTTTTTTTTTATAAAGATGGGGTTTCACCATGATAGCCAGGCTGGTCTTGAACTCCTGACCTCAGGTGATCCACCCACCTTGGCCTCCCAAAGTGCTAGGATTACAGGCGTGAGCCACAGCGCCCAGCCTAAAAATTTCTTTTAAGTGGCCTGGCACGGTGGCTCATGCCTATAATCCCAGCACTTTGGAAGGCTAAAGCGGGTGGATCACCTGAGGTCAGAAGTTTGAAACCAGCCTGGCAAACGTGGAGAAATATAAACATAAAATTAGCTGGGTATGTTGGCACATGCCTGTAATCCCAGCTATTCAGGAGGCTGAGGCTGGAGAATCACTTGAACCCAGGAGGCAGAGGTTGCAGTGAGATGAGATCGCGCTACTGCACTCCAGCCTGGGCTGCAAATGCGAAACTCCCTCTCAAAAAAAAAGCGGTGGGAGGCCTCAGAGCCTCATCTCCATGATCACTGTTAAAGGATCAGACCATTTCCACCTGGCTTTTGAACTATATTGGGGTTTCCTCTACAGCACATCTTGCCCAAACCAATAAAACAAAGAAGTTCGGTGTCCTGATGAGGGAGCTGGGCATGGGCACTAAGACTGGCCCTGCTGCTGGTGGCCACCTGAGTGGGTCAGTGCCACAGGACTCCTGACTTCCCTGGGCTACAATGGGACTGGCTGTGGAGGTGATCCACAGAACTGCTGACCTGGAGGTGAACCGTATTTGTTTGTGTTACCACACATGTCCAACCTGACCCCATACCCACTCACTGTGGCTTCCTGTCCCAGCCGTGGCTTTAGCCAGGACTTCACCCCATCCAGAGTGAGGTTGACCCCAACTAGGCCAAGTTTTCCACGACGTTTGATCAGCTGGTCTGGCTTGACTACCAAGTTCTGGAATGAGAGGGGTTTGTATTTAGAGGGAGAAAGAATTAGATAAACAGTAGTAGTTTGGGGACCCAAAGTAGAGGACAGCAGGGATTGACTTCCCATTCACTCTGCTCCGAAGCCAGCCCCATCCATCCTTCAAGGTCAATTCCTGGAAGCTTCCCCCACCTACCCTAGCCAGTATCTTTCTTTTGAGAACCAGGTATCTAGAGCCATTCATGCCCAAATGAAGCCTGGCACAGAGCAGGTGCTCAGCAAATACCTGCTAAGTGAATAAGTGATTCCCTACCCTCCCTATGTAATACATTAGCATCTTCATTCAATGGTAAGCCCCTCAGAATATGGCCCAGAACATGTGTTCCAAAGAGGAGAACCGAGAGACACAGGCTTGGGGCAGCAAGGAGCCTTAGAGGTCATCTGGTCAACCCCATCCCTGTGCTTGAACCCTGCCTACAAAAGGCCCATCAAGTAGCCCCTAACCACTGCTCATACATCTCCAGAGCCAGGAAACTCCCTCCCTCCCTCCCTCCCTTTTCAGTTAAGCTGCCTCCTAGTGGGAGGAAACCCCACCACTGGTCCTAGGCCTGTTCTCTGGGCCCTGCCAAAGAAATCTAAGTGCTTCCCAACAATGGCCCTGCAGAGATCTCAAGAACGGAGCCTCTATTCCAAGCTGACCCTCCAGGGTCAGGGCCCTTCTTCACAAAGTACAAAGTGACACTTCCTAATTGCCTTGATACACTCCTGATATACTCCACTTGGGGGAAGAGAGAGCACACACCTACTTTTTACTGAGCAACTACCATGTGCCAGGCAGCAAGCATGCGAAATGCTTTCCAGACTTCTTTGCTAATTCTTAGAGCTCAGAGTCAGTATTATCCCATTGGAGCGATGGGAAATCTAAACTTCAAAGAGGTGAAATGGCTTGCCCCAGGCCACATGGTTAATAAATACAGCTGTGCTTTAGGTGCCAGTTTGTACAGTTTCAAGCCCATGGCAACGCTGCCCACTGCTGCTGCTGGCAGGCTCCAACCCTTGTGACCCCTCTTGGCGTCTCCAACAAACCAACAGCTTTCTCTTCCTCAGACCCTGGGCCTGGAAGAACAGCCCAGAGTGGAGGCAGGGCTCACCTGGCTGAGCAGCCAGGGGTGGTCCTGCAGCAGGCGGGCCCAGTCTGTGTCAGGAGTGACCCGAGCATACTTGAACCGATTCTGGATGGCTGAGGTGGTGCAGATGAACTTGTAAAGCAGTTCTTTGCCTGTCTGCTCCGAAATTGCCTTGGCTGACATGGCTGCAGAGGGTCCTGCTCTACCTGTTTGGGAGAGGAGCTGGTCAGAGGGGGCAGGCATGCGGAGGCGCTACCTTCCCCAGCAGGGCAGACCCACTCCCAGTTGCCCCAGATAAGAAAACCAGGCTTTTCTCAAGAGGAAGGAAAAAATGCTGTCCAGCAGGAGGAGTGGAAGAGAGATTTCAAGCATCACTTCTGCCAGCAGAGGAAGACAATCCCGAGACAGTGGGTGAGGGAGGCTAGAGAAAAACAAAGGTGCCATTTGCCCTGGGACTTTTGCCTCACCCTGCCCCATTCCCTCTAGGCAAACTAGCTAACCCACAACCAGACTCATCCTGGAGCAAAAGGCAGTGGCTGGGAGGCCAGGAATACCAGTGCTTTGACCCAAATCTGAGTGCTGGTTCCATCGAGGTGGGCACAGAGACACTGAACAGGTGAAATTGCAAAAGGCTAGCCTTTTTCTCCCTACAGGTTTCATCTGCCCTGCACCCAGATTTACCCCTACACATACCCTTACACACTACCAGGCCACTGGCCAAGCCAGCAAGTTTACTTAGCCTCAAGCAGGGTCACACCCTCAGCTCCTGGTTAGGAGGGGAGTAGGGGAGGGGGAGGATCATCGCAAAGCTCTTTTCTCCAAAGCTCTTTTCTCCCAGACACTGACCTCCTGCCCCGAGTACGAAGCAGACACAGGGCAGGGAAACTGACCTTTAGTACATCCCACCCGCTCCACTGAGTCATCCAGCTGCTAATTTAGACCAAAACTCACTAAGCAAAACAGAGGCCTCTCTGGGGACCACCCTGTACCGGTCACTTCTAGCTGAGCCAGAGTGGGAGGAGAAGGAGGAAAAGGCAGAAACCACCCTCCATCACATGTTTAAGGAAACTCATCTTGGAGTTTGAGGCTACAGTGAGCTGATTGCACCACTGCACTCTAGCCTGGGTGTCAGAGCAAGACCCTGTGTCTAAAAAAAGATAAAAAGAAACTCATCTCATATGAGCTCTGGGAGGTACACTGAGATTTACAACCCCATTTCTTAGATGCGGAATAAAAGCTCAGCGGGGTTAGGATAACTTGCCCAAGAAGTCCACCTAATAATAAGCAAGGTTGTGACCTGAGACTCAAACCCTAATACGCCTAGGTCCCCAGAAAAATCCACATCAGCCCAAGAAAATACCATTTTTCCAAGAACAAGGCCCATGTGTCCTTTTCACTTCAAAGAGTTCATGATAATTTCATCATCCCCCCCTCCCCACCACTCTGTCCTGAGACACCCATTCTCCTGTGGGTAACTCAAGGAGTGAGCTGGGGAGGGGAATTCGGCAGGTGGAAATGGGGAAGGCCAAGAGCTTGGCTGGATCAGGAAGTCACTCCAGTCTCCCTGAGGCTCAGAAGCAAAGCTATTGAATTTGCCAGGGGAGAAAAAAGTCCAGTATATATAAAGGAGGGCAGAGTGAAGGAACTGGCTGGTTTACGCATGACGGAAGCTGGGTCTCCATTCCCAGTTCATAGAAGGCCAACATTCCAGGGGCCACTTTGCAACCCCATCCCAATTGGCCAGGCTGGTAGGGCTTCGGGTTCTAATCCTAGCTTGGCTGGTAAGCCTCCCAGCTAGTATCCAGCATGGAACACACAATGGGCACATTCCGCCTGGGTGTCTGCCTAAAGTGGGGTAGCTGGGAAGGGACTCAGAGGAGATGTTCCCTTTTCTGGCCTTCCCCTAGAATGACTTGAGATTCCTTCTCAATATGAGTTTCCAGAGATGCCCGACCAGCCCCACTGCCCCACAGTCCTCCACCTCCCATCCACTGCTCCATTTCCCAATCTTCTTGACTCAGACCAGAAAAACTGGTCCTGAAATTAAATAGGTACACCCCCCCACCCCCCTCCCAAACAGAGTGCAGCCCAGGGCAGATAAAGGCACACTCAGAGAGGAGAGGGCATGGCTGATGATCCTCAGCAATTCAGACTCCTTCCAAAACTCCAGGAGAAAGGAAGTCCCTCGACTTACACCTTTCTAGAAGTCTGACACTCCCAGTAAAACAGTCCCCTGAGCCTGGCAACTCCAAAACAGACACAAGATCCAACTTTGGAAAAGACAAGGAGAAAATGGACCCCTGCAGCTGAGAAATCACAATTTTATTGAGACTCAGATCATATTTCAGGTCCAAGAGTCCATCTCCATAGGGTCTTTGGAAGGGGGATGGGAGAGAAGATATACGAGGGGATAATAAAGGATAAAAAACAAGATTTGCCAGTTTACCAAAACAAGAGATTTGCCACTAGAGCCTTCTGGCTAAAATAGGGGAGGTTGAGACAAGGTATGTATACAAGAGAATAAAAAAGGGCCTCTGCATATTCACCAATACAGAGAAGGCACCTGGCTCATAAACCCAGGGAGTGGATTCAGTAGAGATAAACTGCAACTTTAATGGTTCCGTAAGGTCTTAAAGTCTCTCTAAGGCAGTGGCTCTTAACCTCTTTGAGGTCTCAGACTCTTCTGAGACTGAAGAAAACCCCAGAAAAATGTACACATATCCAACTGCGCACATCGTTTCAAGGTGCTCACCTGTGACTATCTGATGGCCCACAGACTGACCACCAATTAGGAACATTTGATTGGCCGGCATGCCTATAATCCCAGCCCTTTGGGAGGCCAAGGCAGGCGGATTACCTGAGCTCAGGAGTTCAAGACCAGTCTGGCCAACATGGTGAAACCCTGTCTCTATTTAAAATACAAAAATTATTGGCAGGGCACAGTGGCTCACGCCTGTCATCCCAGCACTTTGGGAGGCCCAGGTGGGTGGATCACAATGAGGTCAGGAGATCGAGACCCGCCTGGCCAACATGGTGAAATCCCATTTCTACTAGAAATACAAAAATTAGCCAGCATAATGGCTCGTGCCTATCATTCCAGCTACTTGGGAGGCTGAGGCAGGAGAATCGCTTCAACCTGTGAGTCAGAGACTGCAGTGAGTCGAGATCTCATCACTGTACTCCAGCCTGGTGACAGAGTGACAGAGCACTCCATCACACACACACAAAAAATTAGCCAGGTGTGGTGGTGGGTGTCTGTGATCCCAGCTACTTGGGAGACTGAGACAGGAGAATACCTTGAATCTGGGAGGCGGAGGTTGTAGTGAGCCAAGATAGTGCCACTCCACTCCAGCCCAGCCAACAGAGTGAGACTCCACCTCAAACAAAAAAAAAAAAAAAAAAAGAACATTTGCTCTAGTGGATTGGGCAAATACCTACAAATACCTGTCTGGGTTCGGGACCTCTCCCCTCAAAGTCTTAGTCTGGGCCGGGTGCGGTGGCTCACACCTATAATCCCAGCACTTTGGGAGGCCGAGGCGGGTGGATCATGAGGTCAAGAGATTGAGACCATCCTGGTCAACATGGTGAAACCCCGTCTCTACTAAAACTACAAAAAATTAGCTGGGCATGGTGGCGCATGCCTGTAATCCCAGCTACTCAGGAGGCTGAGGCAGGAGAATTGCCTGAACCCAGGAGGCGGAGGTTGCGGTGAGCCGAGATCGCGCCATTGCACTCCAGCCTGGGTAACAAGAGCGAAACTCCGTCTTCAAAAAAAAAAAAAAAAAAAAAAAAAAAAAGTCTTAGTCTGCATCCCCAGTAGCTGAATGTGCTGTCAAATTCGTGATAGATGGTTGGGCTGAGCTTGGACTCCGGGAACTGTTACTTGGTAACAGGTAATCTGTA
The DNA here is from genome assembly GCF_009761245.1 of Sapajus apella. Classification (NCBI taxonomy): domain Eukaryota; kingdom Metazoa; phylum Chordata; class Mammalia; order Primates; family Cebidae; genus Sapajus; species Sapajus apella. The sequence continues at coordinate 2,327,187 of NW_022436952.1, read as the reverse complement.
AACCATTTGGGGGAAGTCATGCCCAGGAACCTGAAAACACACACATACACATTCCCTGAGGGACGGACCTTATGAGCTGAATGGGGTCTTTTCTGCAGACGGGTGAGTGACCCAGGATTGAGTTCACTTTTAGCAGACACTGAAAGAAGCAGCCTACACAGAAAGCTTAATGAAAGGAGCCTGCTCCCCAGGACACACCCCTGGGACACAGCTAGTGGAAGGGATCACTGGGGATGCTACTTAAGGTGCCTCTGGGAAAGACAAAAACACTCATTTGAAGGTTAGTATCTGCAGGATTGGAAATTATTATTATTTTACACAGTCTCACTTTGTCACCAGGCTGGAGTGCAGTGGTGTGATCTCAGCTCACTGCAACCTCCACCTCCCTGGTGATTCTCCTGCCTCAGCCTCCTGAGGAGCTGGGGCTACAGGCTTGCACCACCACGACCAGCTGATTTTTGTATTTTTAGTAGAGACAGGGTTTCACCATGTTGGCCAGGATGGTTTTGATCTCTTGACCTCGTGATCCGCCTGGCTCAGCCTCCCAAAAGTGCTGGGATTACAGGCGTAAGCCACCGCGCCCAGCTGAGAATTATTATTTTTATTATTTGAGAGGACAGGCAATCTCTGGAGTAAGTTCTAGAGAGGCAGAATTCTGTGAGTGCCCCCTACTAAGGCAGGCATTAGTGTCAGAATGGGGATGGAGGCATCAGCTGCCCAGTGTCTGAGGGCTCTTCCCACTACCGCCCCTACAAGCTGTTTAGGAAGGTTTCTAAGAGGTGAAAATCACCCCTCTGGGCAACTGGGACCTACCAGCTGTCCCTCACCCAATATTTTAGTTCAGCTGAGCCGGCTGGAAACACAAAGCAAAGTTAAGGGTGGGAGAGGAGTAGGCTAGCTGACCAAACCGTGGTGTGCACTTCTCCTTATCATCCCTTCCAAAATCCTCTTCCCAGGAAGACCTCTTGGGACCCTGTAACGGCAGAACTTGGCACTGCACGGTATCTGCCAAGGTTGGAGAGGGCGGCAGGCGCTGCGACTGGCCCACTGCCAGGCTCGACAGGAGGGCGGCGGCGGCATCCTCCAGCCCCTTGAGGACCTTGTCTTGGTCAGGCTCGGCGTCAGCTCAAGGGTGGGGTGGCACCCCGACCATCTGTCGCTCAGGGGTTGGACTAGACGGCACTTCTAGTGCGAAAAGAGTCCTTGCTGAGGCCTCCGGCATCCTGGGGCAGACTGGCCCTGCGTGGCCCGCTCCGGAGGCGCGCCCATCTCATTCCCTCCAGTTGGGCGTGGAGCTCAATCCAGTCTCCACAGAACCAAGGGAAGGGCCTGAGCCCGGCCAGTGAGGGATCGGAGTGGGACCAATCGCCACCGCGACTTCTCGTCCCGGCATCTGATGGGGGAACTCGGATGCGGCCAAAAGACGGCCAAGGAGGCTCGATAGCTGTGCCCGGGCGGCGTGAGGCGCGCCAGGAGGGGGCCCATGCAATGTGGCAGAGGCAGGAAAAGCAAGGACGGCGGCAAGCCCCGCGCAAACTCCCAAGAACTGGAATGTGGGGGGGCGGGGGAGAGCGTCGACACGCGGCCACCAGCCGGGACCCCGGGCGAAGGCGAATCTAAAGCTAAGACCCTCAAAACTTCCAAGCAGGTGCATGGAGGGCGCGTGAGCACCTAGCCCGCCTCGAGGAAGGCGGTTCCGGGTTGGGGGAGGGAGGCAGGAAGCTCCTAGGGCGAGTGGACTCCAGACAGCGAAAACAGTGGCCCGCGCTCACCTCTCTGCGAAAGTCCGTGCGCGGCACTCGCTCCACGGGAACGACGAACACCACAAAATCCGGAGCGCTCCAGCCACCGGCAGCTACCCGGGATCGGGCTTTTGTCCCGGCCCAGCCGGGCTTCTCCCCGCCCCCATCGGCTCACAGCGAGAGCGGCCCCGCGATTGGTCACACGCGTTCCCTAGCCTGAGCGCCAGAGCTCCTCCCAATTCGCTGCCGCTGTGTCCCCGCCCCTTGAGGGCGGGCCCCGGGGCCTGCTGGGACTTGTAGTCTCGCTGGCCCGTCCACCGCCTCTTGGGAGTCGGCGGGGCGGGGTCGGGGGCGGGGCCCCGGGTGGGCAGATGGGTCGGGCTAGGCTGGGAGGAGAACGCGCGGGCCTTGGGGTAGTGGCCTGATCGCTTGGGGGGCTGGACAGACTGCTACTCGGGGAGTTGGGGGAAGGGAGGGTGGGATGTTAGCCCTACTGGCTGTAGAGCAGCTTGGGGACCTGGAGTCCCCTTGCTGCCTCCCTTGGGAGAAACGGACGTCTGCATCTGGGCCGCACCGAACCTGATTGCTTAGACCATCTCTTTAAGCAGTCGTGGCTGGCAGGCCGCTTTCCATAAGCACGTGGCGCCTCTCCCCTCCCTGGAGTCTCCCTAACGGGCCGATGGGGCAAAGCTGAGCTGAGTTTAACAGAGACTACTTCCCAGTGTGGGATAGGGCGGAGGCCACGGTAAGCAAGTGAGGCTACGAGGGTGTGAGACACAGCGCTATCCATCCCACCCACCTGCTCGCCTCGGCATGGATCTGGGCGGGGCTGGGAATTCAAGGCGAGATTCCAGCGCAGGGCTGGAACCATCTCTGACAGTCTCTTGCTCCCACCAACCTCAGGTTTAGACACTGGAATGAATGAACTGCTGTCTCCCCCTTCTCCATTACCTGAGACAGATCGTATTTTCCAAACCAAAAACTGGGACATCCAGTCTGACAGGTGCTGGTGAACTTGTGGGGCAGAATACATGAAATCAGTCCTGGAAATCAGGACATGTATTTACTGTTCTAACATGCTGCGGCCTCCTTCCCTACCTGCACCCCAACTTTGTAGGTCCCGAGCTGCTCCCTAAGCCTAACAGCTGTCTAGTTCCAGGAAGAAGGCCAAAAGCATCCGCTGTTCAGCTCAGGTGAAGAGGTCAGCCCAGAATGCAGGGAAGCAGCAGGCCTGTGCTCCTGCCAAGCACTTAGGGTCATACTCCCGCTGCAACAGTGTTGTGACACTTACAGACAAAAATTTCTCCAAAAGCCTCCTCCCCCCACTTCTGTTGCTGCCAGGAGCAAGGTAACTGAACTTGCTACCCATGCCTGAACCAAGTGCTCCCTGATGATGTCACTTTCTGGTCCCTTCCCTCCCATTCAACTTTTTGAAATAGCAGCTCCTTATCACCTTTCTTCTCTTAGTCCTAAAATGGGGGCAGCCAGGTGTGATGGCTCACACCTGTAATCCCAGCACTTCGGAAAGCCAAAGCAGACAGATCACTGGAGGCCAGGAGTTCAAGACCAGCATGGCCAACATGGCGAAACCCTGTCTCTACCAAAAATACAAAAAATTAGCCGGGTGTGGTGGTGCATGCCTGTAATCCCAGTTACTCGGGAGGCTGAGGCAGGAGAATAGCTTGAACCCGGGAGGTGGAGGTTACAGTGAGCTGAGATTGTACCACTGTCCCCTAGCCTGGGCAACAGAGTGAGACTCCACCTAAAAAAAAAAAAAAAATGCGGTTCAGTGACTGCACCACTGAACACCAGCCTGGGTGACAGAGTTAGACCCTGTCTCAGAAAAAAAAAAGAAAGACAGATACACTCCTAGGGAAATGGTCATCCAAATGGGACATAAAATATAATAAACTCTTTGTATGTCAATTTGGTAATATTGGCAAACATTTTAAATTCATTTGCCTTTTGGTCCAGTAATTCCATTTCTAATAATTTATCCTTCAGATACACTTGCATATGTGCATGATGAAGATAGGAATCTTTGTCTATGTTCTTCATTGCTGTATTTCTAGCAGTTTAAATAATGACTGGTGGCCAAACAAGGTGGCTCACACCTATAATCCCAGCACTGTGGAAGGCCAAGGAGGGTGGATCATGAGGTCAGGAGTTTGAGACCAGCCTGACCAACATGGTGAAACCCCATCTCTACTAAAAATACAAAAATTAGCCAGGTGTGGTGGCCATGGGCCTGTAATCCAGCTAATGAGGAGGCTGAGGCACAACTGCTTGAACCCGGGAGGCAGAGTTTGTCGTGAGCTGAGATTGCACCACTGCACTCCAGCATGGATGACAGAGTAAGACTCTGTCTCAGAGGGCCGGGCGCGGTGGCTCAAGCCTGTAATCCCAGCACTTTGGGAGGCCGAGGCGGGTGGATCACGAGGTCAAGAGATCGAGACCATCCTGGTCAACATGGTGAAACCCCGTCTCTACTAAAAGTACCAAAAATTAGCTGGGCATGGTGGCGCGTGCCTGTAATCCCAGCTACTCAGGAGGCTGAGGCAGGAGAATTGCCTGAACCTGGGAGGCGGAGGTTGCGGTGAGCCGAGATCGCGCCATTGCACTCCAGCCTGGGTAACAAGAGCGAGACTCCGTCTCAAAAAAAAAAAAAAAAAAAAGACTGTCTCAGAAAAATAATAATAATAATGACTGGTACATAGTAAGTACTCAATAAATGTTTGCTGAGTGATGGTCCTCCATGTAGGTGTTGCTATGCCTAAGTTTGACTATTCCTGGGCAGGAACAACAAAAAATAACTGTCTAAGCAATGAGGGAGGAGAGGTGCTGGCCAGAGGGCCCAGGAGCCAGCCACTAAAGTTTTCCAGTTCACTCAGTGGTCTCATCCTAGGCCTCCGCCCCCAACCCCTAGCCTCCTCAAGGAGGACTCTCTTGTTACCCTACCACACCCACACAGAGGTTCATCTGCCCCAAATTAATCAATCTGGAACCCATTTTCTCATCATTCTATTTACTTTTCTCTTTTTTTGAGACAGAGTCTTACTTTGTCACCCAGGCTGGAGTGCAGTGGCACGATCTTGGCCCACTGCAGCATCTGCCTCCTGAGTTCAAGTGATTCTCCTGCCTCAGCCTCCCAAGTAGCTGTGATTACAGGCAAGTGCCACCTTGCCCTAATTTTTGTATTTTTTGTAGAGACGCAGGTTTCACCCTGTTGGCCAGGCTGGTCTCAGATTCCTGACCCAGGTGATCCACCCACCTCAGCCTCACAAACTGCTGGGATTACAGGTATGATTCACTGCACCTGGCTGAGTTTATTATTTTTGCTTCTTGTCTCTCTTTGCCATATTCTGTTTGGAAATTCTCTCAAGTGCAGGCAGGAGCAGAGGTCATGATGTACAGATAAGAGTTGCCAGGCTCTGTCAAGGCCCAAGTCTCTACCCAACACCATTTTTTTTCCCATAGAGATGGGGTCCCACTAAGTTGCCCAGGCTGGTCTCAAACTCCTAGGCTCAAGTGATCCTCCCGCCTTGGCCTACCAAAGTGCTGGGATACATGTGTCTGGCTTTTTTTTTTTTTTGAGACAGGGTCTCACTCTGTCACCCAGGCTGGAGAGCAGTGAGCAGTGGCTTGATGACAGCTCACTGCAGCCTCAACCTCCTAGGCTCAGGTGATCTTCCTGCCTCAGTTTCCAGAGTAACTGGCACTATAGGCAAATGCCACCATAACTGGATAATTAAAAACAGAATTTTTTTTTTTTTGTAGAGACTGGGTCATACCACCTTGCCCAGGTTGTTGTAACTCCAATATTCAAGGTTTAGAACTGTGCTCAGCCCTACAGCATTTGCAGGCCTCATCTCCAGCACAGGTTGCATTGACCTCTCCCTCTCTCTCACAACTTTGGTGTTCCCTCAGAAATGCTCAGTACCAGGCCAGGGATGGTTGCTCAAGCTTTGTAATCCCAGTACTTTGGGAGGTCAAGACAGGTGGATCACCTGAGGTCGGGAGTTCAAGACCAGCCTGACCAACATGGAGAACCCCATCTCTACTAAAAATACAAAATTAGCTGGGTGTGGTGGCACATGCCTGTAATCCCAGCTACTCGGGAGGCTGAGGCGGAGGTTTCGATGAGCCGAGATCATGCCATTGCACTCCAGCCTGGGCCACAAGAGTGAAACTCGGTCTCAAAAAATAAAAAAAGAAAGAAATGTTCAGCACTAAGTGCTACTGATTTAGGGCTCCTTGATCACAGATTCATGAGATATCAGAACCAAAAGAGAGCTCAGAAATTCGACTCTCCAATCCTCTTATTTTACGAACAAAACACAAGACAAGTGAGGTTAAAAAAGGTGAGAGGGAGGCCAGGTGCGGTGGCTCACGCCTGTAATCCCAGCAGTTTGGGAGGCCGAGGCGGGGGGATCACCTGAGGTTGGGAGTTCAAGACCACCCTGACCAACATGGAGAAACTCCGTCTCTGCTAAAAATACAAAAATTAGCTGGGCATGGCAGCGCATGCCTGTAAGCTACTTGGGAGGCTGAAGCCGGAGAATAGCTTGAACCCAGCAGGCGGAGGTTTCGGTGAGCTGAGATCTTGCCATTACACTCCAGTCTGGGCAACAAGAGTGAAACTCCATCTAAAAAAAAAAAAAAAAGGCCGGGCGCGGTGGCTCAAGCCTGTAATCCCAGCACTTTGGGAGGCCGAGGCGGGTGGATCACGAGGTCAAGAGATCGAGACCATCCTGGTCAACATGGTGAAACCCCGTCTCTACTAAAACTACAAAAAAATTAGCTGGGCATGGTGGCGCGTGCCTGTAGTCCCAGCTACTCAGGAGGCTGAGGCAGGAGAATTGCTTGAACCCAGGAGGCGGAGGTTGCGGTGAGCCAAGATCGCGCCATTGCACTCCAGCCTGGGTAACAAGAGCGAAACTCCGTCTCCAAAAAAAAAAAAAAAAAAAAAAAAGGGTGAGAGGATAGATTGATGCAAACACTCTGGAAACCATTTGGCATTATCTACTAAAATCAAAGAGCCACATACACTACAACTCTACAGTTCTACTCCTAGGCATATGCTCTGTAAAATGTCATACACATGTGCCAGGAGACACATTTGAAGGAGCCCAGGCATTCTTCAAGAGCTGAATGGGACTGGAGGCAATGGTGCAAAGAGTATTCCCAGCACCTTGAGAGGCTGCTGCAGGTAGATCACTTGAGCCCAGGAGTTTGAGCAGCACGGTGAATCTCTGTCTCTACAGGAAATACAAAAATTAGCTGGATGTGGTGGCACTTCGCTGCAGTGAGCCATGATCGTGCCACTGCACTCCAGCCTGGGTGACAGAGCAAAGTTCTGTTTCAAATTTTAAAAAAGGCTGGGCATGGTGGCTTCTGTAATCCTAGCACTTTGGGGGGCCAAGGAGGGCTGATCACTTGAGGTCAGGAGTTTGAGACCAGCCTGGCAAATGTGGCAAAACCCTGTCCCCAATAAAAATACAAAAATTAGCTGGGCGTGGTGGTGGGCACTTGTAATCCCAGCTACTGAGGAGGATGAGGCAGGAAAATCGCTTGAACTCAGGAGGCAGAGGTTGCAGTGAGCAGAGATTGCGCCACTGCACTCCAGCCTGGGAGACAGAATGAGACTCTGTCTTAAAATAAGATAAAATAAAAAACTAATAGGAGTTTTCTGGCAGGGCATGATGGTTCAAGCCTGTAATCCCAGCATTTTGGGAAGCCAAGGCAGGATCGCCTAAGCCCAGGAGTTCAAGACTAGCCTGGGCAACATGGCAAAACACCTTCTCCACCAAAAAACACACACAAAAATTAGCAGGGCATGATAGTATGCACCTGTGGTTCCAGCTACTGGGGAGGTTGAGTCAGGAGGTAGGAGGATTGCTTGAGAGGGCAGAGGTTGCAGTGAGCCAAGATTGTGCCACTGCTCTCCAGCCTGAGTGACAGAGCAACACTCTGTCTAAATAAATAAATAAAAGGAATCTTCTGACTATTGTGTTGAGAAGGAAGTGGGGGAGGGTAGGCCAAGAAGACCTACTTAGAAGGATGTTGAAGTAATCCAGGAGATAGATGATTCGGGCTCACAGTGAAGGCAGTAGTTATCTGGGGAGGGAGCTGTGACTGAGGAGGGACCTCTCAGGGCGCCCCCTGCTAGCAATATGTTTCTTGATTTACCTGTGTGATGACTACATTCGTGTACATTTTTTTTTTTTTTTTTTTTGAGACGGAGTTTCGCTCTTGTTACCCAGGCTGGAGTGCAATGGCGCAATCTCGGCTCACCGCAACCTCTGCCTCCCGGGTTCAGACAATTCTCCTGCCTCAGCCTCCCAAGCAGCTGGGACTACAGGCACGTGCCACCATGCCCAGCTGATTTTTTGTATTTTTAGTAGAGACGGGGTTTCACCATGTTGACTAGGATGGTCTCAATCTCTTGACCTCGTGATCCATCTGCCTTGGCCTCCCAAAGTGCTGGGATTACAGGCTTGAGCCACCGCGCCCAGCCTGCGTGTACTTTTTTTTTTAAGAGAGTCTCGCTCTGTTGCCCAGGCTGGAGTGCAGGGGCGTGATCTTGGTTCACTGCAACTTCTGCCTCTCAGGTTCAAGCGATTCTCCCGCCTTGGCCAAGCGATTCTCCTACCTCAGCCTCCGGAGTAGCTGGGATTACAGGTGTGTGCCACCACACCAGGCTAATTTTTGTATTTTTGGTAGAGATGGGGCTTCACCATGTTGGCCAGGCTGGTCTTGAACGGCTGACCTCAGGTGATCTGCCTGCCTCAGCCTCCCAAAGTGGTGGGATTACAGGAGTGAGCCACCACGCGCAGCCAGATATGTATGTTTTATGCATATTTTTTTCACAATAAAATAATAAATAAAGCAATAATGCGAGGAACCCAGCTATAAATGGCTGAGACAGGCTGGAATCTAATTCTAGCCCTCTTTACCCTGCTAATCCAACCCAAGGCATAGGCCCCAATCCAGCTCACTTACATCCTTGTGCTGTAGCCTGGGGCAAACCGTGTCGTCTCTCCCAGCCTCAGTGTTTCATCTGTGAAACCGGGAAACTACTGCCTGGCTCTTTACCTCACTAGGGTGTTGTGAAGGTCACATAGTGCTTTATAAACTGCCAAAAAGCACATGTTATGATTGCTATTTTATTGTATTTTTAAAACAGCTTTCCTGATATACAATTAATGTACAATAAACGGCATATAAAGTGTACAATTTGGCCAGGTGCGGTGGCTCAAGCCTGTAATCCCAGCACTTTGGGAGGCCAAGGCAGATGGATCACGAGGTCAAGAGATCGAGACCATCCTGGTCAACATGGTGAAACCCCGTCTCTACTAAAAATACAAAACATTAGCTGGGCATGGTGGCGCGTGCCTGTAATCTCAGCTACTCAGGAGGTTGAGGCAGGAGAATTGCCTGAACCCAGGAGGCGGAGGCTGCAGTGAGCCGAGATCGCGCCATTGCACTCCAGCCTGGGTAACAAGAGTGAAACTCCATCTAAAAAAAAAAAAAAAAGTGTCCAATTTGATTAGTTTTAATACATGCATAGCCAGGCACAGTGGCTCATGCCTGTAATCCCAGCACTTTTGGAGGCCAATGCGGGTGGATCATGAGGTCAGGAGTTCAAGACCAGCCTGGCCAAGATGGTGAAACCCTGTCTCTAGTAAAAATACAAAAATTAGCTGAGCATGGTGACGGGTGCCTGTAATCCCAGTTAGTTAGGAGACTGAGGCAGGAGAATCGCTTGAACCTGGGAGGCAGAGGTTGCAGTGAGCTGAGATCGCACCATCGTACTCCAGCCGGGGCAACGGAGGGAGACTCTGTCTCAAAAAAACAAAAACAAACAAATAAACAAAAAAACAACAAAAAACCATGTATATACCAGTGAAACCATTACCACAAGCAAGATAATGAACATGTTCTTCACCTCCATGAGTTTCCCTGTACTCCTTTATAATCTACCCCTCACTTCCCTACTGCCATGTTCCCAGGCAGCCACTGTTTTGCTTCCAGGCAATATAGATTAGTTTTCATTTTCAGAATTTTATGTTATTTGAGATGAGATCTCACTATGTTGCTCAGCCTGGAGTGCAGCAGCCTGATCACAACTCACTGCAGCCTCAAACTCCTGGGAACAAGGGATCCTCCCACCTCAGTCTCCCAGGTATTTGGGACTACAGGTGTGTGCCACCACGCCCGACTAATTTTTTTTTTTGGTAGAAATGAGATCTCACTATGTTGTCCAGGCTGGTCTCGAGCTGGCCTCAAGCGAGTTCAAGCCTCCTCCTGTTACTGCCTCCCATAGTGCTGGGGGATGTCTTATGCCTGTCCTGTGGCTTGTCCTTTAGTTTTCTACTAAACAGTGTCTTTTGAGGAACAAAGGATTTCAATGTTGATGAAGTCAAACTTATTTCTTCTTTTTTACGCTTTTTGTGGCAAATATTGAAATATTGAAAAAAATTTTCGGCCGGGCGCGGTGGCTCAAGCCTGTAATCCCAGCACTTTGGGAGGCCGAGGCGGGTGGATCACGAGGTCAAGAGATCGAGACCATCCTGATCAACATGGTGAAACCCCGTCTCTACTAAAAATACAAAACATTAGCTGGGCATGGTGGCGCATGCCTGTAATCCCAGCTACTGAGGAGGTTGAGGCAGGAGAATTGCCTGAACCCAGGAGGCGGAGGTTGCAGTGAGCCGAGATCGTGCCATTGCACTCCAGCCTGGGTAACGAGTGAAACTCGGTCTCAAAAAAAAAAAAAAAAAGAAAAAAAGAAAAAAATTTTCAATGTTTTTTTCTAGTTGAATTATTTTACCTCTTACACTTAAATATTACTCGTTATTTTTTGTATATGGTATGAGGTAAGGGTCAAGGTTTTTTACATTTATATAAATGTAAAAACATATTTTGGTTGGGCACGGTGGCTCATGCCTATAATCTCAGCACTTGGGGAGGCCAAGGCAGGTGGGTCTCCTGAGGTCAGGAGTTCAAGACCAGCCTGACCAACATGGAGAAACCCTGTCTCTATTTTTTTTTTTTTTTTTTTGAGACGGAGTTTCGCTCTCGTTACCCAGGCTGGAGTGCAATGGCGCGATCTCAGCTCACCGCAGCCTCCGCCTCCTGGGTTCAGGCAATTCTCCTGCCTCAGCCTCCTGAGTAGCTGGGATTACAGGCACGTGCCACCATGTCCAGCTGATTTTTTGTATTTTTAGTAGAGACGGGGTTTCACCATGTTGACCAGGATGGTCTCGATCTCTTGACCTTGTGATCCACCTGCCTTGGCCTCCCAAAGTGCTGGGATTACAGGCGTGAGCCACCGCGCCTGGCCCCCCGTCTCTATTAAAAATACAAAATTAGACAGGCATGGTGGCATATACCTGTAATCCAAGCTACTTGGGAGGATGAGGCAGGAGGATCGCTCAAACCCGGGAGGTGGAGGAGTGAGCTGAGACTGTGCCCCTATACTCCAACCTGGGCAACAGAGTGAGACTCCATCTAAAAAAACAAATTTAATATTTACATTTGGACAGGCATAGTGGTTTACACCTGTAATCTCAGGACTTTGGGTAGCTGAGGTGGGAGGACTGCTTGAGTTCAGGAGTTCAAAACCAGCCTGGGAAACATGGCAAAACCCCGTCTCTACTAAAACAATACAAAAATTAGCTGGGTGCCAGGCATGGTGGCTCATGCCTGTAATCCTAGAACTTTGGGAAGCGGGCGGATCACCTGAGGTTGGGAGTTCGAGACCAGCCTGACTAACATGAAGAAATCCCGTCTCTAGTAAAAATACAAAATTAGCTGGGAGAGGTGGCCCATGCCTGTAATCCCAGCTCCTTGGGAAGCTGAGGCAGGAGAATCACTTGAACCCGGGAGGCAGAGGTTGCAGTGAACCAAGATCACCCCATTGCCCTCTAGCCTGGGCTACAAAAGTGAAACTCCATCTCAAAAAAAAAAAAAAAAAAAAATTAGCTGAGTGTGATAGTGCATGCCTATAGTCCCTGCTACTCAGGTGGCTGAGGTGGGAAGGTAGCCTGAGCTCAGAGAGCAGAGGTTGCAGTGAGCCAAGATCTTACTACTGCACTCCAACTTGGGGGACAAAGCCAACTCTGTCTCAAAAAATAAAAATAAGGGCAGGGCCAGGCTCAGTGGCGCGTGCCTGTAGTCTCAGCTATTCGGGAGGCTGAGGCTGGAGGATCTCTTGGGTCCAGGAGTTCTGGGCTGTAGTGTGCTATGCCGATCAGGTGTCTGCACTAAGTTCAGCATCAATATGGTGACCTCCTGGGATCAGGGGACCACCAGGTTGCCTAAGGAGGGGTGAACCGGCCAAGGTTGGAAACGGAGTAGGTCAAAACTCCCGTGCTGATCAGTAGTGGGATCGCGCCTGTGAATAGCCACTGCACTCCAGCCTGGGCAACATAGCAAGACCCTGTCTCTTTTTTTTTTTTTTTGAGATGGAGTTTCACTCATGTTACCCAGGCTGGAGTGCAATGGCGCGATCTCGGCTCACCGCAACCTCCGCCTCCTGGGTTCAGGCAATTCTCCTGCCTCAGCCTCCTGAGTAGCTGGGATTACAGGCACGCGCCACCATGCCCAGCTAATTTTTTGTATTTTTGGTAGAGACGGGGTTTCACCATGTTGACCAGGATGGTCTCGATCTCTTGACCTCGTGATCCACCCGCCTTGGCCTCCCAAAGTGCTGGGATTACAGGCTTGAGCCACCGCGCCCGGCGACCCTGTCTTTTTTTAAAAAAATAAATAAATAAAAATAAGAGTGGGCACAGTGGTTCATGCCTGTAATCCCAGCACTTTGGGAGGCCGAGGCAGGTGGATCACCTAAGGTCAGGAGTTCAAGACCAGCCTAGCCAACATGGTGAAACCCCATCTCTACTAGAAATACAAAAAATTAGCTGGGCCTAGTGGTGCATGCCTGTAATCCCAGCAACTCTGGAAGCTGAGGCAGGAGAATCGCTTGAACCCAGGAGGTGGAGGTTGCAATGAGCCAATATCCCGCCATTGCGCTCCAGCCTGGGTAGCAAAGCAAGACTCCATCTCAAAAAAAAAAAAAAAGAAGGCTGAAATTCTGATTGGGACTGCATTGAATCAGTAGATCTCTTCCTTACAGAAGTTTTTTTTTTTTTTTTTTTTTTTTTCTGATTAATCCTGTTTGCTTCAGCAGCAGTCCTCAACTCATCAATGAGTCCACCTTAACCTAGAATAGGACCAGTTTCACTGCAGGTCATGTTGCTACTCCTTAAACATCCTGTGAATGTACACACCTCCAGCCTTTGTACATCTCACTTTTTTTTTTTTTTGGAGATTTTGGACTTTATTTATTTAATTTCTTTCTTTCTTTTTTTCTTTTTTTTTTGAGGCAGAGTTTCACTCTTGTTGCCCAGGCTGGAGTGCAATGGTGCAATTTCCGCTCAGTGCAACCTCCACCTTCCAGGTTCAAACAATTCTCCTGCCTCAGCCTACCAAGTAGCTGGGATTACAGGCATGTACCACCATGCCGGGCTAATTTTGTATTTTTAGTAGAGACAGCGTTTCGCCATGTTGGCCACGATGGTTTTGAACCCCTGACCTCAGGTGATCCACCCACCTCAGCCTCCCAAAGTGCCGGGATTACAGGCATGAGCCATTGCCCCCCGGCCAATGTGTGCCTTTATTAGTTGAGGCACTACTTGAGAGGGATGAAGCAGGAGGAGTGGGTGGCCCCGATGCCGGGCCAACCATGGTTCACGGGCTTGCAGGTGATGGAGAACTTGCCCAGGTAGTGACCGATCACCTCCGGCTTGATCTCCACCTGGTCGAAGGTCTTGCCGTTGTAGACGCCCACCGTGCGGCCCACCATCTCGGTCAGGATGATCATGTCCCACCGGTGAGTCTGCGTCTTCACCACTTCTGGCTTCTCCACGGGCGGCACCTCCTTCCTGGCCTTGCAAAGGCGCTTCCGCAGCAAGTCCTGCTTCCGCTGCAGGTCCGGGTTCAGCCATAGCCACTGGTGCACAGTGTACAGCTGCATCAGCTGTTCGTAGGACGTGTCCAGCAGCTGGTCCAGGTCCACACCGTGGTAGGTGTACACTTATTCTTCTGCTCCACCTCTGCCATCTTGCTGGATCAGAAAAGCCCTTTTTTTTTTTTTTTTTTTTTTTTTAAGACAGGGTCTCACTTTGTTACACAGACTAGAGTGCCGTGTCCCAAACATGGCTCACTACAGCCTCAACCTCCCAGGCTCAAGAAGCGATCCTCCTGCCTCAGCTTCCCGAGTAGCTGGAACTACAGGCACACACTACCACACCCAGCCCATTTTTGTATTTGTGGTAGAAACAGGGCTTGGTCATGTTGCCCAGGCTCTTCTGAAACTCCTGAGCTCAGGCGATACTCCCATCTCAGCCTCCCAAAGTACTGGGATTACAGGCATGAGCTACCACGCTGAGCCCTCATTCTCTACTTACCTCTACTGGGCACCACAGTACTCACCCTCAGCTCAAACGTTATCCCTTTGTGAAGCTGTCTCTAATTCATCTCAGACCCTGGCTGAATCATTCATTTGTCTGGATTTTACACCGCTTTGTCCTCATCTCCCTCACAGGCACACAGAACTTTGAATTACTAGTTAATATCACTTTAAGCGGCCACTACTTGTTTACACATCTTTCTCCTCTATTTCAAGAAGGAACCATGTTATTTTTTGTCTTTTGAATTAGACTTTTTGAGATAATCATAGATTCATATGCAGTTCTAAGAAATAAATACAAAAAAGATCCCACGTATTCTTTTCCCAGTTTCTCCCAATGGTAACAGCTTTAAAAACTTTAGTGCAATAACACAACCAGAAAATTGACACTGATACAATCCACTGATCTTAGATTTCCCCAGTTTTACATGTACGCCATGTGTGTGTGTGTGTGTGTGTGTGTGTGTTTCCGTGTGTGCATTTGTAGTTAAGGATTTTGTTTGTTTTTTTTGAGACAGAGTTTCACTTTTGTTGCCCAGGCTGGAGTGCAATGGAGCGATCTCTCCTAACCGCACCCTCTACCCCCCGAGTTCAAGCAATTCTCCTGCCTCAGCCTCCCGAGTAGCTGGGATTACAGGCACCTGCCACCACTCCCGGCTAATTTTGTATTTCTAGTGGAGATAGGGTTTCTCCACGTTGGTCAGGCTGGTCTTGCACTCCCGACCTCAGGTGATCCGCCTGCCTCGGCCTCCCAAAGTGCTGGGATTACAGGCGTGAGCCACCGCGACTGGCCTAT
>NW_022436952.1:2307686-2312074 GCF_009761245.1 Sapajus apella | reverse complement strand
GGTCAACATGGTGAAACCCCGTCTCTACTAAAAATACAAAACATTAGCTGGGCACGGTGGCGCGTGCCTGTAATCCCAGCTAATGAGGAGGCTGAGGCAGGAGAATTGCCTGAACCCAGGAGGCGGAGGTTGCGGTGAGCCGAGATCGCGCCATTGCACTCCAGCCTGGGTTCAGGCAATTCTCCTGCCTCAGCCTCCTGAGTAGCTGGGATTACAGGCACGCACCACCATGCCCAGCTAATTTTTTGTATTTTTAGTAGAGACGGGGTTTCACCACGATGACCAGGATGGTCTCGATCTCTTGACCTCGTGATCCACCTGCCTCGGCCTCCCAAAGTGCTGGGATTACAGGCTTGAGCCACCGCGCCCGGCACTATTTAAACTTTAACAGTGACTTAACGTCATTGGCGTTGGGAATAGACGTTTTGAAAGTAACTTAGTAAAGGCAGTTAAGCAAGCTACTTAGGGTATCGTGGGAGCCCAGAAGAAGCACCTAGTCCACTTTTGGAGGAGTGGTGACGGCGAGGGAATGGGGAAGGACATCAGACTATGCCTTGGTCAGGGCCCGCTACTAGCAGCTGCTCAATAACTGTGTTAAACTATGTTGAACCCAATGTTATTTTCCATATTGTCTTATGCAAATCCTCACATCTCTGAATGCTCCATTATTTTCATATTTATTTGACAGGTGGAACATTCAAGGCTAGGAGCCCTTACATGACCCGCAAGAGGTCACGCAGTTAGGAAGTCACAAGAATGAAGTCAGCCCAAGTCCGCTGACTCCAAGCCCAGTGCTCTCTTTCCCTTATGGCAGTACACGGGGCACATATCCTCACTACGCATGCCTTAACCCTAGTTGGAACTTTGCCTCCACCCCTCTTCCTGTTTTCTTGGCTGTCTTACAAAGACTTTTCACGCAGCAACTCCACAGAACCGATGGAGCGTGCAACAGCCAACGCTAAGGAACGCAGCCGCCCTGCAGCCGGCAGCCACGCGCTCATCACTCCCCGGCCCAGTGGGCGGCTGAATTGGCGCATGCGCACGCCGGAAGGTTGCAACCCAGAATCCCGGCCCAAGCCAGACAGAAGCGGAACCGGAAGTCGCTGGACGTCTCACGGTTGCTAAGAGACGGAGCTTCCACAAACCGGATAGAGGTTCTCCAGCTTTTCTTCGATTTCTCTGCTTTAGCGTCTCTAAATCCGGTCAGCATGTCGGATCCCGAAGGCGAGACCTTGCGAAGCACCTTTCCCTCTTACATGGCGGAAGGCGAGCGGCTCTACCTGTGCGGGGAATTCTCTAAAGCCGCGCAGAGCTTCAGCAACGTGAGTCGCGCTCTGAACCTACCCATCGCCCCATCGCCCGTCACTTTTTTTTTTTTTTGAGATGGAGTTTCGCTCTTGCTGCCCAGGCTGGCGTGCAATGGCGCGATCTCGGCTCACCGCAACCTTCGCCTCCTGGGTTCAAGCGATTCTCTACCTCGGCCTCCCATGTAGTTGGGATTACAGGCATGCGCCACCACGCTCAACTAATTTTGTATTTTGTATTTTTTTTTTTTTTTTTTGAGACGGAGTTTCGCTCTTGTTACCCAGGCTGGAGTGCAATGGCGCGATCTCGGCTCACCGCAACCTCCGCCTCCTGGGTTCAGGCAATTCTCCTGCCTCAGCCTCCTCATTAGCTGGGATTACAGGCACGCGCCACCGTGCCCAGCTAATGTTTTGTATTTTTAGTAGAGACGGGGTTTCACCATGTTGACCAGGATGGTCTCGATCTCTTGACCTCGTGATCCACCCGCCTCGGCCTCCCAAAGTGCTGGGGTTACAGGCGTGAGCCACCACGCCCGGCCCACCCCTCACCTTTTGACTGCAGATAACACTGAGGTCTTGATGATGCCTGGTGGACTCTATTGTTTCTATTATTCACTGATTCTTTTTTCTTAATTTTTTTCTTTTTTTTTTTTAAATAAAGACGGGGTTTCACCATGTTGGTCAGGCTGGTCTTGAACTCCCAACCTCAGGTGATCTGCCCGCCTTGGCCTCCAAAGCGCTTGCATTACAGGCGTGAGCCACCACGCCCGGCCAATTTTTTCTTTTGCCTTTTTTTTTTTAGCCTATAAAATAAAAAACAATATTCACTGATTCTTGACAGACACATTGCTGTCACAGATAAGCCCGGTGCTTGGTAATTTTCTACCAATTCCCACTTGCGTTCTCCATTCTCTGTGTTAACAGTGACCTCTTCCTCTACTTTTGCTTAAATGTTTCATGATTAATGGGCCTCCTTCCACAGAGCAGCCTTACATACCCATCAAAATTTACATTTAACAATTTTTTTTTTTTTTTTTAGCAATTGAAAATTTACCTACCCAATCCCTTGCCAGCAGATTGGTTGGGAGGTTGTGTGCAGAAGCCACAGTGTCTCCAGCACACAGTTGCTTACAAAAGATGGGCAGTAAGCAACATACTGTTATTAATTTCGAGACTAAAAGTCTCGCCCTCTTGCCCAGGCTGGAGTGCAGTGGCGAGATCTCAGCCGACTGCAACTTCTGCCTCTCCAGGTTCAAGCAATTTTCCTGCCTCAGCCTCACGCACGCTGCTAAGCATACTCGAGTTTTGTTTTTTTGAGATGGCCCAGGCTGGAGTGCTCAGTGCAATGGTGCGATCTCTGCTCACTGCAATGTCCGCCTTCTGGGTTCAAGTGATTCTCCTGCCTCAGCCTCCCAACTAACTGGAATTACAGGCATGCACCATCACGCCTGGATAATTTTTTGTATTTTTAGTAGAGACAGGATTTCTCCGTGTTGGTCAGGCTGGTCTCAAGCTCCCAACCTCGGATGATCTTTTGGGATTACAGGTGTGAGCCACCACACCTGGCCCATACTCGATTTTGTAGATGAGGAAACATACCGAAGTTGAGCACCATGCCCAGGGTCACTGAACTAGCAAGTGGCAGAGGAGGGATTCAAAGCCGGGTTGAGACTCCAGTGCTGTGGTGCTAATCATCAAACTACACATCTGACATCTGCATAAGGAAACTATATATATATATATATTTTTTTTTTTGAGACAGAGTTTCACTCTTGTTACCCAGGCTGGAGTGCAATGGTGCGATCTCGGCTCACCGCAACCTCCGCCTCCTAGGTTCAGGCAATTCTCCTGCCTCAGCCTCCTGACTAGCTGGGATTACAGGCACGCACCACCATGCCCAGCTAATTTTTTGTATTTTTAGTAGAGACGGGGTTTCACCATGTTGACCAGGATGGTCTCGATCTCTTGACCTCGTGATCCACCCGCCTCGGCCTCCCAAAGTGCTGGGATTACAGGTGTGAGCCACTGCGCCCGGCCAAGGAAACTATTTTTTTAGCAATTGAAAATTTACATATAACAGGATCTTGTTCTATCTCTGAGACTGGAATGTGGTGGTGCAATCACAGCTCACTACAGCCTGAAACTCCTGAGCTCAAGTGATCCCCCCACCTTAGTGTGCCAAGTAGCTGGAAATACAGGCTTACACCACCATGCCTGGGTAATTTTTGTTTGTTTGTTTGTAGAGATGGGTGTTTTGCTGTGTTGCCCTGGCTGGTCTTGAACACCTGGGCTCAAGTAATCCTCCCACTTGGGCCCTTCACAAATTGCTAAGATTATAGGTATGAGCTACAGTGCCCTAAAAAGATGCCTTTATAACCATTTCTTTTGCTACAAATTGCCCACTTCTTATTCCAGAAGGAGTGGTAGGATAACCCTTTGGTCTCAAGACTTCCTCTAAAATCAAGCTTCTGCTGGGCTTGGTGGTGCGTGCCTGTAGTCCCCGCTACTCGGGAGGCTGAGGTGGGAGGATCGCTTGAGCCCAGGAGTTCTAGGCTGTAGTGCGCTATGCCGATTGGGTGTCTTCACTAAGTTTGGCATCAATATGGTGACCTCCTGGGAGCAGGGGACCACCAGGTTGCCTAAGGAGAGGTGAACCGGCCCAGGTCGGAAACGGAGCAGGTCAAAACTCCCGTGCTGATCAGTAGTGGGATCACGCCTGTGAATAGCCATTGCACTCCAGCCTGGGCTACATAATGAGACCTGTCTCTTAAAAAAAAAAGCAAGCTTCTCAACAGTTCCCCAGAGTAGCTTGTCCCTTTCAGTCACCAACTGCACCCTAATACCAGAAATGACAAGATAAGTGAACAACTGAGTTCAGGAGCCCTGCCCCGACTCATTCTCCTCCTGCTGGATCATGTCCCATCTTGAAGTACCCCTGGCAGAGAAAAAAGAACACCCTGAGGGAGGGTAGCCTTAGATGAGAAGCACTTTCCAGAAAGACAGTAGCTACTTCCTCTTCTTAGAAAAGTAGGAAGGTCTCTTTGTGTAGTTTGCAAGTACAGAAAAATTTAAAAAAAAAAAAAG
>NW_022436952.1:2303266-2307586 GCF_009761245.1 Sapajus apella | reverse complement strand
AAAAAAAAAAAAAAAAAAAAAAGGCCGGGTGGGGTGGCTCAACGCCTGTAATCCCAACACTTTAGGAGGCTGAGGTGGGAGGATCACCTGAGGTCAGGAGTTCAAGACCAGCCTGGCCAACATAGTGAAACCCTGTCTCTACTAAAAATACAAAAAAAATTATCTGGGTGTGGTGGCATGTGCCTGTAGTCCCAGCTACTCGGAAGGCTGAGGCAGGAGAATTGCTTGAACCCGGGACACAGAGGTTGCGGTGAGCAGAGGTTGTGCCATTGCACTCCAGCCTAAGCGACAGAGTAAGACTCCTCCGTCTCAAAAAAAAAAAAAAAAAAGATCAGGGTGGGGTACAGTGTGATGCCTCAGGAAGGACAGTACAGCACAGACTATGGTAATCATCTCAATCAAAAGAGAAGAGAGGACACTGGGAGTGGGGAAATCACCCTCAACCCCACTTTAGGGTCCAAATCACAGTTTCAGTTTTCCTGGCATTTCCTTTTTTTTATTTTTTAAATATGGGGTTTCACAATGATGGCCAGGCTGGTCTTGAATTCCTGAACTCAGGTGATCCACCCACCTTGGCCTCCCAAAGTGCTAGGATTACAGGCGTGAGCCACCACACCTGGCCAGCCCAGCTAATTTTTTTGTGTGTTTTGTAAAGATAGAGTTTCACCATGTTGCCCTGGTCTCAATCTCAGGCTGAAGCAATGCATCCACCTCAGCCTGCCAAAGTGCTGGGATTACAGGCGTGAGCCACCACTCCCAGCCTCTTCCTGGCATTTTCATCTTAATCCCTTGATATAGTGATTAGTTCTTTTTTTTTTTTTTGAGACGGAGTTTCGCTCTTGTTGCCCAGGCTGGAGTGCAATGGCGCGATCTCGGCTCACCGCAACCTCCGCCTCCCGGGTTCAGGCAATTCTCCTGCCCCAGCCTCCTGAGTCGCTGGGATTACAAGCACGCGCCACCATGCCCAGCTAATTTTTTGTATTTTTAGTAGAGACGGGGTTTCACCATGTTGACCAGGATGGTCTCGATCTCTTGACCTCGTGATCCACCCGCCTCGGCCTCCCAAAGTGCTGGGATTACAGGCTTGAGCCACCGCGCCCGGCGTGATTAGTTCTTTATTAGCTACATAAAAAGAGAAGGCTACTAGAATGGTTAACCCACATGGCAGATTGTCCATTTCTGAATGCTTAGCCTTTGAAATTTGTTCTGCGCATGATGTGTTGCCATTTCAGGTTTGTGGTTGAGTTTGGTGTGCAAAAAATACCCTACAGTTCTATTGCCTGAGGGTACTGGGGGGCTCTCAGACATTGGCAGAAAGTCAGCGTATCCACAGAGTAGCATATCCCCACTCTTTGACCAGTGGCTTCCACATTAGCTGTGATTCAATCTTGTTCAAGATGAGCCACATGCAGATAATCAAGTTGACTGAACACAGATTGGAGTTGTGCTACTTAGGAGCCAGAGGCCTGTTTGCTGGCCTGAAGAATCCCCTTAAACCTCTGCAGGAGGGCTTGGGCTGCCGATTCCACTCCAGCTTCTACCTGGCTCTTCGTGGTGGCTGTCAACCTGATTGGTTTCTTTGTCAGGCTCTTCAACTTCAGAATGGAGACAAGAACTGCCTGGTTGCTCGCTCGAAGTGCTTCCTAAAGATGGGAGACTTGGAGAGATCCCTGAAAGATGCTGAAGCTTCGCTCCAGAGTGACCCAACTTTCTGTAAGGTGACTGCATGAGGGGGAGGGCTCCATCTTGCTTTCACATTGCCTGCAGCAGCTTCTGGTTACACGTAGCTGAAGAACCAGCCAGACCACCTACTGTTTGATGCCATTTTCTCTTCCTAGGTCATTGCCTACATCCCTGCCCCCTGTTTTCCAGCCTTGACCCTCAACCCAGGACCCTTCTGTTCCCCCACATTTGAGTCCTGTAAGGCCTTATCTGTTCACATTGATTTGACTTCCTCCCATTCCAGGGGATTTTACAAAAGGCAGAGACACTATACACCATGGGAGACTTTGAGTTTGCCTTGGTATTCTATCATCGAGGCTACAAGCTGAGGCCTGATCGGGAATTCAAAGTTGGCATTCAGAAAGCCCAGGAAGCCATCAACAACTCAGTGGGAAGTAAGTGACCACAGGGCCTATGCCCTTATTTAGAAAGGTTTTTGGAATCCTTAGGTTGAGAGGAAGGCTGAGGTATAGCGAGTGAGCAGCCACCACCAGGCCCACAGGGAGTCCCACACCAGGATTTGGCTGCTGCAGTGTTGAGGATTAGGAACTATCCACTGGGAGGACCAGGCCCTGACACACTGCACACTGATCTCTGAGCACTGCAGCCTTGGGTTTTCCTAAAGGCCAGATGAGAGGGGCTGTTTCAAAATAGGCCTGTCTTTAGCCTGGTGTCAAAAGCTAGAACATGGTCCTGAGCCCAGCCTTCCATAGTCCCTGGCTTCCTCCCTCACCAAACGTATACCAAGAGCTGGCCTTAGCCATCAGCAATATGGCAGTGGGATAAGGGAGGCAAACGAGAGCAAGTCAGAGCTTGCTCTGTGGGTGGCAGAGCCTGGAAATGGACAGAGTCTCTCCTGCACCCTTGGCCTCCCTTTGTTTGGAAATCTGCCTAACCTTGGGCTACCTGGGGCTGTTATCTCCAAGGAGTTATACCAAACAGCCTGCATCATTTGCCTGCTAGGCTGGCTTAGGGCCAGCTTTGCCACAGCCTCCACCATCCCCCTGCCAAAGGCAGCCATCTCCACATAAAGATATGTGATAGGTCATGCCTGAGGGGGCTGGCCTACCTGAGCTCCAGCTTCTTTCCTTGCAGGTCCTTCTTCCATTAAGCTGGAGAACAAAGGGGACCTCTCCTTCTTAAGCAAGCAGGCTGAGGTAAGGGCCCTCATTCTGTGGCTGTATCCCTTTAAGGGAAGAGGCTGTGTGTGCCTGAGAAGGGGTCTTGGGAGTCTGGCTGCAACCCAACCAGGCATACTCCATGGTTCTTAGCCCACAGAAAAGTCCTGGAGTCGGAGGAATCTGGGATCATAGACGCTGGGACCATGGCTGGATACGCTGTGCTCTTTGCTGAAGCTCTGTTGGGTATTGCTCCATTTTCTCAGAATATGAAAGCCCAGCAGAAGCCTCAGCCCATGAAACACCTGTTACGCCCCACTAAGGGAGAGTCCAAGCGGAAGGGCTCGCTCAAGAGTGAGAAGATTGTCCGCCAGCTTCTGGGGGAGCTCTACGTGGACAAAGAGTACTTGGAGAAGCTCCTATTGGATGAAGGTTTTGGACACTTTGTTGGCATGGGGCCTTGGGGGAAAGGAAACCTGGGCGGATGCTGAATGCATGAGCCGAAGGCAGAACCTGTCATGTAATATTAGCTGACATATACCTATGGACAGGTTTTATTAGCATTCTCATTTTACAGATAAGGAAACTGAGGCGCAGACCAATGGAAACTAAGGTCACATATAGGTAGGCAATGACATGGCTTATGTTTGAATCCAGGAAGTCCAATTTTAGAGCAGTGGTCCTAAGTGCTTATGGTACCCTGGGAGGGAACAACAGAGATTTGGTCTCCTTTCCACCATAGACCCTGAAGAGGCATCCCCTTTGCCTTCAATCTGTACAACGGGCAAAGGAATCCAGCGACAGGTGCTTGAATACGAGGATATTCTAGAATGTTCTGAAATATCATCTAGTCCAAGTTCTCCTTTCATAGATAAGGAAATAGAGACCTTGATTGGGGAGGAACTTTTACAAGGCGACGAACAAGTTCATGGTGGAGTCAACACCAGAACCCAGGCCTCTGACCTCCAGTCCAGTGTTCTTTTTTTTTTTTTTTTTTTTTTTTTTTTAAGACAGAGTCTTTCTTTGTCGCCTAGGCTGGAGTGCAGTGGCATGAACTCGGCTCACTGCAACCTCTGCCTCCTGGGCTAAAGCAATTCTCCTGCCTCAGCCTCCTTAGTAGCTGAGATTGCAGGTGCCCACCGCCACACCCAGCTAATTTTTTGTATTTTTAGTAGAGATGGCGGTTTCACCATATTGGCCAGGCTGGTTGCAAACTCCTGACCTTGTAATCTGCCTGCCTTGGCCTCCCAAAGTGCTGGGATTACAGGCGTGAGCCACCACGCCCAGCCTAATTTTTTGTATTTTTTTTTTTTTTTGAGACGGAGTTTCGCTCTTGTTACCCAGGCTGGAGTGCAATGGCGCGATCTCGGCTCACCGCAACCTCCGCCTCCTGGGTTCAGGCAATTCTCCTGCCTCAGCCTCCTGAGTAGCGGGGATTACAGGCACACACCACCATGCCCAGCTAATTTTTTGTATTTTT
>NW_022436952.1:2248981-2302866 GCF_009761245.1 Sapajus apella | reverse complement strand
CCCAGCTAATTTTTTGTATTTTTAGTAGAGACGGGGTTTCACCATGTTGACCAGGATGGTCTCGATCTCTTGACCTCGTGATCCACCCGCCTCGGCCTCCCAAAGTGCTGGGATTACAGGCGTGAGCCACCGCGCCCGGCTAATTTTTTGTATTTTAAGTAGAGATGAGGTTTTACCATGTTGGCCAGGCTGGTTTTGAACTCCAGACCTCAAGTGATCCACTCACCTCGGCCCTCTAAAGTGCTGGGATTACAGGCATGAGCCATTGCACCTGGCCAGTCTAATGCTTCTTTTACCATACTGCTGCCAGTGACAGGATGCAGGACAGAGCCAAGGTTAATGTCTCATATAAACATGGGGATTGTAGTATTGTCATTAGCTGATAAGCCTGAGCAAGGTCACCTGTGAATCAAATGCCTCTTCTCTAGAATTGGCTTCCCAAGGTCATGTGTGGGGATCCCTGCAGGGGGTGACACAGGAACAGCTTCACTGCTGGCACATCTCTTTGGCAACAGGCCTTAATGCCTCCTATTTTCCAGAGGACCTGCCACAGAAGAAAAGCGTGGCTTGATATGACCCCAAGTGGCCTTGGAGCTTTGCTGCTGGCTGTAACCTCTGGCCAAGCAGTGGACAGGACTTGGGCACCACCCCCTCCAGCTCCCCACATGCACGGGCCCACTGGGTACCTGGGAAATCACTGGGCACTGGCAGCCTGGGCCGGATCATGCGTTTAGACTCAGTGTTCTCTGAGGACACAGCTTGAACTGGGGAAGCCCCGAGGCTTCTCAGCGAGCCGTCCATCAGCTGACCCTTCTGGCTAGCTCCTCGGATCTTGCCATAAGGGGCCCATCCCATGGAACTGCATGAGAGTGGGGCTCTGGCTGCATCCTGGCCTGGATAAACCCACTCTGCCACCATGCGCACTCACATTCCTCTCCGTTTCAACAACTCCTGGCAGAGCTCTTCACAGAGGGCCCTGCAGCAGCTACCGGGAGGCAACAGGAGGTATCTCCCCTAGAGGCCTGTTCTCCTTGATGCCTCCTCACGCTCCTTCCCCACAGACCTGATCAAAGGCACCATGAAGGGCGGCCTGACTGTGGAGGACCTCATCATGACTGGCATCAACTACCTGGATACTCACAGCAATTTCTGGAGGCAGCAGAAGCCGATCTACGCCAGGGAGCGGGACCGGAAGTTGATGCAACAGAAATGGCTGCGGGACCACAAACGCAGTCCCTCACAGACAGTCCATTACATCCTCAAGAGCCTGGAGGACATTGACTTGTGTGGGTGTTGTTCTCAGAGGGTGGGGCGGGTGCCTCCAGTGCCCTATCAGGTGGGGAAGGAGCAACATAGTAGCCTGAGCCCCTGGTCTCTCTGACCTGCAGATGGTGTCTGCAGGGAGAGGAGTTACCCCGTCAGTGAAGAGGAGGCTGCCCTGGCCTCCACAGCACCCCTTTCCTTTCCCAGTGCTCACAAGCGGCAGTGCCGAGGGGAGTCTTCAGAAAGCTGAGAAAGTGCTGAAGAAGGTACTGGAATGGAACAAAGAAGAGGTATCCAACAAGGATGAACTGGTTGGAAACTTGTACAGCTGCATAGGCAATGCCCAGATTGAGCTGGGGCAGATGGCAGCAGCCCTGCAGAGCCACAGAAAGGACCTGGAGATCGCCAAGGAATAGTGAGTGCCCTGGGGCAGGCCACTGCCATGAGCCTACAGAGGAGAGCTGCTGGGGCTATCCGAGGCCCTTGCCAGGGCTGCTGGTGGCTTGACTCCCATTTTCTGCCCTGCATGCCTGGTTAGAGTCTCCTGGAGGTGGGGACCATGTGCCCAGGACTGAGGGTGGGGGCACCTAGACTGTTAGCTTTCTTGATGCAAAAAGGAGGGTAGTGGCTCAAAATTCCAAAAAGCCACCCAGTGGTCTGGCTCTTAGGTTATGTTTATATTCTTACGTCATTTTTTTTTCCTTTTTTTTTTCCTTTTTTTTTTTTTTTGGTCTGGTATACTCCCTCAATAGTTCTTGGTCTTACATCATCTTAATAAGCACACGTGAAGCCCCAGACTTGCCAGATGCTGCTAGTGTGGGAACACAGTAATGACCAGACACAAGGGTCATTTCCCTGCGGAGGTCAAGCACAAAGAGACATAGCTAATTCATTGCAATTGTGATAAATTCCATGAAAGAAAAGTGCAGAATCCAGTGTGATGAGAAATATATTCCAGGAAGACTTGATGACACTGGGGACACACAGGGCCTATGGAAAGGTCCTGAGACTGAGGGGTACTTAAGCTGGAGAGCAAGCATATTGCCAGGGAGAGTGGCCAAGTGGAGGCTGAAGGAAGTGGGCATTGGGTCGGTTCAAGCGTGGTCTTGTGAACCAGTGCAGACCCAGGCTGTGGAACTTGCGCCGCCCAGCTGTGGGACCTGGGACAAGTCATTTTAGCTCCCTCAGCCTCAGGGTCTCCTCCTCTGTTAGCTGGGCACCCTGTAGGGCGGAAGGGAGGAAAATGCAGAAGTACATGTGCAGAGCTTAGGACAGTACCTGATATCCACAATAGTAGTAACACCAGCTCTTTAGAAATGAGCTCTTCTCAAGACTTGCTGGCTTCCACCCGGAGGTTCCATCACTTTCTCAGCATCCTGGTTCTACCCTTGGGAGTCATTCTTGACTTCCTCCTGGCTGGTTTCTAATCATCTCACCAGTCTTGAACCTTGGTCTCCCATCATTTCATTTGCCCTCAGTGCCCAGCTGTCAGCCAACCTGACTCCTGCTGCTTCCCCTGCTTCTGCTGTTTCTCTCCAGCTCCTCCCACAAATCTCCAGAGACACAGGCTGTGAACTCTCCCTCCCCTGCTCACAAGTAGGCCAGGGTCCCTCACTGCCTGCAGGTTAAAGGTTGAGCCCCTTTTCTTGGCCCTCAGGCCCTCTCTGAACCCACCCTTGCCCTCTTACAGCAATCTTCCCTTGGGGTCAAACGTTCCTGAACATTCCTGTCTCCTGCCGCTTCCTCTTCAGTTATCCAAGCCCCATATGCTTTCCATTTTCAGCTCATTTCTCACCTGCCTCCACTGGCAGGAATATCCCATATTGGCCATCCCATATTAGAAAAAAACAGCTTTAGGGCCAGACCTGTCTTTGATCCCTGGCCCTGCCACTTAGCATCTATGTGGATTTGATTAAGTTGCTCCTCTCCTCAGTTTCCTCATCTCTAATAAAGATATAATAATGCTAACCCACAGGGATTGTGGGGATTAGATATGATGTATATATATGGTACCTTGGATCTAACCATCTCCCTTGCACAACTGACTTAGGAATCTTTACTTCTCACCAGACCTCTCTCCTGAGCCTCAGACCTCAGTGTCCAGCAGATTCTAAGACATTTCCATCTGGATGTCCCACAGGAATCCTAAACTTAACATACCCAAATCAGAATCCCGTATCTTCCTCCCAAACTTACTACTCAAGGGTTCCCCATCCTCAAGGATGGCACTGTTGGCTACTCAGTCCCCAAGCCAGAAGCCCAGGAGGCTTCCCAGACACCTCCCTCCACTCACTGTTTTTGCCATGTTGCCCAGGTTGGCCTGGATGACAGGCATGAACCCCCGTGTCTGGCCCCCTCACTGTTCACGCCCAGGGCCGGCCACGTCCTGTCCCATCTGCTTTCTCTGTTTCCCTCCCACAACTCAGTCCAGGCTCACCTCACTTCTTGCCTGTTTCCTCTAACCTGGGCTTCCTGCAGCTCAGCTGGCCTTTCTCTGAAAAGCAACTCCTGTGGTTGGGATGAAGTTTCAATGCCCTGCTCAACACAGGTTGCCCTTCTTCCCCTGACTTCTGGCCTCTCTTGACTTGGCTTTCTTGAGGCCCCCAGGCATTCTGGGCCCCAGCCAGTGCAGAGCTCTATGCATATCCTCCAGCCCCAGGAATGCCTCCCACCCATTCTTCCACATTTCAGTAAAGGTTGAAAAGCTTGCCTCCTAGGCTCAAGCAGTCTTCCTGCCTCAGCCTCCTGCGTAGCTGGGACTACAGGCATGAGCCACTGTGCCTTTGTTTGTTTTTATACAAGTACTATAATGTCAGGCTCGAAGGCTTGATCCGGAACTGGGTGGGTACTGAGAGCAAAACCTGAACGTTGTCCCCACAATCCACTTCCCACCACTTCCCAAGATGATCTTGTTGGAATCATCTCTGGCCTTTTTTCAGTGTATTTACCTGCATACTCATGTACATATGTCGGATTTTTAAAACAAAAGCAGTTCCTTGCTATGTTCTTCCTTTTTTTTAAAAAAAAAAAATGCGTCTTGCTCTCAAAAATAAACACAGGCCAGGCACAGTGGCTCACACCTATAGTCACAGCACTTTGGGAGGCTTAGGCAGGATTGCCTGAGACCAGGTATTTGAGACCAGCCTGGGCAAATTAGCCAGGTGTAGTTTCTTGAGCTTGTAGACCTAGTTACTCAGGAGGCTGAGGCAGGAGGATCTGTTGAGCCCAAGAGTTTAAGGCTGCAGTGAGCTATGGAGGCCAGGAGTTTGAGACCAGCCTAGGCAACATGGCGAAACCCTGTCTCTATTAAAAATACAAAAATTAGCTGGGCATGGTAGCACGTGCCTGTAGTCCCTGCTACTCAGTAGCTAAGGCATGGGAGTCACTTGAACCCCGGAGGTGGAGTTTGCAGTGACCCAGGATCATGCCACTACACTCCAACCTGGGCAACACAGTGAGACTCTGTCTCAAAAAAAGAAGACAAACCCAAACACACACACACACACACACACACTCTCTCTCTCTCTCTCTCTCTCTCTCTCTCTCTCTCTCTGCCTTTCTTAGAGCACTGATAACATTTAGATTATTTTTTGGCTGGGCATGGTGGCTCATGTCTGTAATCCCAGCACTTTGGGAGGCTGAGGTGGGTAGATCATCTGAGGTCAGGAGTTCGAGACCAGCCTTTCCAACATGGTGAAACCTTGTCTCTACTAAAAATACAAAAATTAGCTGGGCGTGGCAGCATGTGCCTGTAATCCCAGCTACTTAGGGGGATAAGGCAGGAGAGCTGCTTGAACCCAGGAGGTGGAGGTTGCAGTGAGCTGAGATCATGCCACTGCACTCCAGCCTGGGCAACAGAGCGAGACTCTATCTAAAAAAAAAAAAAAAATTAGATTATTGTTGATGCTTCGTTTTATACACTATGCTTTAATGACTGTTCTTGTCACATTGTCTTCTTGAGGTAGATTCCTAAAAGGGCAATTGGTGGCTCAAAGGGACATCTTTGCAAGCTGTTGACTGATTACCCTCCAGAAAAGTCCTGATAATGTTCACTCTTGGCCCTAAGGCACAGGAGAACCTATGTGCCATATTCTTGCCAATCTGGGCCTTGTCCCTCCAACTGAAACCCTGAGGTTCTGAGGCCAGGGCCCCTGTCTTTGCCTTCCTTCCTATGTCCACAGTGCCTAGAACAGCTGATTTCTAGTGAATGGCTTGTTTTGCTTCTTCCCGACAGTGACCTTCCTGATGCAAAATCGAGAGCCCTTGACAACATTGGCAGAGTTTTTGCCAGAGTTGGGAAATTCCAGCAAGCCATTGACACGTGAGTGATCAAGAATTGCCTCTTCCCCACCTCTGCCATTAGAACTTCTCACCCTGGCCGGGCGCGGTGGCTCAAGCCTGTAATCCCAGCACTTTGGGAGGCCGAGGCGGGTGGATCACGAGGTCAAGAGATCAAGACCACCCTGGTCAACATGGTGAAACCCCGTCTCTACTAAAAATACAAAACATTAGCTGGGCATGCTGGTGCGTGCCTGTAATCCCAGCTACTGAGGAGGTTGAGGCAGGAGAATTGCCTGAACCCAGGAGGCGGAGGTTGCGGTGAGCCGAGATCGCGCCATTGCACTCCAGCCTGGGTAACAAGAGTGAAACTCCATCTCAAAAAAAAAAAAAAAAAGAACTTCTCACCCTAACATGAAAATTTTTTTCCACTGATAAGCATCCAGCCTAGGCAACACAGAAAGACTCCGTCTGTACAAAAAAAAAAAAAAAAAAAAGAAAGAAAAATTAGTTGGGCATAGTGTCCTGTACCTGTGGTCCCAGCTACTTGGGAGGCTGAGGTGGGAGGATTACTTGAGTCTGGGAGGCTGAGGCTGCAGTGAGACATGATCACCTACTGCACTTCAGCCTGGGCAATATGTTACCTGTGGAAGGTATCCAAGTTATTGGTGGTGAATCTGGACAGGTCTGCAGCAACCTCAATTCTTGCCTTCTCAGAAGAAAGAATTTGACTGAGGGGGCAAAAGGCAGAAAAAGTGACTGAGACAAGTTTCAGAGTAGGAGTGGAAGTTTATTAAAAAGATTTAGGGGCCAAGCGCAGTGGCTCACACCTGTAATCCCAGCACTTTGGGAGGCTGAGGTGGGCGGATCATAAGGTCAAGAGATCGAGACCATCCTGGTCAACATGGTGAAACCCTGTCTCTACTAAAAAGTACAAAAAAGTTAGCTGGGTGTGGTGGTGTGCATCTGTAGTCCCAGCTACTCGGAAGGCTGAGGCAGGAGAATTGCTTGAACTCGGGAGGTGGAAGTTGCAGTGAGCCGAGATTGCACCACACCGCTGCACTCCAGCCTGGCACCTGGCGACAGAGCGATACAGAGTCTCCAAAAAAAAAAAAAAAAAAAAGATTTAGGGTAGGCTGGGTGCGGTGGCTCACACCTGTAATTCTAGCACTTTGGGAGGTTGAGGCAGGGGGATCATGAGGTCAGGAGATCGCGACCATCCTGGCCAACATGGTGAAACCTCATCTCTACTGAAAATACAAAAATTAGCTGGGCGTGGTGATGCATGCCTCTAGTCCCAGCTACTAGGGAGGCTGAAGCAGGAGAATCGCTTGAACCAGGGAGTCGGAGGTTGCAGTGAGCTGAGATGGCGCCATTACACTCCAGCCTGGTGACAGAGCGAGACTCTGTCTCAAAAAATAAAAAAAAAAAAAGCTTGAGAACGGTGGTGGCGGCTTTGGTGACTTGGGACAGAGTGCAGGTAACAGAATTAGCATGAGTCTTCAGAGGCTCTTCAGGTCCTCTGTCCTTCAGTCAGCAGTCTCGGTCCATTTGCGGAAGAACATTGGTGTTACAGCAGTGGCATTAAATCAGGAACTTGATCCTATACAGAAACTCTTTGTGGACAAGATTAGAGAATACAAATCTAAGCAACAGAAATCTGGAGGATCTGTTGATGCTGGTCCAGAATATCAGCAAGATCTGGAGAAGGAGCTTTTTAAGCTCAAGCAAATGTTTGGTAAAGGAGACACCTTCATATTTGAAGATCCCAAATTTGAAGTCTTTGATAAACCCCAGGCCTGAAGAAATAAAGTAAAATTAATCTGGTACTTTGTCATGGGTTAGTTATACAACTAGTTAGAAGTTTCCGAATAAACATACATTTCATAACTGTCAAAAAAAAAAAAAAGCTTTAGGGAAGAAAAGAAAGTACACTTGGAAGAGACCCAAGTGGGTGCCAAGCAGGACAAGTGCGGTGTTTAACCTTGATCCTAGGACTTTACAGACTGGCCCCTTTCCCATAATTCTTCCCATGGGGTGGGCTGCCTATGTATGCAGTGCCCTCCTTACCCTTGGGAGGTAAGCATGCACAGTGTGTTTAGGAAGTTGTACACATGCCTCTCTGAGGCTTTCTCCCCCTTACCAGTGGAGTGCCTCCAGAAGTCCATGCTCTACCATTTTGTCTCTTTTTTTTTTTTTTTTTTTTTTTTTTTTTTTTTTTTTTTTGAGACGGAGTTTCACTCATGTTACCCAGGCTGGAGTGCAATGGCGCGATCTCGGCTCACCGCAACCTCCGCCTCCTGGGTTCAGGCAATTCTCCTGCCTCAGCCTCCTGAGTAGTTGGGATTATAGGCACGCACCACCATGCCCAGCTAATTTTTTGTATTTTTAGTAGAGACGGGGTTTCACCATGTTGACCAGGATGGTCTCGATCTTTTGACCTCGTGATCCACCCGCCTCTGCCTCCCAAAGTGCTGGGATTACAGGCTTGAGCCACCGCGCCGGGCCATTTTGTCTCTTAATGTGCATGCCTGGGAAGTTGCTTCTCCCTGCCATCTACATTCAACTAACACTTTAGTGCGACAGGTGTGGACCATCAGGAAATGGCTTCTCTCTGGCCTGGGCTGCCAATTTATCACTTTTATTTTACTTTATTTTTTTGAGATGGAGTCTCACTCTGTTGCCCAGGCTGGAGTGCCATGGTGTGATCTCGGCTCACTGCAACCTCCACCTCCCAGGTTCAAGCGATTCTCTTGCCTCAGCCTCCCGAGTAGCTGGGACTACAGTCATGTGCCACCACACTCAGCTAATTTTTGTATTTTTAGTAGAGACAGGGTTTCACCATGTTGGCCAGGCTGGCCTTGAACTCCTGACCTCAGGCGATCTGCTTGCCGCGGCCTCCCAAAGTGCTGGGATTAGAGCATGAGCCACTGTGCCTGGCCAATTTATTACTTTTAGAGAG
This sequence comes from Sapajus apella, assembly GCF_009761245.1. Classification (NCBI taxonomy): domain Eukaryota; kingdom Metazoa; phylum Chordata; class Mammalia; order Primates; family Cebidae; genus Sapajus; species Sapajus apella. Next base: position 2,294,363 of record NW_022436952.1, on the reverse strand, counting down.
TCAATGTGATAATTGCCAAACCATCACCTGACATTCCTGGTGAGTCAGGGAGAGCCCTCAGCTGCCCTGCTCATGCCTAACTACCTGTAAGAAATAGAGCAAGATCCTGTCTCAAAAATAAATGATAAGTAAAATAGTCATATGGAGTACTTGTTGGTAATATGAATTACTGGGCATCTCTCCTGGAAATTCTGATTCTACGGGTTTGGATTGGAGCTTAGGAATCCTTTTTAACAACACTCCAACACTCCAGGTAATTTTTACCTTTGGGGAAGTTCAAGAATTGGGGTATCAATTAACCTCTGAGACATCTTCTGAAATGATTCTGTGACTCCACGTGGTTGTGTAGGGGCGCTGGGAACAGTGTCTAAGCTCTTCAGATAGCTTAACTGCTAGAGTTTTTTTTTTTTTTTAAATGTCAGAGTGGGCCCAGCGCGGTGGCTCACACTTGTAATCCCAGCACTTTTGGAAGCCAAGGCGGGTGGATCAGAAGTTAGGAGATGGAGACCATCCTGGCCAACATGGTGACACCCCGTCTCTACTAAAATATCGAAAACTAGCCAGGCGTGGTGGCAGGCTCCTGTAGTCCCAGCTACTCGGAGACTGAAGCAGGAGAATAACTTGAACCCGGGAGGCGGAGGTTGCAGTGAGCTGAGATTGCACCACTGCACTCCAGCCTGGCAACAGAGTGAGATCCATCACACACACACACACACACACACACACACACACACACACACACACTCTCACTCTCTCTCTCTCTCTCTCTCTCTCTCTCTCTCTCTCTCTCTCTGTAAGACTCTGTCCCCGGCTGGGGCTGGAGTGGAGTGGCACGATCATAGCTCACTGCAGCTTCAAATTCCTAGGCTCCAGCGATCCTCCCTCCCATAGCTGCTGACTACAGGCACATGCCACCACAGCTGGCTAACTGGCTAATTATTATTATTATTTTTTTTGTGAGATGGAATTTTGCTCTTGTTGCCTAGGCTGGAGTATAATGGTGAGATATCTGCTCACGGCAACCTCTGCCTCCTGGGTTCAAGTGATTCTCCTGCCTCAGCCTCCCAACTAGTTGGGATTATAGGCATGCACCATCGTGCCTGGCTAACTTTGTATTTTTTGTAGAGACAGGGTTTCTCTGTGTTGGCCAGGCTGGTCTTGAACTCCTGATCTCAGGTAATCCACCCGCCGTGGCCTTCCAAAGTGCTGGAATTACAGGCATAAGGCGCCTCACCTGGCCAAAAAAATAATCTAAATATTATCAGTGCTCTAAAAAAGGCAATTTGTGTGTATGAGGTGTATGTGTGTATGTGTATGTGAGTTTTTGGTTGTTTTTTTTTGAGACAGAGTCTTGCTGTGTCACCGAGGTTGGAGTGCAGTGGCATGATCTTGGCTCACCGCAACCTCCGCCTCCCGGGTTCAGGCAATTCTCCTGCCTCAGCCTCCCAAGTAGCCTGGATTACAGGCACGTGCCACCATGCCCAGCTAATGTTTTGTATTTTTAGTAGAGACGGGGTTTCACCATGTTGACCAGGATGGTCTCGATCTCTTGACCTCGTGATCCATCCGCCTCGGCCTCCCAAAGTGCTGGGATTACAGGCTTAAGCCACTGCGCCCGGCAGTTTTGTATTTTTAATAGAGACGGGGTTTCACCATGTTGCCCAAGCTGGTCTTGAACTCCTGGCCTCCATAGCTCACTGCAGCCTTAAACTCTCGGGCTCAAGGAATCCTCCTGCCCCAGTCTCCTGAGTAACTAAACTAGGTCTCCATCTTTTATTGATCTTGTGATTTTTTCATTCCAATCTTTTTTGTTTGATTTTCTCTTATATATACTTAGTAATTTCTTTTCTCTCTTTTTTTTTTTTTTTTTTTTTTTTTGAGACAGGGTCTCACTTTGTCACCCAGGCTGGAGTGCAGTGGCACGATTATAGCTCACTTCAACTTCAACCTCTCAGGCTTAAGTGATCCTCCCGCGTTAGCCTCCCAAGTAGCTGGGCTACAGGTGCACGCCACCATGCCTGGCTAATTTTTGTACTTTTTGCAGTGATGCGGTTTTGCCATTTTGCCCAGGCTCGAACTCCTGGGCTCAAGCAGTCCACCTGCCCTAGCTTCCCAAAGTGCTGGCATTACAGGCATGAGCCACCATACTTGACAATAATATTCTTAAACATTATTCGTGTGTGCGTACGTGTATGTGTGTTGAGATAGAGTCTTGCTCTGTTTCTCAGGCTGGAATGCAGTGGCATGATAATGGTTCACTGCAACCTTTACTTCCCAGGTTCAGGTGATTCTCATGTCTCAGCCTCCCGAGTAGGTGGAATTATGGGCGTTCGCCACCATGCCTGGCTAATTTTTGTATTGTATTTTTCTTTTTGAGACGGAGTCTCACTCTGTTACCAGGCTGGAGTGCAGTGGCATCATCTTGGCTCACTGCAATCTCCGCCTCCCGGGTTCAAGCAATTCCCCTGCCTCAGCCTCCCAAATAGCTGGGACTACAGGTGCCCATCGACACGGCCGGCTAATTTTTTGTATTTTAGTAGAGGCGGGGTTTCACCATGTTGGCCAGGATGGTGTTGATCTCCTGACCTCATTATCAACCCACCTTGGCCTCCCAAAGTGCTGGGACTACAGGCATGAGTCACTGCACCCGGCCTAATTTTTTTGTTTTTTTTTTTTGTTGAGACGGAGTCTTGCTCTGTTGCCAGGCTGGAGCACAGTGGCGCTGTCTCGGCTCACTACAACCTCTGCCTCCCGGTTTAAGCATTTCTTCCGCCTCAGCCTCCTGAGTAGCTGGGACTACAGGTGCGTGCCAAATGCCTGGCTAATTTTTGTATTTTTAGTGGAGAGGGGGTTTCACCATGTTGGCCAGATTGGCCTCGCTCTCTTGACCTTGTGATCCGCCTGTCTTGGCCTCCCAAAGTGCTGGGATTGCAGGTGTCAGCCACCACGCCTAGCCTAATTTTTGTATTCTCAGTTGAGTTGGGTTTCGCCATGTTCGCCAGGCTGGTCTCGGACTCTTGATCTCAGGTGATCTGCCTACATTGGCCTCACAAAGTGCTGAGATTAGAGACACGAGCCTCAACTGTTGTATTAAATTCCACATTCCATAGATGTGGCCCTATTTTTGTGTTACTTCAAATGCTGTTTTTACACATTGTTTTCATCTTTTTAATTTATTATTTGCATCTTATTTATTTTCTTTTTTAGAGATGGTGTTTAACCATGTTGGTCAGGCTGGTCTTGAACCCCTGACCTCATGATCCGCCCGCCTCAGCCTCCCAAAGTGCTGGGGTTATAGGCATGAGTCACCATGCCTGGACTTTTTTTTTTTTAGACACACTGTCACTTTGTTGCCCAGGCTGGAGTGCAGTGGTGCAATCTTGGCTCACTGCAGCCTCTACCTCTTGGGTTAAAGAGATTTTTCTGCCTCAGCCTGCTGAGTAGCTGGGACTATAGGCACCTGCCGCCATGCCTGGCTAATTTTTGTATTTTTAGTAGAGACAGGGTTTCACTATGTTGGCCAGGCTGGTCCCAAACTCCTCAGCTTAGGTGATCTGCCCACCTCGGCCTCCCAAAGTGCCAGGAGTAGAGACATGAACCACCATGCCAGCCTCAACTGTTATATTAAATTCCACATTCTGTGGATGTTACCAAAACAGTCTCAGTAGTCTTCTTTCCTTTATTTTTTGTTTTTTTTTTGAGATGGAGTCTTGCTCTGTCATCCAGGCTGGAGTGCAGTGGCATGTCTCAGCTTACTGCAGTCTCCTCCTCCTGGGTTCAAGCGATTCTCCTGTCTCAGCCTCCAGAGTAGCTAGGACTACAGGTGTGCACCACCAGGCCCAGCTAATTTTTGTGTTTTTAGTAGAGATGGGGTTTCACCAAGCTGGTCAGGCTGGTCTTGAACTCCTGACCTCAAGTGATCTGCCCATTTCGGCCTCCCAAAGTGCTGGGATTACAGGTGAGAGCCACTGCACCTGGCTTGGTAGTCTTAAAATATCTTTATGCTGATTAATTCCACCCTTGTATCTCAAAGAACTGGTAGTTGGAGAATAAGTTTTATTCCATCACCCAGCAGGAAGCCTTGGGATCCTGTGGCCTAGCGTATGGTTTTGGGGCAAGAAGTTAACCCTGGTTATTTATGTCCCCAGCTGGGAAGAAAAGATCCCTCTGGCAAAAACCACCCTGGAGAAGACCTGGCTGTTCCATGAGATCGGCCGTTGCTACCTGGAGCTGGACCAGGCCCGGCAGGCCCAGAATTATGGCGAGAAGTCCCAGCAGTGTGCCGAGGAGGAAGGGGACATTGAGTGGCAACTGAATGCCAGTGTTCTGGTGGCCCAGGCACAAGGTACGGGCTCAGAGATGACCACCCTACCTTTCCCAGCTTTCAGGCCCAGCCTACCCTAAGGCTGGAAGTCCTGTGGACTGAGTTTGCCACCCCAGTGTTTTTCTTCCCAGATCATTCTGAGAGTGGGGATAAACCACTCCATTTTGACCAGCACGTGGTAAGTGCCTACTTTAAGCAAAGCTTGGTTAGGGGTTGGGGCAGCTTGAGCCTGCCTCTGCCCTTGAGGAGCTCAGCTGGAGACGTGGACAGCATCATGTCATCCTCAAAACACTGCCCGTGTATTGAGCAGTGTTTCTCCTGCCTTGGTACTTTTTTTTTTTGGAGATGGAGCTTTGCTCTTGTTGCCCAGGCTGGAGTGCAATGATGCAATCTTGGCTCACTGCAACCTCCACCTCTCTGGTTCAAGCAATTCTCTGGTCTCAGCCTGCTGAGTAGCTGGGATTACAGGTGCCCACTACCACACCTGGCTAATTTTTGACATTAAAAAAAATTATTTATTATACTTTAAGTTCTGGGGTACATGTGCAGAACCTGCAGGTTTGTTATATAGGTATACACATGCCATGGTGGTTTGCTGCATCCATCACCCCGTCATCTACATTAGGTATTTCTCCTAATGCTATCCTTTCCCAATCCCCCCATCCCCTGCTATCCCTCCCCTGACCCCACCCCTCAATTTTTGGCATTTTAAAAAAAATAGATGGAGTCTTACTCTGTCACCCAGGCTGGAGTGCAGCAGTGCGATCTCAGCTTACTACAACCTCTACCTCCCAGGTTCAAGCAATTTTCTGCCTCAGTCTCCCAAGTAGCTGGGATTATAGGCTAATTTTTGTATTTTTAGTAGAGGTGGGGTTTCACCATGTTGTCTAGGCTGGTGTTGAACTCCTGACCTCGTGATCCACCCACCTCAGCCTCCCAAAGTGCTGGGATTACAGGCGTGAGCCACTGAGCCCAGCTGCGATGGCCTTTTACAATCTGATTTATGAATACAAGGGCTTCCTTTCCCTATGAGTCCCAAAGCAGTGTTTGGGAGGAAGGTAGATCTTACATATACTCAATTGTAAAAGAAAGCAGTGGTGGCCATGTGTGGTGGCTCACACCTGTAATCCCAGCACTTTGGGAGGCAAGGAGGGCAGATCATGAGGTCAGGAGATCGAGACCATCCTGGCCAACATGGCGAAACCGCATCTCTACTAAAAATACAAAATTTAGCCAGGTGTAGTGGCGGGCGACTGTAATCCCAGCTACTCAGGAGTCTGAAGCAGGAGAATCACTTGAACCCAGGAGGTGGAGTTTGCAGTGAGCCAAGATCATGCCACTGCACTGCAGCCTGGTGACAGAGTGAGATGCCATCTCAAAAAAAAAAAGATGGCAGTGGTTGTTAAGCACTTTCTTGGCTTTCTTAATTGGCTGTTAAGCACTTTCTTCTTTCTTCCTGAAGTGAGGCTCTTAGCCAGGTATGGTGGTTCACGCCTGTAATCCCAGCACTGTGGGAGGCCAGGATAGAGGATTGCTTGAGGCCAGGAGCTTGAGACCAGGTTGAGCAACATGGTGAGACTCTGTCTCTTAATTTAATTAAATTTGTGCGTGTGTGTGTGTGTGTGTGTGTGTGTGTGTGTGTATGTTTTTTGAGACAGGGTCTCGCTCTGTCACCCAGGCTGGAGTGCAGCAGTGTGATCTCAGCTCACTGCAACCTTGACCTTCTGGGCTCAAGGGATCCTCCCATCTTAGCCTCCCAAGTAGCTGGGACTATATGCATGAGGTACCACAACCGGCTAATTTTCTATTTTTGGTAGAGATGGGGGCTTACTATGTTGCCAAGGCTGGTCTTGAACTCCTGGGTTCAAGTGATCTGCCTGTCTCAGCCTCCCAAAGTGCTGGGATTACAGGTGTGAGCCACTGCATCTGGCCTATGTATGTATGTAGGTAGGTATTTATTTTTAATTAATTAATTATTTTGAGACAGAGTCTTGCTCTGTTGCACAGGCTGCAGTGCAATGGTGCGATCTTGGCTCACTGCAACCTCCACCTCACAGATTCAAGTGATTCTCCTGCCTCAGCTTCCCGAGTAGCTGGGATTCTAGTTGCCTACCATCATGCCTGGCTATTATATTTTGAGTAGAGACAGGATTTCACCATGTTGGTCAGGCTGGTCTTAAACTCCTGACCTCAAGAAATCCGCCCACCTTGGCCTCCCTAAGTACTGGGATTACAGGTGTGAGCCACAGTGCTAGGCCTGACCTATGTATTTAATTTTTTTTCTTTGTCTATGTATTTAATTTTTAAAAATGAAGCCAGGCACGATGGCTTACGCCTGTAATCCCAGTTCTTTGGGAGGCTGAGGCAGGGGTGGATCACAAGGTCAGGAGATGGAGACCATCCTGGCTAACACGGTGAAACACTGTCCTACTAAAATACAAAAAATTAGCAGGGTGTGGTGGCACTTGCCTGTAGTCCCAGCTACTCGGGATGCTGAGGCAGGAGAATCACTTGAACCCAGAAAGGGGAGGTTGCAATGAGCCAAGATCGTGCCACAGCATTCCAGCCTAGGTGTCAGAGTGAGACTCTGTCTGAAAAAAAAAAAAATGAAGCTCTAAGGACACAAATCAATTTCTCAATCAATCTGTTAATCATTTTATTCCCAGCTCTAGCACTAATTGGCTGCGAGAGCCCAGATGAGCTGCGTTTTCTCTTGGTTCAGATTGTACCTGAGTGGGGCCTGGACTCTAAGACGGCCGAGGTTTCAGCAGCTAGACCATGGATCACATCCAGCCTCCATGCTTTGTTTGCTCTGCAAATCACTTTTGAAAAAAATGAATGACCATTTAAAAGTTATGAATTTCCAGCCAAGTGGTGGCTCACGTCTGTGATCCCAGCACTTTGGGAGGCTGAGGTGGGCAGATCACCTGAGGTTAGGAGAATGAAACCCGTCTCTACTAAAAAAATAAAATTTGCCAGGTGTGGTGGCACATGCCTGTAATCCCAGCTACTTGGGAGGCTGAGGAAGGGGAATCGCTAGAACTCAGGAGGCGGAGGTTGCAGTGAGCCAAGATCGCACCATTGCATTCCAGCCTAGGCAATAAGATCGAAACTCCATCTCAAAAAAAAAAAAAAAGAATTTCTTCTTCTGGAACAACCTGAAGATGGGGCAAGATATGGTTTTCTCCTCCACTCTTAGAGACACATAATGCATACACTAGCCTGCCCACAGTGCCCTTCTCTCACAAACCCCTTTGAATGACTTGAAATGCAAGGCCCAGGTTCCTTGGTCCTGGTCCTCAGTGACACAGCCAGGAACACGGTGGAAGGGATGGTGCTGAGCAGCTAACTACAGCTCGCACAAGCTTCTGATGGGCCCTGGCAGTGGGCGGGCAGCCAGAGCTTCCATCATGCACCACACGTTGTCACACTCTACCTGTGCTGTGCCTTCTTCCCTTGTATTCCAGTGAAGCTGAGAGACTTTGAGTCGGCCGTGAACAATTTTGAGAAGGCCCTGGAGAGAGCGAAGCTTGTGCATAACAATGAGGCGCAGCAGGCCATCATCAGCGTGAGCCTTTCCACCCAGCGGGCTTTGGGTGTCGGGATTGGGGTTGGGAGGCCAGGCTCTCAGTTCCGTCTTGGCCTGCTTGGGCAGCCATTCCACAGCTGGTTTGTTGTTGTTGTTTTGAGGCGGAGTCTCACTCTGTTCCCCAGACAGGAGTGTCGTGTCAAAATCTTGGCTCACTGCAACCTCTGCCTCTCGGGTTCCAGCAATTCTCCTGCCTTAGCCTCCTGAGTAGTTGGGACTACAGGCACATGCTACCATGCCCAGCTAATTTTTGTATTTTTAGTAGAGATGGGGTTTCACTATGTTGGTCAGGCTGGTCTCAAACTCCTGACCTCGTGATCTGCCTGCCTCTGCCTCCCAACATGCTGGGATCACGGGTGTGAGCCACCACGCTTGGCCAATTTTTATATTTTTAGTAGAGGCAGGGTTTCACCACGTTGGCCAGGCTGGTCTTGAACTCCTGACCTCAGGTGATCCACCTGCCTCTGCCTCCCAAAAGCGCTGGGATTACAGCCGTGAGCCATCGCGCCCAGCCTCACAGCCATTTATTTATTTATGAGACAAAGGTTTGCTCTTGTTGTCCAGGCTGGAGTGCAATGGTGCGATCTCAGCTCACCGCAACTTCTGCCTCTCGGGTTCCAGTGATTCTCCTGCCTCAGCCCCCTGAGTAGCTGGGATTACAGGCCTGCACCACCATGCCTGGCTAATTTTGTATTTTTAGTAGAGACAGGGTTTCTTCATGTTGGTCAGGCTGGTCTCTAACTCCTGACCTCAGGTGATCTTCTTGCCTCACCCTCCCAAAGTGCTGGGATTACAAGTGTGAGCCACTAAGCCCAGCCTCACAGCTGTTTATTATTCACAAACAACAGAACACACTCTAGGTGGGGTGATGGCTTTGAAGTGTCTGCTGTTGCCATCAGTTTGTATAGTAACTCAGTACACATAGTTTTATTTGAAACAAAAATCAGAAACAAAAGTTTTACGAAATATATTTACCTCTGCTGTATACTCTGCATGCTGATATTTCCTATTCTATTTTCTTATTTTTATTTATTTATTTATTTATTTATTTTTTGAGACAGGGTCTCCCTCCCATTGCTCAGGTCAGAGTGCAGTGGTGCTGTCAGGCTTATTATAGCCTCTACCTCTTGTGCTCAAGTCATCCTCCTGCCTCATTTAAAAATTTTTTTGCAGAGTTGAGGTCTCACTGTGGTCCTTAGGCTGGTTTTTTTTTTTGTTTTGTTTTCTTTTCTCAGGCTGGTCTTGAATTCCTGAGCTCAGGCAACCTACCCTCCTCAGCCTCTCAATGTGCTGGGATTATAGGTGTGAGCCCACTGTGCTTGGCTGTTTTTTTTTTTTTTTGAGATGGAGTCTTGCTCTGTCGCCTAGGCTGGAGTGCAATGGCGTAATCTTGGCTCACTGCAACCTCTGCCTCCTGGGTTCAAATGATTCACCTTCCTCAGCCTCCCCAGTAGCTGGGATTATAGGTGCCCACCACTGCGCCCGGCTAATTTTTGTATTTTTAGTGGAGATGGGGTTTCACCATGTTGGCCAGACTGGTTTGGAACTCCTGACCTCAGATGCTCTGCCTGCCTCGGCCTCCCAAAGTGCTGGGATTATAGGTGTGAGCCACTGTGCCCGGCCATAATTTTTTTTTTTTTTTTTTGAGACAGAGTTTCGCTCTTTGTTACCCAGGCTGGAGTGCAATGGCGCAATCTCGGCTCACGGCAACCTCCGCCTCCTGGGTTCAAGCAGTTCTCCTGCCTCAGCCTCCCGAGTAGCTGGGATTACAGGCACGCACCACCATGCCCAGCTAATTTTTGTATTTTTAGTAGAGACGGGATTTCACCGTGTTGACCAGGATGGTCTCGATCTCTTGACCTCGTGATCCACCCGCCTCGGCCTCCCAAAGTGCTGGGATTACAGGCGTGAGCCACCGCGCCTGGCCTTCATTTTTATTTTTTGTAGAGATGAGCTCTCACTATACTGCCCAGGCTGGTCTTGAGCTCCCGGGCTCAAGTGATCCTCCTGTCTCACCTTTTAAAGTGTTGGGATTACAGGCGTGAGCCACCACACCCCACCTGAACAGCTTTCTTACACCTTATAACATATGCTGTTATCTCCACCTGGAATGTTCTAACCTTCCCTTGCGACCTTCTTCACCTGGCTAACCCCCATTCAGCCTTTAGGTGTCAGCATAGATGTCCCCTCTTCAAGACGGCCTTCTGTGACCCCTGAGTCTGGGTGAGGAGCCCTCTTATCTGGCTTTCACAGCCTCGCTATGTTCCCCCTCAAAGTCCACGTTGTGCACTTATAAGTGCCTAGACTTCCGTTGTTCAAGGAGGCAGCTGCTGGCCACATGTGGCTACTTAGAGTAAAGTAAGTTAAACGGAGGCTGAGCACGGTGACTCACGCCTGTAATGCCAGTACTTGGGAAGCCAAGGTGGGCAGATCACTTGAGGTTAGGAGTTCGAGACAAGCCAGGCCAATGTGGCGAAACTCTGTCTCTACTAAAAATACAAAAAATTAGCTGGATGTGGTGGCACATGGCTGTAGTCTCAGCTACTCAGGAAGCTGAGGCAGAAGAATCTCTTGAACCCAGGAGGCAGAAGTTGCAGTGAGCCAACATCACATCACTGTACTCCAGTCTTGGAGTACAGTGAGACTCTGTCTCAAAAAAAAAAAAATGGAAAAAAGTAAATAGGGCCAGGCTCGGTGGCTCATGCCTGTAATTCCAGCACTTCAGAGCGCTGAGGGAGCAGATCACCTGAGGTCAGGAGTTTGAGCCAGCCTGACCAACGTGGTGAAACCCCGTCTCTACTGAAAATACAAATATTGGTTGGGTGAGGGCGGTTCAAAAAGAAAAGGATAAATAAAATAGAAAATACAAACACAAATATTCGCTGAGTGTGGTGGCGCGTGCCTGTAGTCCCAGCTACTAAGGAGGCTGAGGCAGGAGAATTGCTTGAACTTGGGAGGTGGAGGTTACACGGAACCAAGATCGTGCCACTGCACTCCAGCCTGGGTGACAGAGTGAGACTTCGTCTAAAAAAAATAAAATAATAAAATGTAAAATTCTCAGCCACAGTAGCCACATTTCAAGTCATTAATAGCCACATTGGCCTATGGGTACTACATAATACAGATCTAGAATATTCCCATTGTCACAGAAATGTCTTTTGAATAGTGCTGGCCTAGACTGTGTCAGGAGGCAGAGACCAGGGGTGAAACCAGGGAGGAGCTCGGAGGTGCTCTGGGCTCCGCACCCCACCCACTCCCAGTGCATCCAGGTAGCTGCGCAAGCTCAGTGAAGTCCACACACCGACCTCACAGATGCACACACTCCCAGGCCTCTTCCTTCCGCTCCTGACCAGATGGCTTCCTAAGCCCTTTCCACAGCCAAATTCCAGAGCACCCCTGGCTCACAGCTAGAGTGCAGGAAATATCTGCTGGAGTGAAGTAAATGGGGCCCATGTCTTCGGGGAGCTTGTGCCATGGCTGAAAGAAGCCAGATTGCATAACTTGTGGGCAGCAAAGGGGCATGGCCTCAGGGACCAGCCTGGGGTCTGCAGGCACCGGGGAAAGGGAGCAGGGACCCTGAGAAGTGAAAGCTCAGGGTGCTCCCAGTTAGAGGAAGACCTCACGCTGTGCTCTGAAGGACAAGGATAGAGTTGGCCCTGCTGAGGAGGAGCAAGTACACTAAAGACGTGGGAGGCTGGTGGCCAGCGCTCAGGGCCGAAGAGAGAGCCTGGCCTGGGTCCAAGAGATGGGGGGGGTGGGCTGTTCCAAGCCCCAGACAGTCAGCACACCAGAAGTAACCTGATCTCTGTGCTTTGGGAGGCAGGTTCATGGTGACCTGTTTGTGAGGACTGTGATGAGGCTAATGCTGCCCTCTCATGGCAGAAAAAACTTGCCCAAGAGAGCGCAGCAGGCACAGTCTATCCTCAGGCCCAGGGAAGCCCAGGCCTGTCACAGTGTCGTCCTCGTCATATACACCATGCTCCCAGCTCTGGCTTCCAGAGGAAGAGCACCCACCTCACTGAAGCTCTGCCAGACGCGCCATGCGCCACGTACTTTGACTCTTCCATGTGATTGCCCTGTAGACGGAGCATGGCAGTTCTGTTCAGGAAATATTCACCGAGTGTAGACTGGCTCCAGGCTGCCAAGCCCAAAGGTGTACGGTCATGGGCCTGGCCCGCAAGATTACAGCAAAAAGGCTGGACATAGTGGCTCACACCTGTCATCCCAGCACTTTGGGAGGCTGAGGGCGGGAGGACCCTTTGGGTCCAGGAGTTCTAGACTAGCCTGAGCAACATAGCAAGACCCTGTCTCTCTCTTTTTTTTTTGTTTTTTTTAAGATGGAGTTTCGCTCTTGTTGCCCAGGCTGGAGTGCAATGGCGCAATCTCGGCTCACTGCAAACTTCGCCTCCTGGGTTCAAGCAATTCTGCCTCAGCCTCCCAAGTAGCTGGGACTACAGGCATGTGCCACCATGCCCAGCTAATTTTTGTATTCTTAGTAGAGACGGGGTTTCACCGTGTTGACCTGGATGGTCTCGATCTCGACCTCGTGATCCACCCGCCTCAGCCTCCCAAAGTGCTGGGATTACAGGCGTGAGCCACCGCGCCTGGCTGACCCTGTCTCTTAAAAAAAAAAAATTACAAAGTTCAAACCCTGGTTCATAACCAGCGCCATTGGGGGCTAGGGGAATTCAGAGTGAGAGAGCCCCAGCTGGGAGGCAGAGCTGCAGGTTTCCCAGCAAGGAGGATTTGAGGTCACCTTGAACGCTAGGCAGTGGTTTGAAGAGTTAGGGGCAAAGAGAAGGTACCTGTGACCCTCAGTGACTCCTCATGGGACCAGGCCCCTGACCCCTCACCCTCCTGGATTGGCAGCCCCAGGCAGGAAGGCTCGCAGGGAGAGAGTGCATCCAGACCCTGGAGCTGCTTGGTGGACGACACCGCGGGTAGCTGGTGCTGTCAGTGCCACCCACAGGCCTGCTGTGAGTAGGAAGCCAAGACCTGCCCTCCAGAGCTCACAGGCTGAGCTCCAGGCCCCTATGGATTGCTCACTTGAGTTGGGGAAACTGCAGACATCCTGGAAGGCCCCGTTAAAGGCAGGCCAGCCCCAGCCTGTCGCCTTGGTGTGTTTCTGGGTCCCTTCAATGCTGCCATGCTGAGTGTTTGCAGGTTTGGATTGTCTTTTTGCATTGACAGAAGCCTAAAGCAGCTTTAGGTAGTTTATCTAAAGGTAGAAATGCATAGATAGACACAGCTCCCAATACATGCCTAAGCCCAAGAGAAATGTGTTTGATGGACTCACAGTCGTGAATCTCTCAGACTCAATTTGGCATGGATCCTTCTGAGTAAGTGCAGATTAACCTGAGGGTAGGGGTTGTTGGAGGGGCCAGAGGGAAACCAAGGCTGGTAGGTATCCACCAGAGCCCTGCCTTCTGAGATTGATCTGCATGGGGAAAATTAATGGTGTAGGTGCCAAACACAGGGGTTAAGCTCCCTCTACCATCCACAGGCCTTGGACGATGCCAACAAGGGTATCATTGGAGAACTGAGGAAAGCCAACTACATGGAGAATCTCAAAGAAAAGAGAGAGGCAGGTGAGTTCCTGGAAAGACAACTTTAGCATTCTCCCTCTGCTTTCTCTTCTGTTAGTGCTAGACACACACGACAGCAGCTCCCCAGTCAGGGTTTGGCACTGCCCACCACACATTCTGATTTCAGTGTCACCGGCAGCCCCAGCCTGTCTCTGGGGCAGTAGAGGGTGGGATTCAGCTCGCCATGGGCTGGACTGTCTGATCTGAGAGCCCACTCATTTCTCTTTTTAACTGATTCATCAAATATTTGTTGAGCACTTGTCACGTACCTGGAAGGAGTCTGATTCTGGGGAGACAGAGGCCCACCCTTGCCCTGGAGGAGCCCATGGCCCTTTGGCAAGGCTGACCAGTGGAGTTTCAGCTGCTGGGCTCCTGCATGCAAGGCCTTAGCGAGGTGAGGTGTGCTGCCATGAGGGTACGTGCAACGGGGCATGGGCTCCTCTCGGGAGGCAGGGGAGGCTTTGACGAGGAAGAATCATCTACCTCCAGGCGGGGCACAGTGGCTCAACACCTGTAATCCCAGCACTTTGGGAGGCCGAGGTGGGCGGATCATGAGGTCAAGAGATTGAGACTATCCTGACCAACACAGTGAAACCCCATCTCTACTAAAAATACAAAAATTAGCTGGGCATGGTGACGTGCACCTGTAGTCCCAGCTTCTCCAAAAGCTGAGGCAGGAGAATCGCTTGAACCAGGGAGGTGAAGGTTGCAGTGAGCCGAGATCATGCCATTGCACTCCAGCCTGGTGACGGAGCAAGACTCCATATCAAAAAAAAAAAAAAAAAAAAAAGAATCATCTACCTCCAACTCCAAAAGACGCCCAGAAGTTTTCCAGGAGAGAGGTGGGAGAGGAAAGGCATTTCCAGCAGGGAACAGCAGGGCCAAAGGCACAGAGACAAAAACAGTAGCAATACTCTTGGGGCTCTCACTGCGTGCCAGGCACTGGTTTAAGCAGCAGACAGGAATGATCTTGTTGGGTCCTTACCCCACCCTAGGAGATGGCGGTGCTGTGGGGGAAAGGGAGGCTGAGTGAGGTGGGTGCTGTGCCGGGGTCATGTAGCTGGGAGGGGTGACTCAGTGCCCCACTCTTCCCGCCTACAGCGCTGCTCTCGGGCCAGCAGTGTGACAAGCAGGTGCAGAGGCTGCCTGACAGCTGTGTCTTACCACATTCTTTCTCACAAGGCTTCCAGGGAGTAAAGAGGCCTTTGGCCTCTGCCTTCGGGCTTTCCTTTCCTGTAGGGAGGGAGGGAGAGAAGGAGAAGCAGAAGATGGCTGAGCAGCCCTGCCCCACTGGACAAGGGCCTAGAGGAGCAGGGATGTTAAAAGCAGTAGCCAACCTCCATTCGTGCTTCCTGCAGGCCAGGCATTCTTCCAAAGGAAGAATGTGCATACTTCCTGTATGCACAGACATCCTCTGCGTGCAGGAACACTACGAAGGAAGTGTGATTAGCTTGATTTTACGGAGGACATGGAGGCAAAGGAGTTAGAGGCATACAGTGGTTTTCAGTCTTGGGCAGTCTGGCTCTAGAACCCATGCTTTGGCCACAGTGCCACACTGTTTCTAGTGACACAGCCTTTTCCTGCCCCAGTCTGTGGTACTCTCACTCCAGCCAGACTGCAGTCAATGGAGCCAGGGTTGGGGGCCCAGGAGGACACAGCCCAGGCTGAAATCCTTTGTGGTCCAGGCAGGGACATGGGAGGTTTCTGGGTATCTGAGCAGCCAGATGACAGCCCTCCCTCGCTTCCTCCCTTCCACCTTTCCTTCCTTCCTTTTGAGACGCACTCTGTCTCTGTCACTCAGGCTGGAGTGCAGTGGCGCCATCTCAGCTGACTCCAACCTTCGCCTCCCAGGTTCAAGCGATTCTCCTGCCCCAGCCTCCTGAGTAGCTGAGACTACGGGAGAGCGCCACCATGCCCAGCTAATTTTTCTATTTTCAGTAGAGACAGGGTTTCACCATGTTGGCCAGGATGGTCTCGATCTCTTGACCTCCTTATCCGCCCACCTCAGCCTCCCAAAATGCTGGGATTACAGGTGTGAGCCATCGTGCCCGGCAATAGCCCTTTATTATTCAGCACTTGCTCTGTGGTGGCTGGACCCCCTCAGAGGGGCTCTGTCTCCGCCCCCACGTGCTCTTTGAGCTGCTCTGAGAAGCCACAGGAGCAGCAGCTGTTCGGCAGGGAAGCAGCAGACTCCCGAGTCTCCCCCACCCTGACCTGCGTCCTTGCACCTGCAGAACTGCCAGGCACTTCCCTTTCACAACAGCAGGTGGCAGCATTGCATCTGTTTTCACCTCCAAAGTGCTGTGACCCCTGAGACCCAAGACCCTCTGCGGGCTCCTTAGTAACTAGTAGTTTCCAGGAAGATAATGTAAGGGAGATGCAGAAGGGGATGTGACTTTTCTCCATACCTGATAAAAAACATTTAGGAGCGCCGGGCGCGGTGGCTCAAGCCTGTAATCCCAGCACTTTGGGAGGCCAAGGCGGGTGGATCACGAGGTCAGGAGATCGAGACCATCCTGGTCAACATGGTGAAACCCCGTCTCTACTAAAAATACAAAAAAAACATTAGCTGGGCATGGTGGCGTGTGCCTGTAATCCCAGCTACTCAGGAGGTTGAGGCAGGAGAATTGCCTGAACCCAGGAGGTGGAGGTTGCGGTGAGCCGAGATCGCGCCATTGCACTCCAACCTGGGTAACAAGAGTGAAACTCTGTCTCAAAAAAAAAAAAAAAAAATGATGCTGGAGAAAACCCTGCTGTCATTTTCCAGCACCTATGCTATTTCTTGCAGGGAAAAGAGAAGATGCTCTGGGGTCAGACTGTCCGGGGTTCAAATTGTCTCTGCCATTTGTCACTTGCAGTGTCTGTGTGATTTTCTTTTTTTTTTCTGAGACGGAGTCTCACTCTGTCACCCAATCTCCACTCACTGCAACCTCTGCTGCCAAGTTCAAATAATTCTCCTGCCTCAGCCTCCTGAGTAGCTGGGATTACAGGTGGCCACCACCATGTCCAGCTCGATTTTTATATTGTTAGTAGAGACAGGGTTTCACCATGTTGACTATGCTAGTCTCGAACTCCTGACCTTGGGTGATCCTACCTCAGCCTCCCACAGTGCTGGGATTACAGGGGGTGAGGCACCACACCTTTTTTTTTTTTTTTTTTTTTTTTGAAATGGAGTCTCCCTCTGTCACCCAGGCTGCAGTGCAGTGGCACGATCTCGGCTCATTACAGCCTCTGCCTCCCAGGTTCAAGTGATTCTCCTGCCTCAGCCTCCTGAGTAGTGGGGACTACAGGATCCCGCCACCGTGCCTGGCTAATTTTTTTTTTTTTTTTTTTATACAGAGTTTTGCTCTTGTTGCCCAGGATGGAGTGCAATGGCACAATCTTGGCTCTCTGCAACCCCCACCTCCCAGGTTCAAGTGATTCTCCTGCCTCAGCCTCCCGAGTAGCTGGGATTATGGGTGCCTGCCACCATGCCAAGCTTATTTTTATTTATTTTGTTTTTGAGATGGAGTTTTGCTTATTGCCCAGGCTGGAGTGCAATGACACAATCTCGGCTCACTGCACCCTCTGCCTCCCAGGATCAAGTGATTCTCCTGCTTCAGCCTCCCAAGTAGCTGGGATTAAAGACATGTGCCACCACACCCAGCTAATTTTGTATTTTTAGTAGAGACAGGGTTTCTCCATGTTGGTCAGGCTGGTCTTGAACTCCCGACCTCAGGTGATCCACCACCTCAGCCTCCCAAAGTGTTGGGATTACAGGCATGAGCCACTGCGCCCGGCCTATTTTTGTATTTTTAGTAGAGTCAGGGTTTCACCTTTTGGCCAGGCTGGTCTCAAACTCCTGACCTCAAGTGATCTACCCGCCTTGGCCTCCCAAGGAGATGGGATTACAGGCGTGAGCCACAGTGCCTGGCTGTGTAATTTCTTTTCTATCTATCAGTCTCAGGTCCCTTGACTGCAAACTGAAATCAACGACACTGCGCATTTTCAAGATGACCAGATGGGATAAGCTATACAGTCCTCACATGATGCGTAGGATGGAGCTGGGCTCAGTCAATGATGGTTCCCTTTCTCTGCTTTTAGAAAGATGTGCTGTCACACCAATTTAAAGAGCTGGTGAGAACAGTCATTTTTGGGGCCTTTCCCTCATCTGCTTCTCAAAAGCACAGGCCTCCACAGAAATGAACAGTTTCTTTCTTTTTTTCT
The DNA here is from genome assembly GCF_009761245.1 of Sapajus apella. Classification (NCBI taxonomy): domain Eukaryota; kingdom Metazoa; phylum Chordata; class Mammalia; order Primates; family Cebidae; genus Sapajus; species Sapajus apella. Next base: position 2,276,659 of record NW_022436952.1, on the reverse strand, counting down.
TTTTTGGAGACAGGTCTCACTCTGTCACCCAGGCTGGAGTGCAGTGGCTCGATTTTGGCTCACTACAGCCTCAACCTCCTGGGCTCCAGGGATTCTTCTGCCTTAGCCTCTGGATAGCTGGAACTACAGGCACGCCTTGCTTATTTTTAAATTTTTAGTACAGACAGGGTCTCACTGTGTCACCCATGCTGGTCTGGAACTCCTGGCCTCTAGGGATCCACCTGCCTCAGCTTCCCAAAGTGCTGAGATTACAGGTGTGAGCCACTGCCCCTGGCCTGACATGAATAAACTTTTATGTTTCTTTCTCTTGTTTTTCAGAACCTTTACTGTATGAAGATAGAGTAGTAATATCAACGGAGGACAGGAAGAGAGAGAGAGATGAGCCTGAGAAGGTGGTACAGCAGTGGGACCATTTTCAGGATGAGAAAGAGACGGATGAGGACAATGAGGCTTTTGCTCTGCAGAGCACAGCAAGCGGACAGCAGAGAGTGGAAGCGGGAAAAGCCAGGAGCAATTTGGGAGAAGTTGCCAAGGGCCTGTCAGGAGAATTAGACACGACATCAGAAGAAACAGGCAGGAAGCTACTAGAAGCTGACAGAAGAGAATCAAGAGAAATTTACAGGAGGACTTCAGGAGAATTAGACCAAAGACTCTTAGGAGAATTCAGCAGACAGGAACCAGAAGGACTAAAGGAACTTTCAGAAGTTGGCAGAAGAGAGCCAGAACTGGGAAAAACACAATTGGGAGAAATAGGAGAAATGAAAAAAAACAGAAAATGAGATGAAAAAAGGAATATGAATGAAGCCATCAGTAGGGATGAGGATCAGGAAGTTGGTGTCCAGAGGGATCATCGGATCTGATTAAACTGGATTTTCAAGCGATTTTTCTGTAATAGGAAAAATAAGGGTTTCACTTCTGCTGCTTTCTGTCACTGTTTTACCATTAAATAAGTGTCTTTCACTCTTGCAAACCCTGAGTCTGTCACTTTGCCTCTTCACCCTCACCCATTCTCAGAAGAGCCTCCTGGAAGAATCGAGAAAGGTGCTTAGAAGAAAGAGTTTCAGGAGGGTGAGCTTCAGGGAATGATAAGTCACAGGGAGGAGGAGAGGGGAAGGCCTGTGGCTTGCTTCAGACACAGAGGTGCTTCCCCGACACCCACGACTGGCTGAGTCCCTCCAGAGCTCAGGACACTGGGACGCTTTATGGATGGAACAACGGTGGGGTGGTCCCAGCTATCCAGGTGGGAGAATGCCCCAAGTCAGAACCAAGCGAATGCTGAGGCTGAGGCCAAAGAATAGGGCAGTAGCCTGGGAGTCGGAAGGGCAGGCAGACTCCGCCTCTGACACCTCTGGGTGGCACAGTCAAGTCAATCAGGCTCTCCGAGCTTGCCTGCCTGAATAATGGGATGCTTGCCTCGGGGGTTGCTGCGAAGACTGAGTGCTTAGCACAGCACCCGGTACACAGGAAACTCAAAAGTCCAACTGAGCTCCCAGTGGCTTCACAGAGGACGTGGCATCTCAGAGGATGTTAGGGTTTCACTCCGTTACTTAACTGCCACTTTGGCTACTGCCATCCTGGTCTGTCTCCACAACTCCTAGAAGGAAGGGTAGGGGCTGAGACTGACTTTCGGCTGGCACAGGGCCCGGACGAGTGAGGCCAGTGAGCCATTTCAGATGCAGAGTTTACGGTGGTGCCAGCAACCTGCGTGATAATATTTTAATCCAATATGGTAAAAAAAATTTTAATTAATGCCAAAGTCCACGATGAATAAAATATCAAAAATTAAGGACAGGATCCGACCTTGCACGACCCTGCCTCACTCACTTCCTGCTAATCCACGGGAGCGGGGAGGGTGACTGAGTTACCCCTCAACACGCGAAAGAAGGAAGCGGCCGCCCAGTTGGCGGTCGCAGTGGGTGGGTGCGCGCGGGGGCGAAGGCGCGCGCAGGGGCGGGACCGGGGGGGGCGTGGGCGCGCAGGGGGCGGGGCCCGCCGGAGCTCTCGCGCGTGGCGGGAGTTTGGGAGTTTCGATTCGCGGCGCATGCGCGCAGAAGGGCCGACCCGCTCCGCCTCCCCGGGCTATGTAAAGCGGCGGGGCTTGGGTCGCGCCACAGCCGGACTGCCGCGTCCCTCCGCGCAGGCGGGCGGCTCCGGAGCGCTGGTGCCGGCAGAGGCGGCGACGTTGGCGCCCCTCCTCATCATGGTGAGCGGCCGGGCGGGGCCGGGCACGGGGTAGGACCGGGGCGGGAAACGAGTGTCGGCGCCCGTCTTGCAAACCAGGACCCTGGGCTTCCGGCTCGACTGCCAGTTTTCTTGGTACTCAGGGAAGCCCTGAGGTCGGTGAGAAGCCAGGTTACTTGCGGGGGGCCGGAGAGGCCGTTGGGGAGGGAAACGGTGGCGTTTCTGAGGAGGGAACTCGGAACCGAAGAAGCTGCTGCGCCCCTGGGAGCCCCAGCTGGCGGGTGGGCCTGGGCCAGGGGCCGCGGGAGCCCGGGAGCTGCTCCCGACCCCGCGCAGTCCCGCGCTGGGGCAGCCATTTCGCGCCCGCATCCTGGGCCACGTCTCTTTAAGCGGAACAGCTGCCCCGCGCCCGGGTGCGCGCGGGAGGCGGAGCCAGTTCAGAGGAGGAGACGCTTTGCAGTAAACGCTGTTGTCTCTGTGGCTTCTAGCAGACAGGAAAACAAGTGGCTCCGAGAGGGGCTGCTGACACACAGCACGGTGGCGGGCAGAGCTGGACCCGATTGCAGGTGCCCTGTGCCGCCCTGGCCTGGGCAGGCACAAAGACCACGACTTTGTGGGGCCGAGAGGGGGCAGAGGAGGAGATGGCAGCCTCGGTGAAAGAGGGCCTTTGTCCAGAGCTCTCCTGCCCTGCCCCCTACCAGCCCGTCTGTGGGACCATTGTCCCCGCAACCCAGACAAGAGAGTATTATCTGTTGCGGCCATTGTTGGGGGAAGGGAGGCAGTCTTGGGGTAACCCTTCTCCACTCCCCGCCCTTCTCTGTGCACTCAGCCGGGGCAGCTGTGGCTTGGCCCAGACACAGAGACCCCCTCCAAAGAGGACGTCCTTAGTAGGTGCCAAGCATATAAGAGCGAGGCCAGTCCCAGAACCGCAGGCTCCCGGCGCGCCCTGCATGCCTCCAGCACGTTTTCCATTCCAAGGTGGCAGCAATGGGGAGAGCGCGCGCTTAGGAGAGCTTCAGACAGGCTTGCCTCTCCCTTCTCCACGACCAGAAGCGGACAGGTGCTCCTGGGAAAGGGACAAAGGTCCAGCACTGCCTCGCTTGGGAAGGCGTCCACAACCAGAGCAAGGGACTAGGGGTGCGAGGCTGGACTAGGGGTGCGAGGCTGGCGGGGAGCCCGCGAAGGACCTGGGCTGACATCTCTTCCCCTCCTTACACAGAACAGAGGCTTCTCCCGAAAAAGCCACACGTTCCTGCCCAAGATCTTCTTTCGCAAGATGTCATCCTCAGGGGCCAAGGACAAACCCGAGCTGCAGTTTCCCTTCCTTCAGGATGAGGACACCGTGGCCACGCTGCAAGAGTGCAAGACGCTCTTCATCTTGCGCGGCCTGCCAGGAAGCGGCAAGTCCACGCTGGCACGGGTCATCGTGGACAAGTACCGTGATGGCACCAAGATGGTGTCGGCTGATGCTTACAAGATCACCCCCGGCGCTCGAGGAGCCTTCTCCGAGGAGTACAAGCGGCTCGATGAGGACCTGGCTGCCTACTGCCGCCGCCGGGACATCAGAATTCTTGTGCTAGATGACACCAACCACGAGCGGGAACGGCTGGAGCAGCTCTTTGAAATGGCCGACCAGTACCAGTACCAGGTGGTGCTGGTGGAGCCCAAGACGGCGTGGCGGCTGGACTGTGCCCAGCTCAAGGAGAAGAACCAGTGGCAGCTGTCGGCCGATGACCTGAAGAAGCTGAAGCCTGGGCTGGAGAAGGACTTCCTGCCACTCTACTTCGGCTGGTTCCTGACCAAGAAGAGCTCCGACATGCTCCGAAAAGTGGGCCAGGTCTTCCAGGAAGAGCTGGGGAACCACAAGGCCTTCAAGAAGGAGTTGCGACACTGTAGGTGGCGGGGTCGGCCCTTAATCATAAGCCCACCTTGCTGGGCACAGGGCTCTGTGGGCATAGGACCATCATTGTACTCAGAGGATGAGGCAGGAAGCACAGGAGGCAGAGGGAGGCTCACCGGGAGGGGGCGGGGCAACGGGGCGTCCCAGTGGTGGCCTTGGGGAGTTGGCAGCACAGTGGGGCTTCCCAGAGGGCCTTTCCTCCCACCACACCTTTCCTTCTGGGACTCTTCTCTCCACCTCCGTCCTCACAGCCTGGAGCTAGACCACTGTCTTGTCTTGGAGGTGGGAAAAACAAATTACTGTATAACAGGAGTTACGTCCTCTTCTAACTTAACCTTGGAGAATCCAGCCCAGTGTTTTGCAACTCATTTTCAGCAGCAGAATTGTGTCCCCCCTTCTCCCAAATAATGACATGAAATATTGTGGCTTAGGTTTGTGGCACGTTACAGCTTCAGAGGACATGAGTCTCACACCTACACCAAAAGCCCTGTCTTCAGATGGGAACACAGGCCCAGGAGGGATGTGGGATTTAAGGGCTGGAAACCTGGACTCTGGCTGCTCTAGCAGGGTTCTCTCATGGCATGGGCTTTTTGGGTTTGGGATAAAACGGGTCCCGGTGGCTATTCTGCAGTGGCCTGTTGGATAAATGTCACCCACAAATCTGTCTATATGCCTTTAGGCCATTTCTGGTTGCCCCTAATTTTAGTTATTTATTTAGACGCAGGGTCTCGCTCTGTTGCCCAGGTGGGAGTGCAATGGTGTGATCTCGGCTCACTGCAACCTCCACCTCCCAGGTTCAAGCAATTCTCCTACTTCAACCTCCCAAGTAGTTGGGACTGCAGGTGTGCACCACCACTATGCCTGGCTAATTTTTTGTACTTTGAGTAGAGACAGGGTTTCATCATGTTGGCCAGGCTGCTCACGAACTCCCGACCTCAGGTAATCCACTCACCTTGGCCTCCCAAAGTGCTGGATTACAGGCATGAGCCACTGCGCCCAGCTGCCCCCAATTTTAGATGATCTTCATACCTGAAATAGCCCCACTCTGGTTTGTTGACATTGTGTATATTGCACAGAAGCAGGGAATTTGTGCCTGTGTGGGTTCTCAGAGAACTTTTTTCTCAGCTCCTAAACTTGAACTGTAGTATTTGCAGTGATGTCATCCAGGAGCAAGCCCTGTACCTGTGAGCTGGTGGCTCTGTCCTAGAATAACTGCTGCTCAAAGTTGCTTTTATTTTTTAATTGATTTTGAGACAGAGTCTCATTCTGTTGCCTAGGCTGGAGTGCAGTGGTGCAATCTCAGCTCACTGCAATCTCCATCTCCTGGGTTCAAGCAATTCTCCTGCCTCAGCCACCCAAGTAGCTGGGATTACAGGTACCCACCACCACACCCAGCTAATTTATGTGTTTTTAGTAGAGACGGTTTCACCATGTTGGCCAGGCTAGTCTCAAATGCCGGACCTCAAATGATCCACCCTGCCTCGACCTCTCAAAGTGCTTGGATTACACCTCGCCTGGCCTGAGAATTTTAACTTCTTACAGCTCTAAAGTTGCCATTAGTTTGACCAGCTAACGAATGAATGAGCTATGTGGGTTGCTGGAGAGTTGATGCCTCGCCTATTTTCTTTTTTTTTTTCTCTTGAGACAGTCTTGTTCTGTCACCCAGGCTGGAGTACAGTGGTACGATCTCAGTTCACTGCAATCTCTGCCTCCCGAGTTCAAGTGATTCTTCTGCCTCAGCTTCCCGAGTAGCTGGGACTATAGGTACCCGCCACCACACCTGGCTAATTTTTTTCTATTTTTAGTAGAGACGGGGTTTCACTTTGTTAGCCAGAAAGGTCTCCCTCACATGATCCGCCCGCCTCGGCCTCCAACAGTACTGGGATTACAGGTGTGAACCACCGTGTCTGGCGTACTTTATCTTTAAATGAAAAACTGGAATCCTTTTCTGCCCAGGGTTATAGCAGGAGAAATGTAATGGGCCAGCAAGGCTGCTCTCAAGAGAGGCCTTCCTCCCCTGTGGAGGGTGAGACATCTTCGCAGGAGCTCAACTTAGAATATAACAGAAAAACTCTAAAGACAGCCACAGGCATGGCTTCTGGAAATCAAAATCACAGATACTCCATGCCTCTTTGTGTCTTCCAGCCCCATAATGTCACCCAATTATAGCCCAAGACCCTTCCTGTACCAGGAGGCCCCCTACAGGCTCTCATCCCCCAAACAGGCCTGCAAGGTGTGTATTAAACTGATGGTGACCCTGTGACTGCTTGTCCATTTGGGCCTTTGAATGAAATGGGGCACTACTGATAGTTCCCCGGCAGTCCTGGGAACACTGGGGTGTACGGTTGCCCTAACTGTTATGCTAGATTGATAGGGTCGGTCACTTGCCCCAGGCTGATGATGGCCAGTAAGCAGCAGGGCTGAGATGTTGACTGTGTTCTGGCTGTTGCCACTGTACCATGTTGTTCCCAGCCTTCTGTTCTTTCCACCCCACTTCCCATGACTTGCTTCCCCTTTGAGATGTGGTACTGGTAAATCTCAGATTCTCTTGGCCTGTACTGCCTGCCTCTGTTACAAATGCCTTAGAGTTTGGGGAAGAGATGGAAAAATCTATACAATATAAAGCCAGAGAATTTTAACTTTTTTTTTTTTTTTTTTTTTTTTTGAGACAGTCTCACTCTGTCGCCCAGGTTGAAGTGCAGTGGCGCAATCTCAGCCCACTGCAACCTCTGCCTCCTGGGTACAAGCAGTTCTCTGTCTCAGCCTTCCGAGTAGCTGTGGTTACAGGCACCAACCACCATGCCTGGCTAATTTTTTTGTATTTTTAGTAGAGAGGGGGGTTTCACTATCTTGGCCAGGCTGGTCTTGAACTCCTGACCTCGAGATCCACCTGCCTTGGCCTCCCAAAGTATTGGGATTACGGGCATGAGCCACCATGCCTGGCCTGAGAATTAACTTTTTTTTTTTTTTTTGAGATGGAGTCTCGCTCTGTTGCTCGGGCTGGAGTGTGGTGTCTTGATTTCGGCCCACCGTCACCTCCACCTCCCAGGTTCAAGCAATTCTTCTGCCTCAGCCTCCCTGGTAGCTGGGATTACAGGCACCTGCTATCATGCCCAGCTAACTTTTTTTGTATTTTTAGTAGAGAGGGGGTTTCACCATCTTGTTCAGGCTGGTCTTGAACTCCTGACCTCGTGATCCACCCGCCTTGGCCTCCCAAAGTGCTGGAATTTATAGGCGTAAGCTACCGCGCCCGGCCTAAGAATTTTAACTTCTTACAGCTCTAAAGTTGCCTTTAGTTTGAACTGACGAATGAATGAGCTCTGTGGGTTGCCGGAAGTGTTTTGCTCTGGGCTTCTGTGGTCCTGGTGGCAGGCGTTGATATGCCTCTACTCCCCTGCCCTGACTGCACCCTCTTTCTCCCGGCAGTTTTCTCTGGGGATGAGACCAGAGAGAAGATTGATCTGGTCACCTACTTTGGAAAGAGACCCCCAGGCGTGCTGCACTGCACAACCAAGTTTTGTGACTACGGGAAGGCCCCCGGGGCAGAGGAGTACGCTCAACAAGATGTGAGTCTTCCCCAGGGTCAACATGGCAGAGGTGGCAGGTGGGGACGGCAAGGAACTGCAGTGTTTTCTGGAGATGGGTACTGGTGCCAGGCAGGGACCAAAAACCAGATGTCAGCTCGAGAAAAATGGCATCTCCTAGCTCCCCTGTCCCCAGGTGTATTTGCATAGACCTCAGCCTCGGGTTCTAAGGAGCCTGCTGTGACAGTACCACCAGCCTGTGCATTCGCCTGCCCTCAGGCACCTTCTCCTTCTGCAGATGTATGGAGAATGCTGGGCCACAGTGGGCTCCTGCTCTGGCCTCTCTGAGCCTGTGTTACCTTCCAAAGGCTAGGAGTCCCTTCCCCCTAGGGAGCCTGGTGCACTGAGGTCCCTGTCCTTGTCCCCAGGCCTGAGGTCCAGCCTTAGAGTGAGGGAGTGTCATAGGAGAGTGAATTTATTGGCTAATAGGGTACCAGGCGTTTCTGCACCACACAGCCGGCACCTTACGCCCACAGCTACAGGCGACAGTGATCCTTGAATGTCAGGCATGTCTCAGATCTGCAGTCTCCAACCTCCTCCAAGTGTCCAACCCCAAGCCCACCCTCCCACTTCTCTGCCTAGGTTATCACAGTTGTTTATTTGCTCCCCTAGGGCAAGTGTTTTAAGTTTCGTTGATTCCAGCACCCTAGCATAGGGTATGAATATGTAACACCTGCTGCTACCATCCCTAACCATGCCTTCATTTAGCATTGATTTATTAAGCACCCATTTCATGCCAGACACTGTTGGGACAAGCGATTGTGGGCAAAAATAGAGAAGCTTTTATGCTGAGATGGGATGGGCTTTCTCAAAGAATCAGACATCATCAGATGTGAACCAAAGTGTGAGAGCAGGTTCTGATCAAGGGCAAGCCTGACCTCACCTTGCACTCCAGGGCGCTGCCTGAGTCCCAGGGGAAGCTGAGTGGTGCCAACAGTGACAGCAGCTGCGTGTGTACACACCCTTGTAGGCTCTTCACATAGTGACTCCCATAACCACATTAACTCTGAGGTAGGCTCTAGTTCTCCCTGTTTTATGAGTGACGAAGCCAAGGCACAAAGAGGTCAGCCAGCCTGCTGAGGCCGGAAGCAAGTGTGCAGGGAGCTGGGCTCCCTGGGAAAGTCCAGCTCTCCCTGCGCAGCCTTGTCTGAGTGCCTTGGCATTTCTCACTTGAGCCTGAGCCGTGCCCGTGGAAGGTGCGTGGTGTTTGTGCATGCTGGGCCTATACCCGACCCCTGCTCAGCTGTGCTCACTTATGTTAGACCCCCTTCTCCTCCAGGAGGGACCCTCCTTGGGTCACCGATTCAAGAGGCCACCATATTTAGCTTGGGCCCTCTTTCTCCCTCTCCCCAGGTGTTAAAGAAATCTTACTGCAAGGCCTTCACACTGACCATCTCTGCCCTCTTTGTGACACCCAAGACGACTGGGGCCCGGGTGGAGTTGAGTGAGCAGCAGCTGCAGTTGTGGCCGAATGATGTGGACAAGCTGTTGCCCACTGACAACCTGCCGCGGGGAAGCCGCGCTCACATCACCCTCGGCTGTGCGGCTGACGTGGATGCTGTGCAGACGGGCCTTGACCTCCTAGAGATTGTACGGGAGGAGAAGGGAGGCAGCCGAGGCGAGGAGGTGGGTGAGCTAAGCCGGGGCAAGCTCTACTCCTTGGGCAAGGGGCGCTGGATGTTGAACCTGGCCAAGAACATGGAGGTCAGGGCCATCTTCACGGGATACTACGGGAAAGGCAAACCCGTGCCCACACAAGGCAGCCGGAAGGGGGGTGCCTTGCAGTCCTGCATCATCATATGAGTGTTCTTTCCACCATGTATGCCCCTCGCTCTTTAGAAGGGGAGGGGAGGAGAGGGAAATGTGTCCTGCTTGATCCTTGTTTTGTGACTTTTTTACTCAAAGTTAACCTACCTATAACTTTTTAAAAACTTGTAAAATAACTGACCCTCCCTTCCTGTCCTGCCCTCTTTCCCTTTAATGCTGGGGGAACCTGGACCAAACCTAACGAGGCTGGGCCAAGCTAGGCATGGGGCCACAGCCAGGACCCCAAGCCCTACTTCCAGGTTCTGGTTAGCTCAGCCCCAGCCTAGAGCCAGACGAGTGGGGAGACACCTGAGCCCTACAAAACTCACTGACCAGAGGCAGGGGGTCTGGGGTAGTTTTCCATGTTCACAGAGAACTAGTGGTGGCCTTGAGAAGGGGAGGACCTCTGGGCTTTGATTCCATCTCCTTCTCTTTATTCTTTGTTTTTAGAGACAGGGTCCTGCTGTGTCGCCCAAGCTGGAGTGCAGTGGTGCAATCATGGCTGACTGCAGCCTCAAACTCCTGGGCTCAAGTGATCCTCCTGAGTGGTCCCATCTTTTTTCTTTTTTTTGACACTGAGTCTTGCTGTGTCCCCCAGGCTGGAGTGAGAATGCAGTGGTGTGATCTCGGCTCACTGAAACCTCTGCCTCCCAGGTTTAAGCGATTCTCCTGCCTCAGCCTCCTGAGTAGCTGGGATTATAGGCACCTGCCACTACACCCGGCTAATTTTTTGTATTTAGTGGAGACGGAGTTTCACCATCTTGGCCAGGCTAGTCTTGAACTGACCTCGTGATCAAGTAGTCTCAGCCTCCCAAGTGCTGGGATTACAGATGTGAGCCACTGCACCTGGCTGAGTGATCCCATTTCTTAATCAGTCTAGCCCCAGGAAGGCTGGGGCTATTTACCAGGATAGAAAAAGGAGCCTACCTCCCACCTTTGGTCCTAAGTTCCTGCCCCCTCCCCTTCACACCATAACTAGGTAACAGTTTGATAACTAGAGAAGAAAGCAGAACAGTTAAGCAGCTGCCACATCCCCACCAGCTGGGGCCTCAACTCCAGGAAGGGGCCAGACTGACCCTCCTTTCCAGTAGCGTGGCTCTGCTGTGGTGAGGAAGCTCCAGTCCTGCTGTCCACCCAGCCCATCCTGCCTCCATGGTGCCTCTGGAGGCCTCTGGGCCTCCTCTAACGGGGGCTGGTGGGCACCAAGAACCAATGGAGTAGAGCCCTGGATGGTAAGGGCCAAGTCCCATCAGTTGCTTCTGGGAAGGGGTTTCTAATACTGGTCCATGTGCTGTGGTTCCTGGGGTGCCCTCCACTGTCCTCAGTTCAGTAACTGGGCCTTGCTAATCGGGTTGTCATGCAACAAAAGTGCTTTGGATTTAAGTTACTATCCTGGCTTTGCCCAACCTCAGCAACTTGTAAGACTGATAATGAAATAAATCATGTTAATCCTAGCTGTGTGCAGTCTCTCTTACCCTTCTGTGCCCAGCTCAGTCTTCCTGGGGCTAGGGCTGGGTGTATTAGGACTGGCTTTGTCCCACAGCTTGGGGCCATCGGTCCTGTCTCCCCTCTGCTGGCCGGGCACAGCTGTGGTGAGGTTGGGCAGCTGAACAGTGTTGGCTTTCATGAGGAGGCAGAAAGCAGAGGCTGGCCTCAGACTCATACAGAAGGTGGGGGTTGGCTGGGTACAAGGGACAGGGAGCACAAAAGCCTCTCATACCCCATTAACGAGGGAACCAGACCCACAGGTGTCCCCAGCCCCCTGGATCAGAAAGGTCTCTCAGTAAGAAAGACCTGGAGCTCCTAGTATGGGTTCCTCCCAGTTCTCTAGGGAAGGCCACCTGAAGGTCAGTACAACTTCAGGCACCAGGGAAGACCTAACATTTGAGTCCCTTCCAAGGCCACCAGAGGCCTAGTCAGCCACGTGGGAAACATCCCAGGCCTGACTTGGGCATCATTTCACCATGGCTAAGGCACCAGCTGGGGAAGACTAAAAAGAAAGGGGCAGGAGCTCAGAAGAAGAGAAATCCTAAGTTATCTTTCTAGGTCAAGGCCTGTCCCTGGCCATCTGTGAGCTTTAGCTAGAGCTTCAAGTGTCTAGAGCTCCCAAGAAGGCTACTCACCTTGAACACCATGCTTGACAGGACAGCATGGCATATGCTGCTGCATCCGTGAGCAGAGTGTCTCCTGCATGCAGAGAGGGAGTGGAGAAGGCCAGGGGCTTTTGCTAAAAATAGCTGATTGGCCAGACCAGAGCTCTGGAGCCACCTGTCCCACTTCAAAAGGGTCTGGGGGGTCAGGAGGCAGGATTATTTCTGTCTACCGTCTCCCTCAAACCCACACTGCAACAGGAACTAAAAGCCTTTGTAAGTTAAACTGCCCTGTCTGGGTCTGTACCCACCTGAGCTCCTGAGTGAGCTTTGGATACACACGGCTTCTAGTGACTTCTGGAGCCCCACTGTAAAGCGAGCATGCTTTCTCAACTCACTTCTCCATGGCTGATGTCAAGCTGGGCCCAGGGGCATAGCCCGGGCCTGCCCAGCACTCACACACTGGACAGGTCTGGGAGGGGCAGAGCAGCACCACCTGCCACCAGGCTCAGGGTCCACAACCCTCATGCCGCAGCTTGCTGCACCCCAAGTCCAGGTGGAACTCAGCTCTGGCTCAGACTCTGGAGTGACACAAAGCAGCTGCCACAGCAAAGGGCCAGAAAGGGCCAAAACATTTTATTCTCTTCTTTTTTTTCCTTTTTTAATAAAGTTAAACAGTAAAACAAAAATTCACAAGCTGCCTCCCTGTCCACCCCCCGCCTCCCTCCCCTGCCCGCAGTCTTCAGCATTGGTTCCCTTTGCTTCACCCACTCACAGAGACACAGGGCATCCAACTGAGAAAACGAAACTGCTCTAAGTACACGGAGACGCGATGAAGGGAGGAGGTGAACTGTTTCCACATTCAAGATTAAACTGAGCAAATCTGCATTTTTTGGGTTCTGGGTGGTTGCCCTTCATTAGCCAAACTGAAAAAAGAAATTCCCTGGACCAGATGCTGAAAGGGAAAAGAAGGGCTGGTTAGTTGGCTGTGGATTTTCTAGGGAAGATCACTTTGCTCTGATTATGGAAGAGTCTAAGGGCTGCTTCAAACTCAGAGAAACTTTATGGGTATCAAACAGCCTAGGCTGTTTTTGGGTGCAAAAGCGAGCCTGTGACCACATTATACATGGGTAGCTTCTCAACACCTTTGCTCTTGCAGAGAAGCCTCCCTGGTCCTGCAGAGATGCAGTGGCTAAAGGTCCCAAGGTCCTGGGAACCTTCTTGTCTTCAGCCTCAGCAATAGCTGAGTGGATAGATGCCCTGCTAGATGAGAATTCAGCCGCCTCCATTCATGGGCCCCTCTGAGCTGCCTAAGTGGCAGTGAGTGTGCTGGTTTGTGATCTTGGAACTCCCAAAAACAGCAGGCCTACCTACCTTCAAAGCTAAAGCCTCCAGGACCGCCGAAGAATGCCTTGAAGATATTGTTTGCATCAAAATCTGTACAGCAGGGCAAGTAACATGGAAGGGAAGAAAAGGTGAAAAGATTAGAAAGGTCTGAAGAGAACTGATGACACTGAGAACAGGTCTCTAAAGCTGTCCCAGATAGTCTCACTCCCCTCCTTTCCCAACACTTCAGACTGCATGTGAGCAAACCTGCCCCATCCTGCGCAAAACATGCTATGTGATCCCACTCCCAGGACATGTTCCCTTCCCCTTCCAAGTGCTGCCCCAAAGAAAAGCTTTCTCTGCTTCAGCTTGCTTGGCTGGGCTGTTTTCTCAACAAATGGGAATGCCATTTGCACCTACACAAGAGTCTCCCCATACTCTCCCTATAATGCTGGAGTGGCTACTAAAAAGGATAAAATGTATCACTTAAAATGTTACTAAAAATAAAGAACAAGATCTAGGATTTACTGTATTTGAGTCCATGTCTTTTACACTCTAGACTCTGCTAAAAAAAAAAAAAAAAAAAAGCTATGGTTTATTAGCTGGGCGTGGTGACTCACACCTATAATCCTGGCACTTTGGGAGTCTGAGGTGAGAGGATCGCTTGAACCCAGGAGTTTAAGGCTGCAGTAAGCTATGATCACATCACTGCACCCCAGCCTGGGCAACAGAGTGAGATCCTATCTCAATAACAACAACAAACAACCAGCAAAAACACCTACTAGGTGCTAGTCAAAGTGCTGGGTACTTTGCATACATTATACTACTTAATCCTAGTAACAATTTGTCAGGGTAAGTATCATTCCCAATTCTACTCAACAAAACATATGTAGGTGGTTTAAGTAACTTGCCCAAGATCACACGCAGAAAGCAGCAGACCTGGAAAATCCAACTCTTGCCTGACTCGCTCTGTGTGCTCTCTGCGAGGCCACAGCACGTCGGTGGCCCCATCCCCGGCTGACTGCCCGAGCTGCACAGAAGGACTGATCTCTACCAGGTGATCCCACAGCCACCCCGTGTCCAGAGTTTTTCTGCTGGCATCTGTGTATCCTCCTGGGCTCCCCTGCTTAGTGAATGACCCCGAGTCAGCTATGCCTAAGTCACTCTCCCCAGCGTATCTAAGCCGCAGCCAACTCCTGCTGAATCTCCCACTATCGCCTGGCTGTCCTCCAACCCTTTCCTACCTTTGGTGTCTTCCTTCCATCTTCATCCTCCTTACTCCCTCCAAACCCCCTCCTCACCTCTATCATAAATATATTTCCAGAGCCAAAATCTGGTCCACAGTGCCCCTACTTAAAACTCTTCACTGCTTAAAACTGCTTACAGCTCTTCTTAACTGCTGGGCAGAGGAACATGTTTATTATGGTGAACCTAGGTCTACTGGCTCAGCATTATCTATATAGTACCATCATTCTTATTTTAAATTCCAGCTGGGCACAGTGGCTCACACCTGTCATCCCAGCACTTTGGGAGGCTAAAGCGGGTGGATCACCTGAGGTCAGGAGTTTGAGACCAGCCTGGCCAACACGGTGAAATCCCATCTCTACTAAAAAATACAAAAATTAGACAGGTGTGGTGGGTGCCTGTAATCCCAGCTACTCGGGAGGCTGAGGCAGAAGAACTGCTTGAACCCAGGAGGTGGAGGTTACAGTGAGCCACTGCACCCAGACTGGCCAAAGAGCAAGACTCAGTTTGAAAAAAAAAAAAATTCCAATAGATTTTCTTAGTGGAAGTTGAAGGGTTAGCATTAGAGATGGTGGTCTGCGAACTGTTCACAGCTCAGGGCCTCTTATCTCTTGAGAGTCCAAAGTGAGCAACAATACTGACAACAGCGGTGCTTTATATCAGGCCAAGTGTTTTTGGGGAAATTAAAATCTGTTAAGTGTTTACAGGAATATATGACGGACATAAATATCAGCATACAGTTTGCAGTGGGTAAAAAAGAACTTCCAGATAATAGGAAAATGCCCATATTCCTTATCACATACAGCCCCCATGGCCTGTGAGCTCTGATCCAGCTACCTGCCGCCTTCTACCACCACCTGCCTCTAGCACCTTATCCTTTATCTTCCTAGACAGAGCCCCCTGCAGATCCTCAAAGGGGCCATGCTTTGGTTCGCATTTTTTTTTTTTTTTTTGAGACGGAATCTTGCTCTGTTGTCCAGGCTGGAGTGCAGTGGTGCTCTCACTGCAACCTCCACCTCCTGGGTTCAAGTAGCTGGGATTGTAGGCGTGCGCCACACACCCAGCTAATTTTTCTATTTTTCTTTCTTTTTTTTTGAGGTGAAGTCTCCAGGCTGGAGTACAGTGGCACGATCTCGGCTCACTGCAACCTCTAACTCCTGGGTTCAAGCGATTCTCCTGCCTCAGCTTCCCAAGTAGCTGGGATTACAGGCACCTGCCATCACGCCTAGCTAATTTTTGTATTTTAGGAGAGACAGGGTTTCACCATGTTGGCCAGGCTGGTCTCAAACTCCTGACCTCAGGTGATCCACCTGTCTCAGCCTTCCAAAGTGCTGGGGTTACAGGTGTGAGCCACGGGGCCATGCTTTCTGCACTTCCAGGCCTTCCCTTGCTAGTGCTCGCCACCTCAGAGCTCACTGCACACTGTGAACCTGCCACACTTGACTGCATTAATTTGACTCCATGTCTGTTATTGTTTGCACCAGGGATCAGATTTGGCCCAAACAGACTCTTCCTCTGGAGCATCTTTGGAAAACATTCTAACATTCCACAGCTGTCAAATTCACCCCAGGTTGCCCCAGCCAACTCACCACCCATATTCATGCCCTCCTCATCCAGGTCCTGTCCACTGTCATAGCGAGTTTTTTTCTTGGGATCAGAGAGGATGGTAAAGGCTTCTCCAACTTCCTTGAACTTCTTCTCTTCCTCCTTCTGAACCTCAGCACTGGCTCCACTATGCCGATCTAAAGTTGGGAGTAAAAGAACAACTCAGAGGAAGTCAGAGATTCAAGAAAACAAAGTTTAAGAGAAAAACCATTTTATGTCTGATTTTGGAATTTGGCATTTCCCCAATTTTGGAAGGTCCACAAGTCTGCAACACCTTATTCTTAGCTGAAGAACCTCTCTCTTCCATCATGGAAAGGTCAGGGGTTTTAAAAAAAAAAAAAAAGCTCTCCAAGGCATCCCCTCTGGACTGAGTCTGGCAGTTGGCCTGCCCTGCGGGTTCTTCCCACTGAGCCCCTCCTCCCACCTACTCTACCTGGATGGTGCATCAAGGCCCGTTTCCGATAAGCTTTCTTGATCTCGTCCTCAGAGGCATTCTTGTCCACTCCCAGAATCTTGTAGTAATCTTTCCTCTTACTCTTCTTCAGTTCCAGCTGCGCATTTTTTAGGAGCTGTTTATGTTCTAGAGGAAGACATCTGGCATCAGTGGACAAATCTGACTCTGGTTTTCTCCTTACCAGGTCTCAGCCCAGCTAGCTGTGAGTTAGAAGCCTTGTTAACCATGCCTGGCCTTTGTTCACTTCTTTCTGGCTGGTGATCAAATACGTTCTAGGTACATCCCTGATCCCTGAATCAAACTACCTTGTGTACAGATTTAGGACTTTCTGTACAAAGAAAGTCCACACCACTCCCTGAAAAGCAAATGCTTTCAAACTTACCTTTTGTTTTCTCCGTCTGATATACTTTTTCATAGTCTCGTACTGCTTCTTCATACTGTTCTGTGTCCATGTAACTGAGAAGGAAATATAAGGCAATACAGCACTCAGACATGAATAGCAATGGTTCTCAGTATCACTCTAGGGCAAGAGGCATGGCTCAAGCAAGAGACACACCCTTTTGGTAAGATGCTTCTGAAACAGGAGCCCTTAATCTAGCAGTGAGAGAAAATTAGCTATCAATTCCTCAATGAAGTAAAAAGAGGTCGCATGGCACTTGCACCCAAACATTAAAGTGATGTTCAGCTCTGAACGGAAAGTAATCAAGAAAAAAAAGTTCCTTCTGATACAGAGCCACCTAAGAGGTACTGGACTGCCTTAGAAAAGGCAATGTGGGCTGGGCGCAGTGGCTCACCCCTGTAATTCCAGGACTTTGGGAGGCTGAAGTGGATGGATCACCTAGGCTCAGGAGTTTAAGACCAGCCTCACCAACATGGAGAAACCCCATCTCTACTAAAAATACAAAATTAGCCAGGTGTGGCGGCACATGCCTGTAATCCCAGCTACTCAGGAGCCTGAGGCAGGAGAATCGCTTGAACCCAGGAGGTGGAAGTTGTGGTAAGCCAAGATTGTACCACTGCACTCCAGCTGGGGCAACAAGAGCAAAATCTCCGTCTAAAAAAAAAAAAATGGGCAATGTGAAGGGACCTACTTGGTTACTTGGGGGTGAAACACACAAAATTATCAGGTGAATAAATGGATATGAAAGAGCTTTGAAACCTACAGTGCCATAAACATGCAGGGCTAGCTACAATCCAGAGTAGAAGTGGGATTAGTGAGCCACTAAAAGGATCAAGTTCAACGTGGCGGCTGCTGGCAAATCCTGCCACTAAGACCAATCAATGAGAGATGCAGGTAAATGAGACAGAAAAGGAAACTCTAAACACAGGTTTTCTATGTTGGTAGCACAAAGGAAAGGAGGGGCCCCTGGCCCAAGATGGGAGGAATCGAGCTTGACAGGCTGATTGCCAGATCTTTTAAGTGTCTCTTCCACAGAAGCAAGTGGCAGCAAGGCTGGCCTACCAATTAAAGACCGTGATGGGAGTTCCAGAGATAGCCACTGTCAGCTGCGGAATGGGAAGTGCTGCACAACAGAGATTCAGTTCTCACACTGCTACGCCACAAGCCCATTTTCACAAAATAAGATGAAAACAGAGGCCAGGGCAGGAGAGTGCTGTGGTACCACTCTCCTGCCCTGGCCTCCAAGCTGGTGGGCATCTGTGATGTTTGTGAAATCACAAACATCAAACGCACAAAAAATATGGCTGGCAGAAGAGAAGCCCAACATCTTTGGCATCTGTGATTTTCTGGCAACATGATGATTTACGACTTTTAAAAAAAAAACCAATGCTCTGCGAGCACAGGACATAAAAGTTATAGGAGTTCAGAATCAATTTACAGAACAAAATGTAATATAATTTGAGGAGAAAATTGATACTTTGATACTGCACCCTAGCCTGAGTGATAGAGCTGAATCCTGAATTAAAAAAAAGAAAAAAGGAAAATTGATAGCTGATAGCCCTGGGTGTAAAATGATGTGACAAATGATTAACCCTGATGAACTTTCTTTAGGTCCATATGTAATGTATTAAACAAGCTATACTAATCTGCATTTTTAAAAATTCAGGGATATCCTCATATTTTAATTTCATTTTAAAGCTGAAGTAGGAAAGTAAATAAGGCTTTAGGGAGAAAGGGTGAACTCTAGCTCATGATGGCATGTGTAGCAAAGATGCTGGGGGGGAGTGGCATCTCCCCAACTTTAGGGGTACACTGAGGCAGACTGCAGCAGTGGTCAGGCCTCTGGTAAGGGTTTGGCCTGAGCTAATCTTCAGTACTTCTTGTCAATTCCAGCTGCTTCAGGAGATTGCTGCCAAATACTCAGCCAGCTGAACAAGGCATGCTGTCTCCCCTGTAGTGATCTCAGAGGCACAGCCACTCCAAGAAGGGCAGTTCTGTTTCTTTCTACCACAAAGATAAGTTGTCTGATCAAAGCAATTCCTTATTTTTGTTTCTTGTACATAAACGAAGAAGAAAATAATCCTCCATCCAATTAGCCTCCGAGCAAATCAAGAATTTTCTATGATGTTAGCTGGAGGTTGCTTTAAAAAAAAAAAAAAAAAAAAAAAAAGCCTAGTGTGGTGGCTCATGCCTGCCTGTAATGCCAGCACTTTGAGAGGCCAAGACAGGCAGAGCACTTGCAGTCAGGAGTTTGAGACCAGCCTGGCCAACAAGATGAAACCCCGTCTCCACTAAAAATACAAAAATTAGTTGGGTGTGGTGGCACGTGCCTGTAATCCCAGCTACTTGGGAAGCTGAAGCAGGAAAATCGCTTGAACCCAAGAGGTGGAGGTTGCAGTCAGCCAAGATGGCACCACTGCACTCCAGCCTGGGCAACATTGCGAGACTCAATCCCAAAAAACAAAACTATTTTTCTGTTCTCTTCCCATCCCCTGGCATTCCATATATAGAATATTCCATTAAACTGATACAGTATCAAGTGTCTAGCCATTCCCTTCCCACTGGACATGGAGGTGATTCTCCGCCCTCCAGGTTTTTGCTGTTACAGATAAAACTGCAGCAAACATCTTCATGTATATAGCATTTTGCGTCTGTTAAAGTCAGTCTTTGGCTGAGTCACAGGGTGGTCTTTTGTATTCCAAGGCTTCTGCTTCTGTGTGACAGTGGCTTGCAAAGACTGAATGACTGACAGGCTGGGCGTGGACTGACAGTTGGTCTCACAGAAGCTATAATAAAATTCCATGTATGTTTCTGTTGGACAGACTCAGTCATCAACTTAGAAATTCACTTTTAAAAAAAGCATCACACACAGGAGCAGTTTTCCTGCTTTAAATTAGATAATTTTGAGAAAACTAAGCGGGAGGTAGTCCATGAGATATTCTGTACCACTGATGAGACAAGGAAGCTTAAAATACTGGCTCATCAGGCATCAGCGACAGCACCTGTTCTTTGGATATGACATTTGAAAATAAGGAGTGGAGCAGGTACTGGAGGATTCATATACAACAAATATGTCTTCTTTAAGAGCTTTAAAGAGGGAAAGTTCTTCTCTGCCTACAGAATAATCTGAAATCAGAAGAGATGGATTTCCGAGAGAGGTTTCTCCTAGCTCTGTTCCTTTCTGGAGAAAATCACATGTCGGGTCTCAGAGTAAGAGGAGCAACTATGCCAGGGAACACTCTGACTCTGGGGCAAATCTGAGCATGAGAAGCAGGCACATCCTGGCTCATCTCGTCAGACATAGAGAGTGCCCTCTACTGAAAACACTCAAGCAGACAGTAGTCATCCAGGGTATTTCAAAGGAGGTTCCTTTATCCTGGGAAGCTGAGCCAGATTACATCTCTTCCAACTGTAAGATTGTCTTCCCTCACCCAGAAGAAATAGGATGAAGTACAACTCTCAACCATCTCTAAGAGATATTTTCTCTTCCAAACACCATACATGCAGTCAACAAAACATTTATTCCTTGAGCACCTATGTGTCAAGCACTGTGCCGAGTTAGAGCATAAGTGTACAACACAAAATAAAATCTCCAAAGGAAATGGATTTAAACTTTAACAAAAGGAATTTGGGTCAGGCATCAGAGGAAACTTACTGACCGTGAGGGGCGTTAGACACAGGCATGGGAGACTGAGGGAGCTTGTGCAATCTCCTCCGCTGGAGGTCTATAAAGATAGTCTAGGGCTGGAACAATCCCACCTAGAGGTAGGGGGAAGGACCAAATGACCTCACAACATCTCTGGGTCTGCTTTGTCATCCACAAGGCAATTCCCCTGAGGTCAGCGGCAACTCCCTCTTCCCCCCACCCACCAGAGACACTTACCACTGAGCTCTTCTCAAGTAGGCTTTTATGTAAGTGTCATCAAGCTTCACTGCATTTGTGCAGTCTTCTATTGCATCATCTAGTTTCCTAAGCTTCAGGAGAGAGAGAGCAATCATACTTCACTTCTTGGTGACTGAGGGAGCCCAGAAGCTGTGAGCATGGCTTCAAAACTCTAAGAGGATCAGTCATGCTGGCCCCCTAAATGTCATATTAAGTTCTAGTTCTTTGTCACTAGGACTATGGACCCCAACAAAAAGGGGTCCACAAAAGCACTCAGGCCATTGTCAGTCATGCATGATGACCATCAGTTACACTGGAGAAAAACAAGCTTGCCTCTACTCTTCCTCCAAATCACTCCTAAAAAATAAATGATCACTTGCGTAAGGGGTAAAAAAAAAAAAAAAGCAAAAGCAACAGTGGCTGCTTAAAATTATCCTACAGCCCTTAGCCATTCTCTTACTGGAGGAAAGGGACCTTAAAGAACAGGTGAGAATATCCTTGCAAATTGTCCAACTGCCCTCAAATTCCACAGAGATGATAAAAGCTTGCCTCTTGGAAGGGAGTTCCTAACAAGCTATTAACCATAATAACTTATCCTCTTTCATCTTGCTTACCCTCATTGGGCAGATTTCCCAAGACCCTTTGATGTCCCTTAAAAATATCTCTTTATAGGCCCCAAGATCCAGATCAAGTGCTTACCTTGGAATTAACCGTACCCCGATTACAGTAGAGTTTAGCATTTGTTTTTATATTGTTGGGGTCTATCCCCAGGGCTTCTGTGTACAGTTCATATGCTAGTTTGTAATTTCCTTCCTTAAATGCTTTATTTCCATCTTCTTTCTTTGCTTTAAGTGCTTTGGCATTCTACAGAAAAATGCAAGGGGAGGATCAGTGCATATCCACAAAGCCTCAGACCACTGCACAGAGAGGCCAGAGTCTATTTTAAAGTTCACTGCTTCCAGTAGTTTAGCATCACAGGGCCCGGCCAACCCCCAACCTGGGCTATCTGTTGCTCATTTGTGCTTCCTACAGAGTGGACAGGAGAAACTAAGAGTTACGAAAAATACCAATGAGACCTATGTTACTGGGTCTGCCTCTACTTCCCAGGGCAAGTATTACTATCTATCTTCACTGATGGGGAAAAAGGGGGAAAAAAAAAACAAAAACAAAAACGAAAAACAAACTCAGATATTAAAGACATCCGACCCTATATGATCACATTTACCTTTAGGTAAGTAAAAGCAGTCTGGAAACCATTTCTAATGAAGACCAAGCATTCTTGCAAAGGAGGAGGAAAAGCTATCACATTCCCTATGATTCTAAAACCTTCCACTGTAACCATCTTAAAGGTCTCAAAGGGAAGCTTTCTTTCCCAGTCAGGTCTGGTGACTAGAACTTACTCTGCAGGCAATGCAGGCCTTCTCATGGTCAGGGGCCATCCTGAGAGCCTGTACAAAAAACTGAACTGCCTTCTCAATACAGTCTTCGTAATAAAGGCAAAGACCTCGTACATACAGAGCATCTGCATTGGTGGAATCCATTCGTAGAATGTCACTGCAATAGTCAGAAAAGGGCACAATGAGCTGTGCTTTAGAATGTCTCCACCATTACTATCTACTGTGGCCAGTTTTTTTTTTCCTTGACCATGTGTCTAGTGTTCAAAGTATCCAAAAGTAGACAGATTCCCAAGAACTGTTCCCAAACCTCCCCCAAATAAAACAACTATAATTATCTTTAATACACATCTGTGTCTTACAATCCTTCTTAGACTGGACAGGGTTTGGCAAACTATAGCCCACAGGGCCAAACCCTTTCTGCAACTGGTTTTTGTAAATAAAACTCTTTTGAAACAGCCACACTGATTGGTTCATCTATGATCTAGGGCAGGCAGCCTTTGCATGGCCATGGTAGAGCTAAGTTAGTTGCAAAAGAGATCCTGTGTTCTGCAAAGGCTAAAATGTGGCCCTTTGCAGAAAGTTTGCCAACCAGTGGAGTAGAAGGAAAAGGACCACCTTAAACAAACAAACAAAACCACAAAAAACTCACATAACACAATCTGTGATGTGAGTTTCGTATATAGCTCAAGTACCTGTTATACTACTATACTCCTGTATATATGCTCTGTGGGTTTTCAAAGCTGGCCTAATATTTGACTTTAAGTCCCAAGGCCTGATTAGCCCTAGCTGGCCTACTCTGGGGACCATATCCTATGGTGAAGCTGCCTGACAGCATCAGTTCAAAGGTGTCTGGCATTTTTTTTATTTATTTTTCCTGAGACAGCTCTTGTTGCCCAGGCTGGAGTGCAATGGGATGACCTTGGCTCACTGGAACCTCCACCTCCCGGGTTCAAGCAATTCTCCTGCCTCAGCCTCTCAAGTAGACATTTATTTATTTATTTATTTATTTTTGAGACAAAGTTTTGCTCTTGTTGTCCAGGCTGGAGTGCAATGGCGTGATCTCAGTTCATCTCAACTTCTGCCTCTCGGGTTCCAGTGATTCTCCTGCCTCAGCCTGCTGAGTAGCTGGGATTACAGGCCTGCACCACCGTGCCTGGCTAATTTTGTATTTTTAGTAGAGACAGGGTTTCTTAATGTTGGTCAGGCTTGTCTCAAACTCCTGACCTCAGGTGATCCGCCTGCCTCGGCCTCCCAAAGTGCTGGGATTACAGGCGTGAGCCACCACGCCCAGCCGGTATCTGGCTTTTTAATGCCCAACTGGCCTGACTGCATACCTAGCCACAGACTGTGCTTCTGGATAACGACCCAGCATTGCTAAACATTCTGCCTTGAGGATTTTGAAGCGATGGCAGGCAGGGGCAAATTCTAGGGCACGGTCCATGCAGAAAACAACCTGTGGGGAAGAAGAAAACAATAAAGCTCTTCACCCTGGACTCCAGAAACATATTCACTTTAGTTTAGTCACAGGTAACAGACTCAAAGCTCAAAGAAGTCTCTGGGTCTACTGTTAAGTACTACACATAACCAATTCATGAGATAAAAGCACTGAAATGAGGAGAGCAATGATTCCTGACAATAATGAGGACAGTGAACATTTACTGAATACTTTCATATATGAACCCATTTAATCCTCACAAAAATTTTAAGAAATAGGCAATATTATCACTTTTATTTTACTGATGAGAAAACTAAGGAACTAAGGTTCCACGTTGTTAAAGCTAGTGATAGAAACAGGATATGATCTTAGACACTAAGATTCCAGAGCCTATAACCTCATGACCATGCTCAACTGCCTCCACAGTGAATCATATCCATAGTGACTGTCATCAAAACTCACATTCTTCTCAGGAACACTTGTTATTTGCTACTTTGCACAATTCGTCACGCTTAGCCTGTTAATAAGCAAGACAAGAAATAGCAAAAATAACCTGGTGCAGATTCATTGTTCACTATGTAAGCCTCACATCACACTGAATACTGTGGTGGCCCCTCTTCCACCTATTGTTTTTAGTAGAGAAATATACCAATAAAAGATTTCATTTTAAATGGCTTTAAATAGGCTACATCAGATTACTATTCCCATCATACCACTATACAAACCATAAGCCAAGGCACTCTCACACACACAACCAGGTGGGGATTAATCTGTTCTTTCGGCCTCATAAAGCATCTCCATATATTCTGTTTTTCTCTTTTTACTAGTTTGTCCTCTGAGCTTTCATTTTTGGTTTAGCTACTGTTTATTCCTGGGAGAGTCTTGCTGAATCACATTCACTCCAAGAATAAATGAACCAAAGGAGAAATCTGGAGTTAAGGCACACCCATTCCCTCTAGGAACCTGGCCATGGGGATCAGGAAGAGATAAAGTCTGAACACTTACAAGTAGAAAAATTCAAATTCCATCAACAGGAGACTGGTTAGATAATGTAGACATCCACATAATGGAATACTATGTAATTCCAAAATAGAATGAAGAAGCTCTTCATGTACTAATATGGAAAGACATCCAAGATCTACTCAGTTATTTTTTTAGGTGGAGTTTCGCTCTGTTGCCAGCCTGGAGTACAGTGGTGCGATCTTGGTTCACTGCAACCTGCACCTCCCAGGTTCGAGCAATTCTCCTGCCTCAGCCTCCTCAGTAGCTGGGACTACAGGTGCACACCACCACACCCAGCTAATTTTTGTATTTTCAGTAGAGATGGGGTTTCACGATGTTGGCCAGGAGGGTCACAATCTCTTGACCTTGTGATCCACCTGCCTTGGCCTCCCAAAGTGCTGGGATTACAGGCATAAGCCACTGTGCCTGGCCTATTCAGTTATTTTTTTTAAAAGGTGCAGAACTGCATAAAGCATACTACTTTTCATGGTAAATGAAGAAAATCAAGGATCTTCATTTTATATATGTACAACAAAACTAAAGAAGAAAATATAAGACATAAGAACAGTGGTTAGCTTAGTGGGGTGAGGACTGAGTAGAGAGAGGATAAGTTTGAGGGCATACTCATCACTGAGTATTTTTCATACTTTCTAGCTTTTGCTTGTTTTTGTTTTTGAGATGAGGTCTTGCTCTGCTGCCCAGGCTGGAGTACAGTGGCCCAATCATGGCTCACTGCAGCCTTGACTTCCCAGGCTCCAGTGATTCTCCTGCCTCAGACTCACGGGTAGTTGGGCCTGCAGGCACACATCACCATACTCAGCTAACTTTTAAAATTATCTATAGAGACAGGGTCTCGCTATGTTGCCCAGGCTGGTCTTGAACTCCTGGCCTCAAGCAATCCTACTGCCTTGGTCTCCCAAAGTGCTGGGATTATAAGCACGAGCCACCGAACCTGGCCATACTTTCTAGTTTTTGAACCATGAATAGCACCTAAAGCAATTCACCTGCCTCAGCCTTCCAAGTAGCTGGGATTACAAGCATTTGCCACCACACCCAGCTAACTTTGTATTTCTAGTAGACACGGGGTTTCTCCATGTTGGTCGGGCTGGTCTTGAAACTCCCAACCTCAGGTGATCTGCCCACCTTGGCTTCACAAAGTGCTGGGATTACAGGCATGAGCTACTGCACCTGGCCTCTTTTGTTTTTCAATGGAGTTTCACTCTTGTTGCCCAGGCTAGAGTGCAATGGTGTGATCTCAGCTCACCAAAACCTCCGCCTCCCGGGTTCAAGCGACTCTCCTGCCTCCACCTCCCGAGTAGCTAGGATTACAGGCACGTGCCACCATGCCCGGCTAATTTTTTGCATTTTTAGTAGAGGCGGGGTTTCTCCATGTTGGTCAGACTGGTCTCAAACTCCTAACCTCAGGTGATCCTCCCACCTTGGCCTCCCAAAGAGTTGGTATCACGGGCCTGCACCCGGCATGTCCTGAAAGTTCTAAGGACAATTTGTAAACTTAAGCATTATGTAGGTATAATTGTGTGCTAACTGTCCTGCCCTCCTCGGATGGAAAAGTAATGAGGGGGGCAGGAAGAAGTCGGTCAAAATGTCAGTAGCCACACCCTGTTGCCTTCACAAGGACCCTGTTTTGTGCAGAGCTGGTTCTGCTAATCGTGGGGATCATCAGCGCTTCACTTCCCACCCCCCACCTCCCCATGACTAGGGACAGCTGCAGGCAAAGAAGATCTTTTGTTTCTTCCAAGTTCATCTGTTTCCCCTGCCAGGATCATAATTCTTCATTTGTGACATCACCATGAGCTACAGTGGGGGGGCTGGGATGTCACAAACAGAGGATTCTGTCACAAACTCAGGATCTGGCTCCAGAGTAGGCAAGAGAGAAAAGAAACCCAAAAGACTGCCTCTCAAGACAAAGCTTTTGCCTATGTAAACCTCAGAAAACGTGACAGTAGGCAGAATTGCCTTCCAAACACACACAGGCCAAACAAAACAAACTTATGAATTGCACTACAAAGACACTGTGGTTATTAAAACCAACGGACAGAATAGGGATGCTAATAAGTTACTGCGGGGACTCTGCATAAGCTAATCAGATATATACATTACCAAATCAAAGACCATCAGTGTGAGAGTTAAGAATGATTCTTAATGTACCCCCTTATCAAATATTCACTGAGCACATGCTACAGGCATTGAGCAAATTGCCACAACTGAAGTGACAACTTTGTTCCTTGGATAGTAGTGATCACAAACTGAAGTGATCCAGAAGATCTCTTCTGACCAGAGGTTTTTAACCTTTTGGGGGTTATCTATCTCCCCTTTTGAAACTTGAGTGGAAACTATTTCTAAGCGCCATCTAAAGAAGAAATGAGTTCTACAGATAAGGCAGAACAACCATGAAGTCTAGAAAGACATCTGGAACTTTTATACCTTTCCCACATATCAGATGTGAACCCCTTTGACATGTAAATTTTCAAGAACTACCACACAGTCTAACATCTTAGAACAGTCTAATGCTACAAAGGAGGCGATGACAGTTTAAGCACACTATTCAAAAATGTAAAAGGAGCCTTTCTCATTTTTGTTTTTTTAAGAGACCGGGATTCATTATGTTTCGCAGGCAGGAATGCAGAGGCTTTTCACAGGTGCAATCCTGCTACTGATCAGTATGGGGGTTCTGACTTGCTTTGCTTCTGATCTGGGGTAGCTTACCCCTCTTTAAGCAACCTGGTGGTTCCCTACTCCCAGGAGGTCACCATATTTATGCCAAACTTAGTGTGGATACCCAATCAGCATAGTGCACTACAGCTCACAACTCCTGGACTCAAGCAATCCTATTGCCTCAGCCTCCCAAGTAGCTGGGCTATAGGCATGGCACTGTCCAGCTCCCATTATTCAAATAAAAATGGATTATTAAGGGCCAGGCACAGTGGCTCACACCTGTAATCCCAGCACTTTGGGAGGCCGAGGCCAGCAGATCACTTGAGGTCAGGAGTTTGAGACCAACCTGGCCAACACAGTAAAACCCCATCTCCACTAAAAAACAAACAAAAAAACAAAATCACAAAAATTAGCTGGGTGTCATGGCATGCATCCGTAATCCCAGGGTGGCTGAGGTAGGAGAAATCGCTTGAACCTGGGAGGTGGAAATTGCAGTTAGGCACCGTGCTCCAGCCTGGGCCACAGAGCAAGACTAGGCCTCAAAAAAAAAAAGATTATCTACACCTAATATTTAATTCCAGGTGGCTTTTCCTTTATTAAGCAGTACGCTATTAGGCCATTGCTTTACTTCAACAACAGAAACAAACTCAAGTGACACACTCATTTTACTTTTTATCATAGGGCCAAACATAAG